>NC_067166.1:600000-900000 GCF_903995435.1 Acomys russatus
AAAATGTTACCTTTATTGTAAACAACAACAACAATTATTATTAATATTACTACTATTATTGCTATTACTATTATTATTATTATTATCATTATAATCATCATCATCATCCAACTGTGGCTTTAGGTCCTGCTGGGAAGGCCACTCTGTAACCCTTTCTTCTTTTTGCACACCCACAGAGAACAGAAGTTTAGCACTCCAACTTTGCACCTCAAGAGAGGTACCACAGTCGTACCCCATCCTCCTGAAGCTCGGCCTAACACTTCCTCCTTCACATTTTCAGGATCTTGGGGGGCAAGGCAGTGGGCTTGGATGGCTTCAGCAGCTTCAGTGTCCTGGTTTGAAGGTTTGCTGACACCTGCTGGTGGGAGAAAAGCGACCTGTCCGCCGCACTAACCAGTAGGTCACTAGAGGGCAGCAGTGAGCCGAGCACCAGAGCAAACTGTTTGGTCCCAAAGGTCCGGTTAAGACTGCTCAGCAGCCATGGTCCTAAATTCAGAAGATGAAGTAGTGCTGCTTTCCATACAGAAGTTAATAGGAGAATATGCATTTAGAACAGACAGACCCAGCAACGTCCGCGTGGCAAAGTGAAAGGACTGGCCAGCGCACAAAGGTCTGGTAGGAAAAGACCAAAAGATGGATGAACTCGGTAGGTGTGTCTACCATTATTACTGTAGTTCACAGGCAGTCCAGCGGGAAAATATGAAGGATAAAGACTGTGTTAAGGGGCTGGAGAGATGGTCCAACGGTGAAGAGCATTGGTTCCTCTTTCAGAGTACTTAGGTTCTATTCCCAGCACTCACAATAGCAGCTCACAACTGTAACTCGAGTTGACTTGACAGCCTCACACACAGTGCAGGCAGAACACCAATGCACACAAAATAAAAGTAATTAATTAATTAAAAAGTATTTTTAAAATGCATTTATTTACTTATTTATTTTGGTTTTTCCAGACAAGGTTTTTCTGTGTAGCCCTAGCTGTCCTGGACTCGCTTTCTAGACCAGGCTGGCCTCAAACTCACAGCGATCCACCTGCCTCTGCCTCCTGAGTGCTGGGATTAAAGGCATGCGCCACCATGCCAGGCTTACATTTATATTTTTTAATAAGAGAGTATGTTAAGCAAAATACCCAGAAAGAGGAAGAAATGTAACTTTAATACATATTTTTACCTTCATAGCAATTTTATATTATATAGATTCATCCCATCAGCAAAAATTTACTGAGTAAGTACAGTTATGATCTGGGCAATCATAATTCCTTTATGGAGCTCACATTTAGTGATTACATGTGTGTCATGTACAACATCTGGAAAATGCAAACTCTTTTTATGAAGGAAAATGAAATGTCTAGTGTTAGCCAGGCATGGTGCCCAGCACACAAGAGCTGCTAGGAGCTCAGGGCCAGTCACATTCCAGAGCAAGACTCTAGCCTCAAAAACAAAAACAAGACAAGGACAAAGAAAATGGAAAAGAAAGTGTTTAGGTGTTGATACTTTCCTGTTTGCTTAGTTTCTTTCTTGTGGCATTGAGGATTGAACCCGGGGCTTCCCTGCACGCTAGGCACTCTGCCACTTCAAAGCTATAACTCAAATTTTCCAACTTTTTATTCTGGGGAGTATGGTAGGTTGCTCGGACAGGCTTTGAAGTTTGGATCCTCCTACATCTGCCTCTCCTGTAATTGGGATAAGAGGCTCATGGCACGTGGGCGTCTTGTGTTTCCTGCACATCCTTGGCTATGCCTGCGCAGGCATCTACACAGTGTACAGATCTGAGACCTTCTGTACCTTGTTTCATAGAGGATTATACAACTGGTGTCAGGCACCTGTTCGAACTCCCAGATCCTCTTCATAAAAATTGCCAAGCAGATTTACAGAAAAATTGTTAGTCGATCATTTTGGAGCTATTAAAAAATTTCCAAAACAGCAAGACTTATCAACACAGGGTGTATCACTTAGCAGCTGGCGAAGGGTGATTCCGCAATTACACAAGTATCAAGGAACAATATACTTACAGAAATCTAGGTGACATAGCTCCCATACACCAAGCTATGTGATGAATTTGCGCATATGTGTTATATATCTGTGGCATAAAACCCACTGCTTATAGGGACATAACAAGATACAAGGTTAGTTTAAGTACAAAGGAAAATAGTATGATCTGGGAACAAGACAGGCATGAGATATATGACGCTACCACATACTGTATTTAATAAAATTTTAATATATTTGCATGCTTAATATATTCGATTTATTTGCATTTCATATATCTATGGCCCACATTTAAAAAAATAAAACAACAGCAAGTACAACATAGGACACAAACCAGTAGCAGTTGCTTATTATCAAGTACCACACAATATGCCCTGAATCTTGGTACAGCTAGAATTGCAGATTTGTTTACACCAACATCACCACAAACACAGAAGGTGCACAGTGTTCCAAAACATTAGGAAACATGTAACAGGGCTGGGCGTGGTGGCACATGCCTTCAATCCCAGCAGTTGGAAGGCAGAGGCAGGTGTATCTCTGTGAGTTCAAGGTCAGCCTGGTCTACAGAGCTAGTTCCAGAACAGCTACAGAGAAAGAAAGAAAGAAAGAAAGAAAGAAAGAAACTTTTTTTTTTTTTTTTTTTTTTGAGACGAGGTTTCTCTGTGTAGCCTTGGCTGTCCTGGACTCGCTTTGTAGATCAGGCTGGCCTCGAAGTCACAGTGATCCGCCTGCCCCAGCCTGAGCACTAGGATTAAAGGCATGAGCCACCATGCCTGGCAAGAGATAAAAATCTTTTAAAAAATAAATTAATAATAATAATAATAATCTGTGACAGGACCAGGTTGTAGGGACTTTCCAGCTCCATTATAACCTTATTGGAGCACTGCTGGTGAATGTGGCTATCCTGGACTAAACTGCCATCACGTGCAGAATTAGTATATGCTGGCTGGGATGCTATACGAGAGGGAAAACTAGGGAGAGAAAAGGAGAAGAGATCTACAAATGGGCAAGGGTATCAGTGGGCATCAGTATCAAATGGGCATCAGTAACCAAGTGTATGACTGGGTAAAGAGAATGAGTGTGGCCAGGTGTGGTGGTGCACGCCTTTAATCCCAGCACTCGGGAGGCAGAGGCAGGCAGATCACTGTGAGTTCAAGGCCAGCCTGGTCTACAAAGCGAGTCCAGGACAGCCAAGGCTACACAGAAAAACCCTGTCTCAAACAAAACAAACAAAAAAAGAGAATAAGTTTGATATATTCACAAGATGTGGTATTGAGGTGGCTCAGATACCCGAGAGAGCAACAGGAACAGACATCAGTGTCTGAACTGGAGTGATAGAGTTTGATGAAGTTTCCATTCTGTTTTGTTTATTTAATTTTATTTATTTATTTATTTGGTTTTTCAAGACAGGGTCTCTCTCTGTGTAGCTTTGGCTGTCCTGGACTCATTTTGTAGACCAGGCTGGCCTCGAACTCACAGCAATCCGCCTGTCTCTGCCTCCGGAGTGCTGGGATTAAAGGCGTGTGCCACCACCGCCAGGCAAAGTTTCTATTTCAAATGCTCCCCAACACCCATTCACAAAGGACCACGGTGCATACTGGGCAGCGAGCGAGCGTTTAAGAGACCGCCTGCAGAAGGCTTTGGTCTTTGGGAATGAGTCTTTGAAGGAGACTGTGAGATCCAGCCTCTTCCTCTTGCTGCTCACAAGGAGAATGGCTGTGTTCTGGCCTGCCCTCACCATGTATTGCTTTATCACACACTCCACACCAAAGCAATGGAGCCCATAGATCCCGAGCTGGAACCCCAAACCACGACCCACGAACCAAAGCAATCCTTTTCGCGTTGTGAAAGCCATTGTAGGTAGTTACTCTAGTGGAAAACTGGAGAGCACAAGGCCGCTCCTTCACATCAAGCAAGAGCAAGGGGACATTACATTGCTGCAGTAAAAAGCCGTACGGTGGTGGTGCACACCTTTAATCCCAGCACTTGGGAGGCAGAGGCAGGCAGATTGTTGTCAGTTCGAGGCCAGCCTGGCCTACAAAGAAAGTCCAGGATAGCCAGGGCTGTGTTTTAATAGAGAAATCCTGTCTAGATCATAAGGGACCATAAGACAAAGATGAGTAAGATTAAACCAAGAAACCAGGAGACAACAGGACATACACTTGACTCAAGACACGATGCCCAATGGACGACCTCAGTCACAGCTACACCTATAGCACTGGAAGATGGAAACCCTGCACCTTCAAAACTTGGTCTTCATAGGGCACTATTACTTCATCCTTGTTTCAGGGATGCTGAGTTTTAGCTATGAAGATTGTATTCTGGCCAGGCACAGTGGCACACACCTGTAGTCTAGGCACCCAGTGAAGCAGAGGCAGGCAGATCTCTGTGAGTTTGAGGCCAGCCTGGTCTACAAATCGAGTTCCAGGTCAGCCAAGACTACATAGAGAAACCCTGTCTCGAAAAACCACCACCACCAACAACAACAAAAGAAAATTGTATTCTGATTTGTGGAAACGCAGACATTAAATATAAATATTTATTAAACACTGAATCCATTCACTATTTTTAATTTTTAAAATGTATTATCTATGTATACACACACAAACACACACATATGGGAATTTCGGGGAATCTGACTGAATTTATCAAGCTTGTGTGTAGGCTCAATTTTCTTTATTTTTTTTTTCAAGATTTTATTTATTTATTTATTTATTTATTTATTTATTTATTTATTTTTGGTTTTTCGAGACAGGGTTTCTCTGTGTAGCCTTGGCCATCCTGGACTCACTTTGTAGACCAGGCTGGCCTCAAACTCACAGCGATCCGCCTGCCTCTGCCTCCCCAGTGCTGGGATTAAAGGCGTGTACCACCACGCCCGGCTTTATCTATTATTATATTTAGTGTTCTGCCTGCATGTATACCTGCAGGCTAGAAGAAGGCATCAGATCACGTTATAGAAGGTGGTAAGCCATCATGTGGTTGCTGGGAATTGAACTCAGGACCTTCGGAAGAGGAGTTAGTGCTCTTAACCTCTGAGCCATCTCTCCAGCCCTAGGCTCAATTTTCTTAGCAACTATATTTTATTATGAACTCATCAAACGAGCCTACCTCCCTTACAACCCGACTAACCCAAACAATAGGAAAAGGAGATTAAAGAACACAAAAATGAAACCTTAAGGATATCAGTTCTGAAGAACGATTCTCCTGGCTTAGTCAGCAGGATCTCAGCAAACCCATAATTCAACCAAGGTTGCTGCTGGAACCTGGAACAACAGCGGAGGCCCAGAGCCTCAGCCTGAGCCCAATGCATTGAAGCCTTCCCTGGAGCAGTTCTCTCTAGGAGGTCTCTGGAAGTGTAGCGATGAACAGCCTTAAAACAATCCCAAGTCTGTCTCTCTCTCTCTCTCTCTCTCTCTCTCTCTCTCTCTCTCTCTCTCTCTCTCTCTCTCTCTCTCCTGTTTTAGGATCATATATGTATCTCCTCTCAGAGTCCCTACTAGGATGTTTTCAGCTGGCAACACCCAAGCTCCTCAACGAAGTGGTTCGACTTCTAAGGGGATAAACATCCTGCTCTCCGGCTGGTCTGTTCCCAATTCCACACTTGGGATCAACACAAAAGCTTTTTTTCTCTCTCTCCTACACTTGTGTAGCGAGTGCAGAGCCCTTTGTTGGCTCTATTTTTAATTTTTACATTTTCTGTCATTAACATTCAGTACTAAAATTCCTTGTTTTTTATTTCTTTTTTTCCACATGTAACTTTTACTCTCCTGGCTCAGCTGTTGTCTGGGAGGCTCACTGCCTCCTTCTGCTGGCCTAGGCCTAGTCCTGGAAGCTTCTAGTCTCCATACAAGCTAACCTGGGCCTAGAATGCTTTCAGTCTCTGAGACTCACTGCTTAATAAGCTCACCCTTACTTGTTCTTTCTGAGCTCTGGGCTGGCTGGCTCAACTCAGCTGTTCTGGCTCAAACTCTTCTTCCAGCTGACTTAATCTGGCTTCTCTCTTGGCCTGGAATTGCTCTGCCTGGCCTCAAACTAACTCAGCAATCTGCTCTAACCTTCTGGCTTCTTTCTCTCTGCAACCCGTGTCTCCTTTACTGTCCTGGTAAAACTGCCTCATAAGTAGCTCCCTTTGCTCTCTCTTTGCATGAGAGTTGGGCATATCCTATTCTGTCAATTAGACACCACTTTCAAACATTTGTGTTTCCTTCTACAAGCTAAGTTTACCTTCATTTGAGTTTAAAGGCATGTGCCACCACGCCTGGACCTAAGCTTTTCTTTTCCTGAAACTTGCTCTATACCAGGCTGGCCTTGAACTCGGATCTGCTTGCCTGTTTCCTGTTTGTATTCCAGCCAGATCACATAGACGTAGATCTTAGGATGTGATCTCCTGCCAGAACAGCTATGTTCTGAATTAACATTCTTCTACACCCACAGGCTTTTAAGGACATGGCTTTTGCAGGAGGGGAGGACCCCACCATATTTCTGTCAGATGGATGCAGAAGCCCAGGTCCCCCTGAGTCTCCATAAACACTCAGGGAGAGGGTTGTCATGGCACTGAGCAACATCTGGATGTTCAGGTGGCCAGCCCTGAACGTACAGGGAAGATTTTTTAAAAATATTTATTTATTATATACACTTTGTTCTACCTTCATGTGACTTAGCAGTCCAGAAGAGGGCATCAGATCTCATTATGGATGGTTGTGAACCACCAGGTGGTTGTGGGGGATTTGAACTCAGGACCTTTGGAAGAGGAGCCAATGCTCTGAGCCTCTGAGCCATCTCTCCAGCCTCGATGTTCTTATTGTTGCTGGGTGAAACACATTCTGACTCTGCATTGTGCTTCTGTTAACTCCCAGAGGAGAGGGTCCTGCTAGGCTGTTTATGACCTCACCCCAGAAGCCAGGTAGGCGTTTTGGCCTCATCACAAGCCAACGATGGCAGAAACTTCACATTACACTCAGGCATAGGTGGAGCAAAGGCTTTATTTTTGTTTTTCTGTAATGCTTGGCCTGAACAATACAGGTTTTTTTTTTCTAGAAGTTCTCAGTCATTCTTCCCAGCTCTCTTGGCCAGAGAGGACGGACTTTTTATTAGTTTTCTTTGCTTTGCTTTTGTTGGCTGTGCTCACTGGCACCTCTGGCTTCATTGGTTCAAAGTCTGGAAGATGTCATGCAAACAAGCAAGTAGGCAGGCAGGAAACCCGCTTTCAGCTTCTGAGGCTCCCGGGATCACTTTCTTCTTCTCCCTACCTGCCAGTCTCTCTTTATTTCTTTATATAACATCCCAGGGTTTTCAGGGTTTTTCATGGGGCGGGAACCATCTACAACTTCCTAGAAGTAGGAGTTTTGTATTCATTTTGTTGTTTTTTTTTTTTAAAGAATTCAATATAGGCTAGAACGTGCTCAGTGGTTCAGTGCCTGCTCCTCTTCCAGAGGATCCATGTTCAGTTCCCAGCACCTATGTCAGGCGGCTTACAACTGCTTAGCTACTTATACATAACTCTAGCTGACCTCTTTTGGCTTTTGTGGAGACACACACACACACACACACACACACACACACACACACAGCATACATGGATACATACACATTAAAAAAAAACTTTAAAAAGCACTGCAGGAGAATGAGAATATTATTTATTTTGTATTCTAGATTTTTAGCAAACCAGGTAAAGGCCTCACCCACCTCACCTAAAGGCTCTGTTTCGAAGACATGTTTAAGGCTACTATCAGAGACATTTTTTAACAAAAAGTTTCCAGAAAAACAAGTAAAAGTTTGTCACTGTTTTGTTTGTTTTTTTTTTTAAGCCGGTGTCTCATAAGTGGGCTCGCCAGGACCCACTATATAGACCAGGCTGGCTTCAAATTCACAGAAATCTGTCTGCATCTGCCTCCTAAGTGATGAAATAAAAGGTGTGCGCCACCTTGTCCAACCATTAGCCTCACCTTAAAGGAAGTACTTAAAAAGAACTTGCAAACAGAAGGAAAGCTTCAAATCTGAAATATAGATTTTTAGTAGAATAAGTGGATAACAAAAAACGGTAAATGATAAGCAAACTTTGAACCTGAAAAGAAATCTGAATGGATGCTACCCGCATGAGATGGTAAGGTAACGTTTATGATATTGAGATTCAAAAGTGAGTCGGGCAGTGGTGACACATGCCTTTAATCCCAGCACTTGGGAGGCAGAGGCAGGTGGATATCTGTGAGTTCGAGGCCAGCCTGGTCTACAAAGTGAATCCAGGACAGCTACAGCTACACGGAGAAACCCTGTCTCAAAACAAAAAACAAAAGTGAAAGACCTGGAGGGGAGGCAAATTAGGGGATTACAATGTCTCTAGGATATTGAGATGCTTTAAGTCATGGGCGAGGGAGGTAGCTCAGTTAGAGCATTTGCCTACAGAGCATGAGGCTCTGAGTTCAATGTTTAGTGCCTCATAAAACTGGTTATGATAGTGCATGCCTTTCAAAGCCACTTAGGAGGTGGAGGGAGGATTGGAAGTTCAAGGTCATCCTTGGGGCCACCAGGGAAGGAGCAAGGGACAGATACACATCCATACTGAAAAGCTGGTGTTGGAGGGGCTGTGCATACTCTGGGTAGCACCGAGCAATGCAGACCTGAGCCTGTTTATTATGTACTAGCTAGTCTTCTGGTGCAAGGTCCCTGTAAAGTGTTGCGTAACAGATTCCTCCAGGATTCAAACAGTTCATCCTGCCGAGCAGCTCCCTGAGCAGGAAGGTAAATAGTTCAGGAGAGCATCCCTAAGACAGACCAGATTCGCTAGGCTCCTCCCTACCAGAGTCAATAAGAAAAGCTGAGAGTCTCCCTCAGAGGAAACAAGTCAAGCTGCAAAGAAGATTCTCAAAGCACACCAGACCAGCTGCCTGGAAGGAGCAGAAATCAACTGAGCCGCCCGCAAGGGGATCAACCGAGACTCCCAGAAAGGGCACAGCCTGTTGAAATGCCTGCCTGTGGGCTGTGCGGTGTGACCCACGCTGGAGTGGGCTTTGGTAGTGAGGCTGTCTGTGAGTCATTCCGTCTTTGCTCCTGTAAGGAACCCTAATAAAACTCACTGGTTCGCCAAGTTGGACTTTGCTGGTATCTGCTTTCGGTCTGCTGTGGGATCCTGATCTGGGGCGGGAAGAGAAGCAGTCTTGTGTCTTCCCCTAAAAAAGTTTCATCACATACCAGCAGGCAACAGTCTCAGGCTGCAAACAGCAGGGAGGGAGGAAGCTGCAGCTGCTGGTTTGCTCACACTCGTCAGTCGTTCAGAAACACTCATCCCTGCACGCTCTGCCAACAATCACGCTCCGGAAGGACTTGACAATTACAAACCTGACCAGTACGGGAAAAGGCTTTGCCCATTTCCCATGTGCCTGAGGCTTTGGTCCCTGACATGGCCAGTTCATGTCAAGCGACACACATTCAGTCAGGACTTCACCCCTACAGCTTGTTCTCTCTACTTGGCAAGCTCTGAAGAACCTATCGGATACCAAACTAACTCAAGACCAACATCCACAGGCTGAGGAGCAAGTGAGCCACCCCACGGTGAGGCGTTACCTCGCTTTGGGATCCAAAGCAATGAGACTAAGCATGAAGTTAAGCCTCTGCAGATGCTGAGTCAGCATAAAGGGTTCCTCTTCTAAGTCCACTGCCTTAGGTATTTCTTTACAGTAACAGTTCACTGAAACAGCTTTTAAGAAAAGATGTTGGCGTCTGTCTTGTTCCTTCTTGCTTTCTCTCTTTCTCTACTGGGATCTAGCTGGAAGGAAGCTGTGTAAAGATTTGAGAGACTTGATCTAAGAGGACAGAGGAAACTGAATTCTATAAACGCCTCATGTGACCTTGGACCTGTCCCAGGTGAGCCCAGAGATGACAGTATGGTTTGGATGCCCACAGCCCTCCAAGGCTTACATGTTTGAATACCTGGTCCTTGGGTGGTCCTGTTTGAAGACGATGGAGACTGTGGGGTGAGAGGCATGCTTCCGTAGGGAGGTCACAGGATTATAGCCTGACCAGTGTCCCGAACAAGCGCTCTGCTGCTCTGAGGTGACCAGACAGAGTGTTCCTGCTGTTTTGGAGAGGAGCCAGTCCTAGCTGCCCCACCCCAAACCTGTAAGCCAAAATAAACCTCACCTCCCTCACCTTTTCTGTTTCTTTTAGTTGTTATGAGATAGCGTTTCTCTGTGTAGCCCTGGCTGTCCTGGACTCACTTTGTAGACCAGGCTGGCCTCGAACTCACAGCGATCCCCGCCCGGCTGTATGTGATTTCTTATGCTAATACATAGGCTGGAGAGATGGCTTAGCAGTTACGAGCACTTGTTGCTCTTGCATTTCCACTCCCAAAGCCCACATGGTAACTGTAACTCCAGTTCTGGGAGATGCCTTCTTCTGACCTGTAAGTAACAGGCACACACGTGGCACACACATGTACATGCGGGCAAAACAATCACGCACGTAAATCTAAAATAAAAAGTGTGAATAATAACAGCAATCCTAATATTAGAAGCACAACAGAGCACCAGTTTGATCTACAAGGCACTAACTGGTCACTCTCGCAGATTCTTCATAAAATAGCCACATCTGTATCTTTACAGCTTAGTGTGTGCCAACAATGTCCGAATCTCTAAAGCCAGCTCTTTCCCCCGAAGAGGATGATACAGCTCAATTCTTCTTTGATCTCACCATGTCCACTTGTCCTGTTCCTCCCATCTCCATTCTTTCTTCCTGCTTGACCTGCAAGGATTCAACTCCTAAAGTGATTTAAAAAAACAAAAACAAAAAAAACTGACCTCTTGAACAGTTAAAGGACAGTTATGTGCCTATTCCAGCAACAAGGACACTCGGACCTCCAAGTCTGCATGTGTTATGTGTGCTTGGATAAGAACACACACCGCTTCCTTGGACTCTCTAGACTACTTCCTGCGGAAGTATTGAGCCTGGTCAGACTACAGTGACAATGTAGGGAGGACACAGCTTCTTAAACAGTAACTACCAGTGCATTGCCTCAGAGCACAGCTGCTGGAGTGATTATATCTACTCTCACACAAACTATTTGACCTCTCATTAATCCTTATTCCCTGACTCTGAGAAATTAACGACCACTATCCCTCAAGTATTATAGCGATTACCCTCAACCGAGCCTATGTTTGGATGAATGAATGAACCTGCCACGTGCAACCGACTGACAACCTCCGGCCTCTTTAGGGAGGAGGAGGCTGGTGCGGAGAGCTGTGATGTAGCAATCTCAACTGGATCTCACGGAGCTGACCGGGTCTCTTCAGTCTGCAGACACGTGCTGCCAACCGCGGGCGTACCCAGGGGAAGAGGGATCCCCGGGCGCCCGAGCGTGCTCGCGCCCGCCCAGCACAGGGCGCACGTGCGTCGGCAGGACCCGGGCGGATCGATCGGGGGCCCCGGCTGCGGAGATGGAAATGGAGGGCGTTGGGGGCCAGCCTGAGCACCAGAGCGCCACCGGAGGGGAGAGCGTGGAAAGGGAGGCACGTGGACCCGGCGCCAGCTAGGTAAGGGTAAGGGTCCACCTCGGCTCCCGGAAAGGGGGCGGGACGGGGCGGGGCCGCGGGGATATAAACGTCCCGGGCCGGGCGGCGGAGCCAGTTTTCTCTGGGTTCGCGGTCGGAAGTGTAGTTACTGGGCCCGGTGGGGGCGGACGGGCTGCAGGAGCGCGGCGCTCGCTCGAGGGCACCGACTTTTCCAGCCCTGACCTTACCCGGCTCTACCGGGAGAAGCCGCAGCAGCCTACGGAGCCTTTGCCCCGCGGGCGCCCCACCCCCATCCTCCCCCCCACCGGCGGCTCCCTCCTCTCCCCCAAAGGGGCGTGGCCAGGCGTTGCGGGGATAGGCGCTCCCGGCGCGTCCGCGTCCGGCGCCGTGACGCAGCACGTCGACGTAAGTGACGCGCAGGCCCGGGCCGCTCCTCCTTCCCTGAGTGAGTGCCGGCCGGGTCGGGGCGGGGGGGAGGGAGGGAGGGGAGGAGAGGAGGGAGAGGCGACCCGGGAGTCGTTGTGGGCCGCGGGCCGGACCGGGGCTGGGGCTGCGGGAGCCCGGGCCGGGCGGAAGTCTTGGCGGGCCGTTGGGAGGCCGCTGTGGCTGATCGGTGTCCTCCCTGGCCGGACTTGGGCTCCTGGGCGCCCGGAGCCTCCGGCAGTGTGCCCACCCCGCTCCAGCTCGCGTCTCCAGGCTCCAATTAGGTCAGGCTCGGAGTCCCGCGGCCGCGGCTCCCGCTCGCGACGCGCGGCGGCCGCTCGGCTCGCCTTTCTTCTCCCCCCCCCCCCCCCCCCCCAGCCTTGCTCTCGGCCTCCCCCTCCCCGTCCTCCCCACCCCCACTCTCCCCACCACCCAGTTCCTGGGTTTTGTTTTGTTTTCTGCTATAGGGGTTTTGTGTCAACCCGAGCTCATGGGTGTACATTATCATGCTCCTGTTTTGTAGAGCACCCGACGGCCATGGAGGCTGAGGAAGCGATGGAATGCCTTCAGGAGTTTCCTGAACATCATAAAATGATCTTGGACCGATTGAATGAGCAACGGGAGCAGGACCGGTTTACAGACATCACTCTGATTGTCGACGGTGGGTGGAGTAGTGGGCAGAGGAGGAAAATTGGAGCTTCAGTTCTCTCTTCTCAGCTGCCCGCCTTTTTGTACCCACCCTCTCCGGGCTCTCTTCCAAAAGTCTGTGGAGGGTTTGCATCGGAATGGGGAGGGCGCTTGTCAGGATTGCTCACGTAGACCATGCTGCAGAAAGCTGGTTGGCTATTTTAATCTAGTCTGTCGTGCATCACATTTTAACTTCTTGCAGCCTGTTCAGGTTTTCTATTTGCACGCTCGAACGGAAAATAATAAGTGCCTCAAGGAGAGAGAAAGTATCTTGAAATGTTTGGTAAGACAGGCTATCTGAACGTTGTTAGTAAGCCTCCTCTTAGGGAGCTGCATTGAGTCCAGCGCAAGAATCATTTGGGAAGTTTTCTTGCTGGTTTCCCAAACAGTGTGGGAAGGAAAAATGGGAGAGAATCCTTGGCTACACTCACGCCCCCTTTGGGAGACTGAAAAATAAGTTGGGAGTCTTTACCAGTCTTCCTTGTAGAGGCAAGTCCAGATTGGGATTCTTTACTATATAGTGAAAATTGGCTTTCAAGACAAGCTGTTTGTTGTCATAGCGTTCATAGGTGTGTTGTGCCTACAAATATATTAGGCGTATTGAAACATTTCCTATGCCAGATTACAGGCATGCACCACCACTTGTGGCTTGTACTTCTTAAAAACATCTCTTTCTAAATGATATATGAACTTTTGCATTGTTATATTTAGCAGTTTCTTTCAAGTGTGTGAGTGCTTTGCCTGCACTTAGACATGTGCATCAAATGCCTGAAGAGTTCCACGTCAGAAAAGTGTCAAGTCCCTGGAACTGGAATTGCAGACAGTTCTGAGCTGCCACATGGGTGCTGGGAATTGATCCTGGGTCCCCTGGAAGAGCCGATGTTGCTCTTAATTAACCACTGAGCCGGTTCTCCAGCCCACAGTTTCGTGGGGTTAAATATACCTTGTTACTTAGTATAAATTTCTATAAAAACTAAGTCTTACTCAGCTTGGTGGCACACCCGGGAATCAGAGGCTGGCATTGGAGGCCAGCCTGGTCTACAAAGTGAGTCCAGGATAGCCAAGGCTACACAGAGAAACCCTGTCTAGAAAAAACAACTAAATCTTTCAAGATTTTTGAGCCATGTCTAATTAAAAATTCCCAAGATAATTGATAGGACCAGTTTGGCTTTTTTCTAATAGTAGATGTGGCTATGTATTTATATTATGAAGAAAGGTTTCCTTACACGGTTCATAGTTTTAACGCCAGTGTATGATTTTTCTCCTCACCCCTCTTACTTAGGACACCATTTTAAGGCCCACAAGGCTGTTCTGGCTGCCTGCAGTAAGTTCTTCTACAAATTCTTTCAGGAGTTTACTCAAGAACCTTTGGTTGAAATAGAAGGTAAGTGGCAGTTTCCATACAGTACTTAGCAAAAATGATTGATTTAGCAAGACATCCTGGGAAATAAATATGAATAGTTGCCAGTAGACAACTAGAAACATTGTTTTTTTTATTACCTGAGAATTCTTGTTTCTGTTTTTTGTTTTTCCAATGCAGCCTTTCTCTGATGCAGCGTTTCTCTGTTTTCTTGGCTGTCCTGGACTTGCTTTGTAGACCAGGCACTCACTTTTTCAGTAAAGTGTTTGAAGTAGTAAATAGATACTGGTTCAAACTAGTCTGGCCCGTGGTGATACCAGGGACCACTGTTTTCAAAGCATATATAAATGGAAACTACCATCTTTGTTTTTGTGGTCTGGTGCTTTAGAGATAATTAGAAATTATAGAGACCTCTGTACTATCAGAAGTACTGATGTGTACTAATGGACACAAATGGAATGGACCGCCGTCATGTGAGGAAGACGGAAAGATGAGCTAAGACAGTAACATGCTGATGAAATTTGGTTGTATCATGTTTAGGAGACAGAGGGTCCTCAGGTACTGCTTTGAAACAGAATGACTGACATGTTTTTCCATAGAGCAGGTCAAGTGCCAAGCACTGTGCCCTGTAGTTTGGGGCTCATGTTAATCTTCTGAGAAGTGGTGGTATTTCCATTTTTCATGTGTGGCCCAGGCTCCTAAAGTTGACTTAACCAAGGTTGCCCAGCTAGCAAGAGATTTAATTTGTACTGTGTCTCGCTGCCACAGTGCTTGCCCATGTCCTGTCACACTCTAAAGCATCTGCTTATGTGCACACAGTCTTCTTCCTGCATTCTAGGCCTTGGTTTTTGCATCTTTTAGAATTCGTACATATTCTTTATTATGAGTAGGTTGCCTAGAAACTGTTCTCTTGGGAAATTTGATACCTAGGGGAGTAAAGAACTACAAGTGTTGTTTATTTTTGGTATAGTTAATGTATCAGCAGGTAAATTATTTTTTGATGGTGTGTGATAGACCGATCATGGGCTTCTTGTACATACACAGGGATTGCTAGTGAGACTCCGGCTGCCAGATAGCACTGCTTTTGCTTAAGCCCAGGCCATCGTGTTTGTTTTCCCATCTGAAAGCAGGTTAATAGGCTTGGAGTGATTAGTTGGAATAAAGCTCACAGAAAATCTGCCACCTAAGCCAGGTGTGGTAGCGCATGTCTTTAATCCCAGCTCTGGGGAGGCAGAGGCAGGCAGATCTCTGAGTTGGAGGGTAGTCTGGTCTACAAAGTGAATCCAAGACAGCCAGGGTGACACAGGGAAACCCTGTGTGTTGCCAAAGCCTATTTGGTGGAAGCTACTCATCATATTGATTACCTCATACGTTCAGTCGTATGCTAGTGCCAAGAGCTAAGGAATTTATGAATGCTACATCCTTGGAGTTCGTGGAAATGTAGCAACAGTCTAAAAGAAGGAGTGCGAAAAACACTACAGAGACCATTAGTGTGGGTGGTGTAGGTAAGGAGGAAGAGTGAGGGTTAGTCTATTTCAGGGGGAAGTCGACTATGCGAGGTGAAGTTATCCAGGGAAGTGTGTGTGTGTGTGTGTGTGTGTGTGTGTGTGTGTGTGTGTGTGTTGGATACCCCTGCGCCTGTGGTCAGTCAGGGCCAAAGGCCAGCATCCACAGCCTCACTTGATGGCTGTCACATTACTCCCTGACGCAGGGTCTCACAGGTGAGCCCAGAGCTGACTGCTCTGCCAGCCCCGTCCCTCTCTTCCCAAGTACTCTCCGATCACAAGCAGATCGCCACAACTCCCCAGGATTTGCACAGCCAGCACACTGAGCTGCCTCCCCACACCTTACATTTTGAACCCTGGCCAGGTTGGGATACTTGCTGCTAATTGAGAAAGCAGCACTGGAAAAAGGATTTCCCTTCTAAGAAATGTTCTGCAATTTTCTGTTGTGTCGCTCAGTACCTTTGGCCTACACCCATTAGAGAGCGGTACACGTATATGTAAATACTTAAGTTGCTGACAGAAACTAAAATGGAAAATACTTGCTTTTGTTATTTGTCCAGATTTGGGTTTTAAAAATGAGTTTTTTGAATTATCATTTAACCCTTAACTCGTGAGGTTGCTCTATTTTTCTCCCAAGGTCACCTGGCTATAAAGAAAGCCCTAGACATATATTAGAACGCTTGAGTTTTGGTCTTGGTTTACTGTTCACTAAAAGACCTTGAATGACATAGCTTCTGTTTTTCAGGATATAAATAGTTTTGGATTCTGTCGTGGACATTTGGTGTAAGAGAGTGCTTTTGTTTTTATTTGTCTGTGTTAGCATGCAGTCAGTCTGTGTGGGTCCAGGCACCCTATATCCCATGGACCTAATTTACCTTCAAAATCTTCATAGTCCTGGCAAGGTGCTGATTGAAGTCATCATCCATTACTAGTCAGATGGGCAAGAAAGTGGGAACCAGCTTGTCCTGGGCTACATGAGGATGGCGAACACATGAACGTTGCTGTGACGGCCAGAGTGCAGGACTTAGAATTACAACCTATTTTGCATGTTTCTGAGAGGAGGAAAAAAATATTAAGTAACTACCTCACACACACCTCTTATTACTTTGCTTGGTTCTCTAGAAATTTCTCTGGTAGCCGTTCCTGTTTGTACCCATTGCTCAACTATGGGGTTTGGGCTTCCCTTAGGTCTAAGCCAGGATATTTGGGAGGAAATATTTGGGAAATATCTAGTGAGCTCTGCTCAGGGTTCTTGCATATTTGCTGTGTGTTCTGTCCAGGAGCGTTAGTGCACAGGAGGCGGTGGGCCGTGCTTGTGCTTTCTGCTTCAGCTGGAACTAGAACCCATGTCTGTGAAATTGAGAAGAGTGTCTTGTGGTTTCTTATCAAATATGAACACAGCATCCTCCAACCCCCATTTGGCTTTGAATTCAAAATTGTTGCTCCTGAAGCCATTTACATACCTGTTCAGCTTTCTGTGGCTTGGATTTTAGGCATATTTCATCTTCAGGAGACATGTAGTCCCTAATTCATAAAGACTAATTTTCTAAATTCTTTTTTTGTTTGTTTGGTTTGTTTTTGTTTGTTTGGTTTCTTTCAAGACAGGGTCTCTCTGTGTAGCCTTGGCTGCCCTGGACTCACTTTGTAGACCAGGCTGGCCTCAAACTCACAGATCCTCCTGCCTCTGCCTCCCGAGTGCTGGGATTACAGGCATTGTCCCACCACGCCTGGTTGGTTTGTTTGTTTAAAGACAGGGTCTCTACAGACCTCTGCAGTCCTGAACTGGAAAGCTATATAGAACAGGCTGGCCTCCTGATTGCTAAGGCATGTGCCACCACACCCAGCCAAAAGCTGTTTTGACTGTGATTTTTTTTTTTTTTAACCTAAACTAGAGGACTATCAGAATAGTGCCCCCCCCCCCCAGGAGAACATTGAAGTTAAGTGCTCTTTAGCATTTTCCTTAGATAGAATCTCTTAGAAAGAATGTCTGTGTGTCTCCACCCTACTCCCAGCCCACCCCCTCTGCATATTTCCAGATTATATTTCTCACAACCACATTGTCTGCTGCCTCCTCACCTGGGCAGGAGTTGCCAGGTTGATTTCTAATAGCTAATTAGTAAGGTCAGTGGGTGGTTCTAGGATAGTACTGAGCTAGTTACGTAAAACAATAAACAACAAACCCTCTAATTCTGGGTCTCCCAGAAAGATGTCACCCAGGAAAAAGAGGAATCCATTCAATCAAGATGGGCGGTAATAAATCTATTCCGATATAACCGGAAGTGCTTCTATTTAGCAAAACAAGTAACTTTTTCTGGAGTTTCACTCAAAAGACCAGAGAACCATACTTGAAGTTCATAGGACCAGTGATTCTGAGTAATCCAGGTTAGGCCAGGCCTGGAGGAAGGGCTCAGCAAGAGTAATAAAAATACAGGCAAGGCTCTAGAAACAGTAAACTTTTTTTTTTTTTTTTTTTTTTTTTTTTTGAAATAGCGTTTCTTTTGATCAACCTTCTACCTTCAGTTTTTTTCTGAATGTTAATGGTGTTAGTTATAATGTGTGGGCCAGTTTCAAGTGGCAGTGTTCCAGGCTACTCTGTAGCTCTTGATAATTTCTTTTTCTAAGAGAATTTATGTTATTATATTTTTATTTTATGTGTATGAATATTATGCTGCATCTGTGTTTAACTACATGTATGCAGTGCTCACAGGAACCACAAGAGGGTGCCAATCCCTGGAACTGAAATTACAAACAGCTGTGAGCTGCCACTTGGGTGCTGGAAATTGAGTCAGGCCCGGTGCTCTGGAAAGAGCTGAGCCAGCCCTCTAGACAGCTTTAAACAGAAACACTATGTAGAGTTTGCTACAAATAGATGGCCAGGCCTTTTGGCCGTGTTCAGTAAAGCACAGAATAGTGATCTTATAGGTCATTGTCTGTTCTCTCTCTCTCTCTCTCTCTCTCTCTCTCTCTCTCTCTCTCTCTCTGTCTTCCCCTCTTACTTTCTTTCATGGACTCTTAGAGGCTGGCCTAACACCTGAGTGCTAGGATTGTGTTCACCTCCAGGCCCAGTTTATTTGAGATTCATACTAGTATTAGATTTTTGTACCTGAAATAGTACAAATACTTCCTATGTAAGTATCTTCAAGGGTTCAGTGAAACCTCTGATAAAAGCCATTAATAAAGGACAAGTTGTAGCTGGGCATGGTGTCACACGCCTGTAGTCCCAGCACGCCTGGAGGCAGAGGCAGCTGGATCTCCGTGAGTTCTAGGGCAACCTGGTCTACAAAGCAAATCCAAGACAGCCAAGTATAAACAGATAAACACTGTCTCAAAACAAACAAGGATGAAGGTGTAAAGCTGAGAAGTATCGAACAGTGACCAAACACTTCCCCAGGCATTTATACAAGAATCTGCGTCAGATTTATATCCTCATCCACCCCCAAGTCTGTGGCAGGAAAAAAAAATTGAGATATTTAAGTTGAGAGAATCAGTGATTAAATTATCCTACTTTTGGAATGGAGGCGGTCAGCTTATGAATGTGATAATGAGACCTGTGGTGACTAGGGTCGTCAGACGTGGAAGCAACGGAGAAGTTTAAGTTTTCTTACAGATGTAGGAGTCATATTACTTAAGTTTGCTCCTAATTTTTAATTATTTAATCAATATTTCAGACATGTTATAAAGATTAAGTAAACAATTTGGTACCATGCTTGATTGTATAATAAGCATCATCTATGCGTGTTTGGTTAAATATTTTATTGTAGGACATAATGCTTGGAAAGGACTTTCGTACTTTGAAAATTTTAGTCAAAGTTCCTAAAAGATTTCTGTATTCGACCTCTAGTATAAAGTAACCAAATAGCTTTATAGTCTTCCAAGGACATCTGTCACTCAATGATGGCTTGAAGATGGGGTCAAAATAGACCTTACTTTTGACAGTCTTAACTTGTCTTAGCCAGACACGTGGTGGTTTGTGATTGTAACCCCAGCAGCCAGGGAACTGCAGGAAGAAGATTGCTGGGTCAGTCTGAGCTTCAGGATGAATGAAAAGCAAGATTGCAGCTTGGTAACCAGTTACTTTTAGTTTGCCTACTTAGTAGCATGTAACTCTCTATAACTGTTTTATAGTATTTTTCAATATTCAGGTTGCTTTGAGACATCTTGAAGATGAGTCAAAATGAGTTTAAAAGTGTCATAGTTTCTAGAGCAGATATAAACGTTTGATTCCATTAAGTGATAACCGCCACGACCACCGCCTTTTTTTCTTTTTGTTTCTGGGTTTTTTGTTGTTGTTGTTTGTTTTGTTTGTTTTTCTGGTTTTTAGAGACAGAGTCTCTCTGTTATGTTAGCCTTGGCTGCCCTAGACTTGCTTTGTAGACCAGGCTGTCCTCAAACTCACAGTTATCCGCCTGCCTCTGCCTTCTGAGTGCTGGAATTAAAGGCATGCGCCACCATGCCTGCTTGATATCTCCCTATTTTAAAAAGATTACATTTTACTACTTCAAAATTATATACTCTAAAGTGGTGTTTTTTTTCTGTGTGTGTGTGTGTGTGTGTGTGTCTGTCTGTCTGTCTGTCTAGAGGCATCTAGTCCCTCTAGCTGGAGCCACACACAGTTGTTGAGCCACCTGATACGGGTGCTAGGAACTGAACTCATTTATTTCCTGACCAGTAAACTGCTGAGCCATTTCTCCAGCCCTAATACTCACACTTTATACAAATAAAGGTCACTGTTTTGAGCCAGGTGGTGGTGTTGCCTTTAATCCCAGCACGCGGGAGGCAGAGGCATGTGAATTTTGAGTTCAAGACCAGCCTGGTCTACAGAGTGAGTTCCAGGACTGTCAAGACTACACAGAAACCCTGCCTCAAAACCAAAAAAAAAAAAAAAAAAAAAAGGAAGGAAGGAAAGGAAGAAACATAGATAATAGAGATAGACAGACAGCTGTTAGTTGTGGCCAGGCCACTTTTAGATGTGCAAAATAAATGAAACAAACATAAAAATGTTTTTTGATTAACAATTGTACACTGATTACAGTTTAGACTTTGGCATTTCTTGGTCTAGAAATTGTTAAGAAATCTATTAAGTTCATTTTTGCGCCTTTAAATAGCCTTTTAAAATTGTTTCTTGCTTTAGCTAGTCTGAAACAATAACCTAGCATTAAGGGGCATACAGAAATAGTGTCATTTTGTTATTAAATTTAAACACAAAACTTTAACAGAAAAATAAGAATTGTAGAAACAGGGTTTTGTTTGTTCTGAGACAGGTCTCATCATGTCATGTAGTCCTTGCTGGCCCAGAACTCACTTTGTTGGACTAGATTGGCCTCTAACTCAGAGAAACCCTCCTGCCTCTGGGGTGCATGAATCAAGGATGGTGCCACCATACCTGGACAGACAGTTTCAAAAGTAACTTTCATTTTTGTTGTATGTGCCTGTATGTCAGAAAGCTCTGTTAGATGCTCTGAGGTCAGTGTGCAGATCAAAAGTTAATTTCTCTCAAGAGAGTTAGAGTGAAGAGAGTTCTGGAAACTAAGTTACCGAAACAGTGACAGAGTTGAGCCTGTGGGAATTTCTAACAGGTTAGTTACTGAACCATGAAGAAACGGTGTGAAGGCCCTCCTGTGGAGGTGGAGTAGTTAGCTATCCAAAATCCTCCCAACAGAGAGAGTCCAGAACCAGACGGCTTCACTAGTGAAGCACTTAAAGAATTCATACCATCTTCCCTTATACCTCTCTCCCCAAACATGAATAAGGGGCTGGAGAGAGCTCAGCAGCTAGGAGCACACAGCTGCCCTTTTAGAGAACCTGAGTTTCATTTCCAGCTCCCGTGTCAGATGGCTCATACTTGTCCATCCCTCCAGTGCCCAGGATCTGATCCCCTCCTTAGGTCTCTGCTGACACCTGTGTGTGGATACACATACAGATACATATAAATGAAAATAAGTATTTAGGAGCACGTGAACATTTCAGTATGACTCTGATACCATAGAAAGATTGACAGATAATTTACAAAGAAAACTGTAGGCCAACATCCTTTAGGAAGATAGATGTAAGAATTGTCAATAAAGTACAGGAAACAAGCATGGTAGCCAGCAGCTGCCCCCCACTGGGACGCTGGGGTGCTGCTGTCAGAGGCTCAAGGCTACAGACTGAGGCCTCCAAGGGAAGCCTGAATTTGATCCCTGGAACCCGCCAGACACAGCAGCATTTGTAGCATCAGCGTCCTTTGGGGTGGTGGCATGGAGTTCACAGCACAGTGACAGAGACAAAAGAATGTCTCCTTCAAACCCGGGAAGGAGAATGGCCTAAGAAATTGTCCACATACAAGACACCATTTTCTATGACCAATTTTGATTTGTTCCTGTGGTACAAGGATACTTCTGTGCCAAAATCAATTTGGTGTTCCATGTTGACTAATTATATCTCAATAGACTAAGACTCAGGCAGAGCATTTCACGAATGTGACATTTATATCATAGGCAACAAAACAGGAAAAGGAGCAGTGAGAACACAACTGGTGAAATAGAAGATATTTGCAAACCATATCTAGAAAGAAACAATTCAATTAAAAATTTAAAACTACATTATTTTAAAACAGTAAATTTAAGTAGAAATCTCTCCAAGGAAGAAATATAAATGACCATTAAGTATGTGAAAAAAAAATGTTCCACATCATTACTTGTCAGACAAGTCAAATCTAGAAAGGGTCACTGCACATTTGTGAAGAGGCCTATCAAGAAAGCAGAAGGCAGTGTGGTGAGAAGCTTGAAATGAGTGTGGCTGCTGTGGAAAACGGGAAGCAGTCCAAAAACTTAAGTGGAACTAGCATATGTGTTGAGCATGCCAAGGGAGGAGAGTTGCTTTGGCAGAGTTTGAGGAGTTCTTCAGAGGTCAGAACACCTTGACGCAGCAGGTGCTGAGGCTGAAGCCTGCAGCTTGAGCAACAAAGACCTTCTCACCACCAGCCCTTCTTTAAAAATCGCCCAACGTGTGTCTATCGAGTCCTTACTATGTAATCTAACCAAAACTCTGCTAGTATATAAATTCTTCCTGTCCATGAATGAGTTTATAATACTTTCATGGAGATCAATGTCAGGTGTCGTACGTATACAGTTAAAAGCTGCACAGACTATGCAGGTAGCACAACTGAGGCCCCATCTCTTTAATAGTGCATTCAGCTTTAATAAGAGTCTCACAGTCCAGTCTGAGTACCATCACCAGCTGGGGTGTAAGCTGTGAGCACATGAGCCATTGGGAGCAGTAGCTCATCTAAGTCATAACACACAGAATCAGTAATCCCACATCTGAGTGTCCATGCAAAGGAATTGTACTCTTTGGACAGCAAGATGGCTTTGTGAACGGCAGCATTTGGTGTGCAAGCCCGACAACCTGAGTTCAGGTCCTAGGCCCCACAAAGCACAGCACATACATGCTCATGTATCATGCACACACAATAATAATAAATTTTTAAAAATTTTAATTGAATGTCCATTCCCACCACCCCCCAACACACTCATCATAGCCAACATGTGGAAATGACCTAAATCTTCATCAGCAGGCCCATGAATAAAGGAACTTTACACATGCACAAAGTAGAATACTGGCCAGCCTTTAAAACTTCTGCCATATGCAACAACGTATGTAAACCTTGAAAACGTGTTAAATTAAGCCAGTTAAAGATACATGATAAAACAGCTTGTATAATTATCTGAAATGATCAAATTTATAGTTAAGGACCGGGAGCTGGTGAGATGGGCCAGCAGTTTAGATAGAGTATATTACTTTTCAGAGGACCTGAGTTCAAATCCCAGCTCCTCTATAGGTGACTCACAACCACCTGTTAGCTCCAGGGGATCCAGTGCTTCTGGCTTTCGCAGGCACTCAGACAAAAATGTGTTTTGAAGTAAATTAAGCTTTAAAGTGGGGCTGGGGCCTGGAAGGAGGAGCATGAGATCGCAGCTTGATTCGTTGTACCGGAATGTGAGTAGGACACTGTGCTAAGGATTCTGGGCATTTTTAAAAATGAGAAGTAATCAAATCCCAAGTGCTTTCTTCTTTACTCTGCATTGTGAAGTTTGAGTTCTTGTGAACTAATGATAATGTGCATCATTTTTGCAGGTGTTAGTAAAATGGCTTTTCGTCACTTAATTGAGTTCACATACACAGCAAAACTAATGATACAAGGGGAAGAAGAAGCCAATGATGTGTGGAAAGCAGCAGAGTTTCTACAAATGCTGGAAGCAATTAAAGCACTTGAAGTCAGGTAACTGTTTAGTTCTTCAGGAATACTAAACAACACTGTTAGTCAAGACCGTACTATATGTTACACCATTAAGTACCGGCATTCTGAAACTAAGAAAATTCTGGATATTGATTTGTTTTCCATTTACATTTGGTTCCTCAAGTAAACCCTGATAGGATTAAAGCAGCTTCTCTGGTGTCTTAATAGTGTAGGCAGCTCTCAGGGTGGTCTCCTAGCCCTCATAAATTCTTCTGCTGGACTTGAGTGGTAACTATTAAACTAAGAATGTTAAAAATAAAATTAAATAAAGGCTCGAACATACTTCTATTGCTGTGAAGAGTTTCTATGGCAGCTCTTACAAAGGAAAGCATTTGACTGGGGCTGGCTCACAGGATCAGAGGTCCAGTCCATCGCTGTCATGGCAGCATTCAGGCAGGCTGGAGGGGTAGCTCAGGGTTCTACATCAGGGTCAGTAGGCAGTGCATTTCCCCAGCCTCAATGACATGCCTCCGAATTCCTGTCAAACCACCACAATGGACAAATTACAACTTAAATGTATTTGTATAAGCTTGCTATATACTCAGTACTCTGTAGATGATGTAAATCTCCACCTGAATTCTGAAATACCAGCTGCAAAGGGGCAAATAGAGCATCCAATGGTGGTGTAGCATGAGAAAAGATCACTGCTAAGGAGTTACTACTTGGTGACACACCTCTAGTCCTAGCACGCGAGAGGCAGAGGCAGGCAGGTCTCTCGGTTCGAGACCGCCTGGTCTATAGAGTGAATTCCAGGACAGTCAAGCTTACATACAAAGAAACCTTGTCTTGAAAAAAAACAAAAACACAAACACTCCCACAGAGTTTCATTCAGAAACTGTTAGAGGATACAGTGAGCAAAGCACTTAGCACCTGGACGTGGGAAGCAGTGGGGAGAACGAGCTGAGGGCCCTGGCACGGTAAAGCTGCGCAGTTCTGCTGGGCGGTGCAATAGTTAGACCACATAGAATTGTTTGTGAGGCTAAGTCAGTGCCTGTAAAATACATATAATGGGGTCTATCATATAATAGACCGTATTTGTGAACTGGTACTTCACTGGTACCTCCTGGTACTGTTTGGCTTTCCCCTTCCTCCTGTTCTTGTTTTTGTTTTTTAAATAATGATTTAGTATAGGCCACTAACATGCCAACAATTTTGTAAGTCATTTTTCTTGGGGAACAACATGATTTAATCCTATACTGGTATGGTTTAGTCAAGAGATGTAATTGGGACTAAATCTAGGAGAAAATTTGAATTTCAATTGTCCGTAAGTAAGATTCTAAAAAACATTTTTGGATATTTTTTGCATATGGGTGTTTTTGCCTGTGAGCAAATATCTGTGTTCCTTTGTACATAGGGTGTTCCCGGAGACAAGAAAAAGACAGGAGTTATAGATGGTGGTGAGCTTCCACGGGGGCACTGGGAACTGAGCCCAGGTTTGCTGGGAGAGCAGCTAGTGCTCTTCTGAGCCATCCCTCCAGACTCTGGTAACATTTCTTTCAGCTAATTTGACAGTTGAAATTAAACTTTCCTGAAAACAGCTTGGCATATATCTGTTCTGCTCTCCAAAACCTGGTCCATGTGTGTAGCTCATAGACATTTGTGGGTCTATGCCAATCCAAACCAGCTCAGTCTGACCAGAAATTAATTAGCAAAATTAAGGTGTGCTGAGGCTTGTGTACAGATGCCACAATCTCGGGTTAAATTTTGGAGAACCTTCTGAAAGAAGTCTTGTGTAAGGTCTGTTTCTGCTCATTGTCAAAAGCAGCATCTGCAACCAGAGAACAGAACGGGAGCGTGCATCTGAGTTTGCGAGCGCGTGTTCTGTGGCTCAGGTGTGGATAGAAAAATCAAAAGCTAGTTTAACGAAGCTACTCAAAACACTTGCCCACTTCCAGAAGTCTCTTCTTTTTCTCTGCTGCTCTTTGTATTTGAGACCACCTGGCTTGTAAGCTGCGAGGGTTTTCCTGCGTCTGCCTCCCACCTCCCTGTGGTGGAACTAAAGCAGCACAGCAGCATGTGACTCTGTGTCCTAGCACTGAGTGGCTGCAACATAGGACTCTGCGTGTGTGTGACCCTCTAAATTTTCTAGAATATGAAGCATCTCCTGTAAATGTCCCATTTCCCTGTTTCTTCCCCCCCCCTTTTTTTTTAAAGTCAGCTTCTTAGCCTCAGTTGGTAATGCTAAGAAAGTACATTAACGAATGGCCAGTGCTGATTGTTTAATAAAGCCTTGTCATTAAGCATTTCACTCAGGGTCAGTTTGAGTGGTGAGTGAGGCGGCTCAAAGAGAAAGGTACCCCGTTCCCAGGCCCCGACTTCTGTGTCGCCACTGCGTAGCTCCCTCACCCCACAGAGAGGCACACACAGCAAGTCTCCACATGTTCCTGTTCTTCATTAGACACATCTTCCAGTTAGTATTTGTAAGCCACTTTAATGTGGTTTATTGTTGCACCCAGATTTTTGCGTTAGACTTCAACCTTTTTGGGGGCTTACACATTTTTTCATCTTGAGGCGTTTGGTAAGTTTGAAAAGCTACCATAAAAATTGTTCTTTGTGGTGCCAATAGTGAGACCACTTCCTTTCATTGTCTGCTAGACTCAAAAATGTCTTGCTTTGCCATTCAACTGAGAGTATATATCCAACTAGTAAAAGCCTGATAGAAGCACGTTACCTTTGTTATTTAGAGAATGCTTTATTAGTTTTTGTAATCAAACTCAATAAAACAAGACCTTACTTGCTAATGGAAAAACTGAATTCAGTATTTAAGATCAGCATGGCTTTACAGTTTCTGTCTGAGGCCAGCTCAGCCTGGTAAGCTGGGACACTGTTCTAAAGTACACAGCACAGCTAAGGGTCCCAAAAATTGGAATTAATGTATGTGTGTGTGTGTGTGTGTGTGTGTGTGTGTGTATGAAACAGTAATGGATGTATGATAAGACAACAGTAATAATAGCTTCGTGAATTCTGTAGTCATCTCAATAAAATTAATGGAGACATCCAGCATGCCATCCCCCCTTTTTTCTTTTTTTTTTTTTTAAAGTTTCTCAGTTATCTCAAAAGGAACATTATAAAATTTCACCATTAGAAACAAATTTGCCTATGCACGATTACTGCTGTGTTATTGAGGCATCTATAAGTTAAAGATTATTTTGTGTGTGTGTGTGTGTGTGTGTGTGTGTGTGTATGGGGATGTATGTATGTCACGTGTGTCACGTGAGACAGCAGCAGAGACCTGAAGAAAGTGTCAGGTACCCAAGCTGCTTGGAGGTACAGGCAGCTGTGAGCAGGTTCTGGGACCTCAGCTTGGTCCTTCTGGAAGAACGGTGAGCTCTTAACGGGCAAACCTCCATAGCTTGCTGTGTTGCAGTCATTGCAGTTGGGATCAGGGATCTGGATTACCTGGTCATACTCTTAAGTAAATGAGCATTAGAAGCCTGGTTAAGAGTAATGACAATTTACCTCAAATATTTGGACTTAAACATAGTTTAAGCAACAGTACTTCATTTCTTTCTTTTTACTAAAATGGTTTTGACATCTTTCAAAAAAAGATTTTTGCCAGGTGTGGTGATGCACACCTTTAATCCCAGCACTTGGGAGGCAGAGGCAGGCGGATCGCTGTGAGTTCAAGGCCAGCCTGGTCTATGAAGCTGGGTCCTGGACAGTCAGGGCTACACAGAAACCCTGTCTTGGAGAGGCGGGAGAATGTTTTTTGGTTTTTGGATTTTTTATGAATGCCTAGACAGTATAACTTAGTTTATTAGGTAAAATTACTACTAGATAATTTTAGCTTATTACTTAAAATACCTGAAATGATTACAGTGAGTTGATGTTAAATAAAATAATTGTTGCATAGTTAAAGCCTTCTAAAGTGGTCTGTTAAAACTGTATTAAAAGAACAAGTGTTTGCCACCTAGAAGAGGAGTATATATTAGTAACTAAGTACTTAATAGGTGACAGATTGGGCAGGCAAATCTTTTGGTGCTACAATAACAAAACATTAAATATGTAAGTAGTGGGCTAAACAGTTTAATAAGGAAAATTTAGTTTTGGCTAAATTTACTACTTAGAGGAACAATTGATAAGTATGTATTTATTTTGCTGCCATAGGTACAGTGTTCCTTTTAACATTTACAGGAAAGGAATTATTTCTGGAATACAGTGTAAATTTTGAATTATACTGAGTAGACACTAGGGCCTTATTTTCCATTGTTGGAATGTCATCTTGCTTATTTAAAACTTAATAGAAAGCTGTAGTTGCCATGTGGAGTTTTCCTTCTTCCTCTTGACGTGTAATTGTATGTATGGCACCTATATGCTCATCTTGATCACAGAGTTAGGTTTTTTTGTTGGTGCTGTTTGTATGTTTGTTTGGATTTTGTTTTTTATGTTTTGAGACAGAGTCTTCCTTTGTGGGTCTGGCTGTCCTAAAACTCACGTGTAAACCAGCCGGCCATAAACTCAGAAATCTGCCTGCCTCTGCCCCCTGAGTGCTGGAATTAGAGACGTGTGCCCCCACGCCTGGCCAGAGTTTGAATGCAAGCAGCTATGTGCAGCAGTGTAGCCAGGACAAGCTTGTCTCTCGCCCCAGAGGCTTGATGACTAGTTGGCCTGGGTCTGGTGGTCATCACTTGAGTCGTTGCTGTGAATGGGTTGCTGTGGCAGTTAGTCTTTCATGCTTGCTTCTCATTTAGTATTGTTGCTTTCTACATGAGGATAACAGATCTGTGCCCTGGCTTGTTTCAGGCTTGGTTTGCAGTGCATACCCTGGACATTTGATGCCCTCTCATCACAATACTGTATCTTAGGATTTCGTGCAGTTATAAAACAAAGACTAGCAGTTGAGGGGCAGGGATTGGGGGCCTGAGGCTAAGACTTTTCCATGTTTTCTGGAAATTGAAGAATTTTAGGTCTCACATTTTAGTTTATGATCATTTAGTTATTATTATTTATAAATGGTATGAGTTTAAAGGTGGAAGCTTATTTTCTTTTTCTTTTTTTTTTTTTTTCTTCTTTTTTCTTTTCTTTTTCTTTTTTGGTTTTTCAAGACAGGGTTTCTCTGTGTAACAGCTCTGGCTGCCTAGAACTTGCGTTGTAGACCATGCTAGCCTAGGACTCACAGAGATCCGCCTGCCTCTCAAGTGCTGGGATTAGCTTATTTTCTAGTGTACATAGCAGATAGATATTCCAGCACTACTACTCTAAAAAGGTGTCTCTTCTCCATTGAGTTACTCTGGATGTTTTGTTTTTCCCTAGAAGTTAGTTTATATTATAAGTGTTGTTCTGTTTTTGGACCTTGTTCTGTTCTGTTAACCTTCATATATCTATACTTAGACCAATGTCATTGTTTTAATTGTTAGAACTTTTAGGAAATCTTAAAATTGATTACTATAGGCTGCCCAATTTGTTTTCTGCCTTCCATATAAATTTAATTTATTGATTTTTTTTTCAAAGAAATCTATGATTTTAATGATATTTTTATTTGATTTTATAGATTTTTTAAAAATCCATACTTTGTATATTTCAGAAACAAAGAAAACTCAGCTCCATTAGAGGAAAATACCACAGGAAAAAATGAGGCAAAAAAAAGAAAGATTGCAGAAACTTCGAATGTTATCACTGAATCATTGCCATCTGCAGAGTCAGAACCTGTGTAGATCGAGGTGGAGATTGCTGAAGGCACAATTGAAGTAGAAGATGAAAACATCGAGACATTGGAGGACGTGGCTTCTGCCAGGCAGTCTATAAAGTACATTCAGAGCGCAGGGTCCTCCGATGAGTCTGCGCTCGCACTGTTGGCGGACATTACCAGCAAGTACCGTCAAGGTGATAGCAAAGGACAGATTAGCGAAGATGACTGTGCATCTGACCCCATAAGCAAACAGGTAGAAGGTATTGAAATTGTGGAACTTCAGCTGTCACATGTGAAGGACTTGTTCCATTGTGAGAAATGTAACCGTTCGTTTAAATTGTTTTACCATTTTAAGGAACACATGAAATCACACTCCACTGAGAGTTTCAAGTGTGAAATATGCAATAAAAGGTATCTTCGAGAGAGTGCGTGGAAGCAACACCTGAACTGTTACCACCTTGAAGAAGGTGGAGTGAGCAAGAAGCAAAGAACTGGGAAAAAAATCCACATATGCCAGTACTGTGAGAAACAGTTTGACCACTTTGGACACTTTAAAGAACACCTCCGAAAACATACAGGTAATTAGCAAATACTTTGTTTCAAGCATAACTTTTTTTCTACATTCACTTGAAGTCTCCCCGTGTTTTCTGATGAGCAGGCGCATACGTACTCACTTCTTGAAATATTTGATGTTTTAAATACAAATCAGTATCAACCTTAAAAATGATTGTCACTTTTATGTCTTGCCCTTTTTATATTCTTTAAAGAAGTATGTAGTTTATTTGTTAAGTACTACAAATGATTAAATTCTAATTGTAATGTGACTTTATTCTTCTATTTTGGCTTCCCACGTTAATGTTACACAGATAACAAATATATTTTCCCTTTGTGAAAGAGATCATACATTAAATTACCTTTTGGGAGAATGTGCTGTATTCTGTGGGTGTTGAGTATGCTTATGGGTGTGTGTATACCTTGTATGCACATGCGTGTGTGCAAGCTAGAGATGATGGGTCTTTCCTCAATATTTCTTTTCAACTTTATTTTTGGAAGCAGTTTCAGTGAACTTAAAGTTAATCAATTGAGCGAAGCTGGCTAGTCAGGGAGCTTCGAGGGTCTGCCCCTACTCCCTCCCTCGCCAGATGCTGGGGTTATGCACTTACACCACCTTCCTGGCTTCTTACGTGGTGTCTGAGGATACAAACTCACATCTTGTCTGTGCAGCAGGCACTTAACTTCCATTAGGAATAATATATTTTGACCCAGAAATAAGATAGTCATCTATGTCTGTCTCCCTCCAACTCTCTTAATGGCAAATGTTTCTGGACTAGTGGACAGCCAAGGTGGGTAAGGAATAGATACTCTTTGTTCCAAGAGCTACCCACTCTTTCTGGTTTTTTTCGAGACAGTTTCTCTGTGTATCCTCGGCTGCCCTGGACTCACTTTATAGAGCAGGCTGGCCTCGAACTCACAGCAACCTGCCTGCTTCTGCCTCCCAAGTGCTGGGATTACAGGTGTCCTGATAATTGCCGGTTTGACAAACACGTGGGTCACTATATTGAGGCCCCTTTCTTTGCATTGAGGATAGTGGCACCTGTCCCACAGATGAGACAAATAAGAAAAGGGTGGAAGCTCTCTAACAACTTAATAGTTCACGGTCTTAAAAAGCAGTCACTTAGCTATTTCTAGATTTCACCAGGCTCATTAAGCTTAGTGTTTAATAGGCATAGCTCCAGTGGCATGCAGTGAATTCCTACTCAGGAGACCTCTTACTTTGTAGACTAGGCTGGCCTCAAACTCCCAGCAATCCACCTGCCTCTGCCTCCCCAAGTGCTGGGATTAAAGGCATGCGCCACCACACCCGGCTCCAGTAGATTTCTTAAAAGCAGCTACTAGCTCTCTGGAACACTATTCAGCATACAAAACACCTAACAATTACCGCTGGGTTGGGGTGGCCAGCAGGTCAGCGGGAGTGTTGGCCTCGAGCCTTCAGGTATATTCTCTGCATTATCAAGGAACCATAAGCACACACATGTAAAGAAAGCATGAGCAAGCAGTGCATGGATTTATACCATTTGGTTTTAGACTCTGGTTAGTTGATTGATTGGTTTTCCGGACAGGATTTCTCTATGTAGTCTTGGCTGTCCTAGAATTCACTCTGTAGACCAGGCTGCCTTTGAACTTGGATCTCCCTGCCTCTTCTTCTTGAGTGCTGGATTAAAGGTGTGTGCCACCATGCTCAGCTAAGTCAGTCAGTTTCTCTCTCTCCCCCCTCCCCCTCTCCTTCTCCACCCCCTTTCTCTTTCTCTCCCCCCCTCTCCCTCTCTCCCCTCTTTCTCTCTCTCCCCGCCCCCCTCTCTGGCAAATTCTCATCAGCCTCCCAAGTGCTAGGATCGTAAGCATGTGCTGTAATGCTCTGCTTACACTTTTTTAAATGAACCACTTAGTATGTCTTAGTTTTCTTTTACTGTGGCTGCTAAACCATGACACTAAAACTGCTATTTTAGTGTGTGGGTATGTCATTGTAGCTCTGAGCAAACATAGAGTTTTTGTTAGAGCTTGCAAGTGTGATGTTGTAAGCATCCTTGTACATTTATCATTGTAAGATGCACATGTAATATACTTTAAAATTTCACTGAAAGGATTTGTCTTTTTAAGTTTTTAATTAATTTTATTGTATGTGCATTGGTGTTTTGCCTGCTTGTGTACCTGTGTAAGGTGTCAGATCTTGGAGTTACAGATAGTTGTGAGCTGCCATGTGGGTGCTGGAAATTAAACCCAGGTCCTCTGGAAGAGCAGTTGGCATTCTTAATTGTTCAGGCATCTCTCCAGCCACATGCAATATACTTTTAAGGCTTCTTACTTACTGCAGGTATTGTGTGTGTGTACTTGCTACCACATAAGTGTGGAAGTCAGAGAACAGTTTGTAGGAGTTGGTTCCTTCTACTGTTTAGGCTCCAGGAATTGAAGTCAAGTTTATGAGTCTTAGCAGCAAGTTCTGAGCTTTCTTCCTGGCCGATGTCATTTATTTTTTAAGAAAAGAATTGCCAGGTTAGAGAAACCTTGATAAATACGAAATTTTTTATTTCTTCCCTCCCTACCTTTCTTCCTCCCTCCCTCCTCTATACCTGTGTCTGTGTGTCTGTGTCTCTGACTCTGTGTTCTTTTTGTTTTGTTTTGTTTTGTTTTTCCATAGCTGAGGACCGAACCCAAGGCCTTGGTGCTTGCTAGGCAAGCGCTCTACCGCTGAGCTAAATCCCCAGCCCCCCCCTTTTTTTTTTCCTGACTCTGTATGTGTGTAGCATATGTATGTGTCTGTGGAGGTGTGTGTAAGAGAGAGGAAGGGGGAGGAGAGAAGAGAGAGCAAGTGCATACGTGTCTGTAATGGCCAGAGGTAGACTTCAGGTGTCTTTTACCACCTTATTTTTTTTGGATTTTGTTTTTCAAAACAGGGTTTCTCTGTGTAGCCTTGGCTGTCCTGGACTTGGAACTCACACGGATCCCCCTGCCTCTGCCTACCGAGTGCTGGGATTAAAGGCCCCACCACACCCAACTCTCCACATTTTTTGAGACTCTCGCTGACCCTGAAGCTTGCTCGATGGGCATCTGGCTCCAGGAAGCTACCTGTGCCTGCCCTACTGCCCCATCACTTCCAGGGCTGCAGTTACGGCTGTGCTACCACAACTGGGTTCTTAAGTGAATGCTGGGGGTCCAAACTCGGGTCATCTTGCTTACCGGCTGGAACTCTACTGAGCCATTCCTGAGCTCCTCACGTCGCCTTTTCAAAAGGCTGTAACAATCTATGCTTACAGATTGGCAGTGAAAACGTATGCACTAATAAAATGTAACTTTTTTTTTTAAGCCTATTTCTCAGCACTTCTTGAAGTAAAAAGAGTTCTCATATTGACATTAGTTCTAGATAGTTAGGTATTGCCTATTTTTTCCTCATGTGGAAACTGTACAAAGCTGTGTTTCATTGTGAGAAGAGTGTGTGACTTGGGAACTAATGTCAGTTTACTTAAGTCTTCTGGTCATGTCCAGAACCTCCTCACTGGGGCAGTGACACCTCCAAAGTCGTGGGCCATCTCTGCGCTCACTACCCTGTCTTTGAACCCCTAACAGTTCTTGTTCTTCCACCTCCAAGCCTTTTCAGCTCTTCCATCCCTTTCAGTTTACTGCCATATTCCTGACTTCTGTCTTAACCAGAACCTTGTTATGTAAGCACAGAGGGAGCTTATCTGTATTTAAGAGGAGCCTCCATCTTGGAATCACTGCCGCTGTCTGCCCTCCCTTGTTAGTCAGCAGTGCTGGAGAAGACCCTGAGACGTCAACTGAGGCACCGGGTTGTGTGATTTCTGATTGCCTCTCCCAGATCCCTGCTGTGTATTCAGGACCCTTGCACCCACTGCAGCATTAGCGTAGCTCTTGTTGCCCACGTCTCCAGCAGCCTGCTCCATCTTCCAGAGCCACGTCTATCCCGTCTGTCCTTAGCCAGCTCCTCCTTTCCTGTCCCTCAGCCTTGTTCTGCCACACAAAGTCAAGAAATGATGACTCTTGTTGATTAGAGAGATCTCTTCCAGTCCTTCCCCCCCCCCCCCCCACCTTTCTTTTTTTAAAGAATGAGTTCTGTGGGCTGGAGAGATGGCTCCACTGTTAAGAGCACTTGTTGCTCTTCCTGAGATCCTGCGTCAGTTCCCAGCAGCTGCTGTATGGCAGCTTGTTACTCAAGTTCCAGTGGATTTGACACCCTCACACAGACATACACGCCGGCAAAACACCAGTGCACGTGAAATAAAAGTAAACACTGAAAAAAAGGTTTTAAAAAGGAGTGAGTATAGTTGGGCGGTGGTGGCGCACGCCTTTAATCCCAGCACATGGGAGGTAGAAGCAGGCAGATCTGTGTGAGTTCGAGGCCAGCCTGGTCTACATAGCAAGTCCAGGACAGCCAAGTCTACACAGAGAAACACTGTCTCGAAAAATAAAAACAAAAAGGAGTGAATCCATGTATCTGTTTCTGAAAACTGAACCTGGGCCCTGTGCATGCCAGATAAGCACTCTGCCATGGCGCCTCATCCGTACCCTACTTCCAGGCTTTGTTGAAAGATTCCGTGTTGATTTACTGTTGTGCTTCTCATTAGCTCCCTCAGCCTGGCTCCTGATCCTGTACCGCTGACTGCTCTAATTGTCTTGGTAGCGTTTGGCTACCTTTCTGTTTGTGCCATTGGCTTATCTGCTTGAGGTTTCACTAATGTCCACTCAAGATTTTGTAATTATGTAACACATCGAGAATTTTGATCCATCTTGGAAGTATTCATCGCCTTTGAAAATAACCCCTTCATCTATATATCAGTCTATTTTGTATTTAACTCCAGAATTGTCTTAGGCACCTCTACTCTGCTTTGAGTTCCTTTCAAAATTCATTTTTAACCTCTTGGGTTGTCTTTTTTTTTTTTTTTTTTTAAACAGATCATCATCATTACTATTATTAATATTTTGCCTACATGTAAGTCTGTGGTTGTGACTTTCCATGTGTTTGCTGGGAGTCCAATTTGGGTCCTCTGAAAGAACAGATACTGAACTATCTAACCTCTGACTTATTTTTTGAGACAGTTTGGTGTAGCCCAAGTGGCCTTGAGTTTAATAAATACATCGTCCAAGATGATCTTAAACTGCCTCTACCTTCCAGGCACCAAGATTGCAGGTGTGCACCATCACGTCCAGTTTATATGGTGCTAAGGGTTAGACCCAGGGCCTTGTGCTACTTTGCGGGGGGGGGGGGGGGGCAGGGGGGGGGACTAGATTCATGGTCTTTCCCAGCATACCCACTACAGACTTCATTTGAACTCTTGCACTCTTGGTCCCTGATGCTAGGTGGCAAGCTAAGCCAGAGATCTGAGGGTCGTAATTAGTTACTCGTTACTCATTTGCTGTGCAGTGCTGTCCTTCTGTGCCGAGCCTCTGACTGAAGCAAGCGTTCTGGTCCCTGCAGAGCTGTCTGCTTCACACTGCTGCAGCACCATCCATTCTCCCAGAGCTCTCTTTTTTAGCAGGTCTCTAGTTCTTTGCTTTTATTTTCACGAAAATGTTCCAAGCAGTTTATTTTGCCTCGTCTTTGTTTTTTATTTTTGTTTTGTTAGAGACAGTCTCACTGTGTAGCCCTGATTAGCCTGGAGCCTACAACCTCGGGCTCCCTGGTGCTAAGAGGAAAGGTATTCATCACCGTGCCCCAGTGCCTTTTTCTTTTTGAGTTTTGGTATTTCAAGACAGCGTTTTTCTGTGTTTCTTGGCTGTCCAAGACTCGCTTTGTACACCAGGCTGGCCTCGAACTCCGAGATCTGTGTGCCTCTGGAATTAAAACGCATATGCCACCATGCCTGGCTGTGTTTTACTTTTTGAGACAGGATCTTGGCTGTGTTGCTAAAATTTGCCTCAAATTAGAACTAACAACTCAGCCTCTCCTAATATTGAGAGGTTATGGATGTGTGCCTTTCTCTGTGTCTTTATTTATTTTTTTTTAATTGTCATCACTTAAATCATGGTCTGGTACATAGTAAGAGCAATATGTAAGTAAATAAATAAGTAAGATCCTTAGTGGAATTGTAGTTCTCTGTCTCCATAAAGCAGAGGTTGATCATGATTTTTATCTAAGGAAAAATTTCAGGTGTCGTGAAAACATGAGTTATCAGTTGTGCCCCCCTCTTAAGGATATGTTAATGCAGTCAGACATGTGGTTCATGCCTATAGCTGTATCACTTGGGAGGCTGAGGCATGAAGATTGTGAGTTTAATTTCCAGCCTGGATACTATTTACAAAAGGAAAGAAAAAGGAAAGCCTTATATTCTGGCCCATGCCTACAATCTCAGCACTGAAGAGGCAGAGGTACTCAGAAGACTGACCATTAGAGTTTGAAGTGCCGGACTGTGGTGGCGCACGCCTTTAATCCCAGCACTTGGGAGGCAGAGGCAGGCGGATCTTTGTGAGTTCGAGGCCAGCCTGGTCTACAAAGTGAGTCCAGGACAGTCAAGGCTACACAGAGAAACCCTGTATCGAAAAACCAAAAAGGAAAAAAAAAAAGAAATGTTTTTTTGAGGCCAGCCTAGTATGCACGGCAAGTCCTACTCTCTCTCTCTCTCTCTCTCTCTCTCTCTCTCTCTCTCTCTCTCTCTCTCATACACTCACACTCACACTCAAAAGAAAATGAATATGAGTTGGGTGTCAGGGTATATACACTTGTAGTCCCAGAACGCAGAGGCAGGTGGATCTTTGAGTTGGAGGCCAGCCTAATGTATATACCAAGTTACAGAATAGCCACAGCTACATAATAGACCCTGTCTCAAAAAATAAGACATTAAAGTTAAGCAAAAATATGCCTCAGTGGTAGGTCATCCTCCTGGCATGCGTGAAGCCTGTGGTTCAATCTCCAGGACTGCAAAAGGAAAAAAAATTAATAACCAAAAATGAGCTCATATTTGCCTTTACTGATATTTTCAACTTGTTGATGTATTTTTTTCTTCTTATAATAGGTGAAAAACCATTTGAATGTTCAAATTGTCACGAGCGGTTTGCTAGAAATAGCACTCTCAAATGTCACCTCACTGCATGCCAAACTGGAGTAGGGGCAAAAAAGGGAAGGAAGAAGCTTTACGAATGCCAGGTATGTGTGGGTTTATTTTCTTTTCACCAGAGGAACTTACTTGCAGTCAGAGTGCAGAGTAAATAGTCCTTCACTCGAGGGATTAACTAGAAGTTTTTGACTTGATAGTAGTGCAAAAGGCGTTATGTGTTGGTTAGAAACCACTCTTGGAATTCTGAAATCTGATCTATGCCTGCTTTAGCGATATCCAGTAGGAAGTTCTCCTGTGACACTGTGGCAGCCTCAGCTCCTACATAGCCATGCACTCAACAATAGTACACAGAGCCAAAGCAGAATTGTGAAATTCCTTGAACTTTGAGGGGCTTTTGGTTTTTTAAAACTTGTACAGCTCTTGAATGTGAACTTTGTAGATGGCAGTGTCCTGTCATCATGTCAAAGAGCTGGACGTGCCCTTAGCTCCTATACTGTTGGGTAGGTTAGGTGCAGTGGGTGCACGTCTAACAAAACATTGCAGTGATGTGTCAGCATCTCAAGCAAACTAGAGCTTCAGAAAGAGTTGGAAATAAAGAAAAAACTGTGTTTATTATGTAAGGGTTATTTGAATATTTTTTTTTGTTTGTTTTTTTATTCAAACCTAGATGAGTGATGATAAAAAAATTGCCCTGAGTAGTAGTGCAAACAGTAGTGCAGGCTTGCCTGCCTGCCTGCCTTCCTGCCTGCCTGCCTGCCTGCCTTCCTTCCTTCCTTCCTTCCTTCCTTCCTTCCTTTCTCTTAAAGGCAGTTTGTCATATCCCAGGCTGTCCTCAAGCTCACTTTGTAGCTAAAGATGACCTTGAACTATGATCTTGTGTCTCCCAAGTGCTTAGGCGTGCACCACCACACCTAGCTTTGGGGAATAATAGATTGGAGTGTTTGTTTACATTTATTTGCTTATTGGCTCTGTCTGTCTGTTCTGTCTGTCTGTGTAGGTTAGAGGACAATTTTCAGGAGTTTGTTCTCTGTTCATCACCTGGGGTCTAGGGATTGAACTCAGGCGCCCAGACTCAGTGCCTTTACTCACTGAACCGTCTCACCTGCCCACAGTTAGTCATTCTTAATCACAGGAACAGTCCTTGGCTTCTGGGAGAGGGGCAGGAAAGGTACAACTGTGTCTTTCATGATTAGATTATCTTTTTGTCCCAAGAATGGAGTGGGTCTAAATCTTGACACTGGATAAGCCATGATATTGTTACTTTATATTTCATATGTATCAGGGGGCATGCTGACATGGTCGCAGAATCTAGTAAGTTGTTAGGTGTATGGGCTGAAAGAGCAAATGAATTGATTTAACCAGTGTGGATGGTAGTGTTTTGGTATTTGTTTGTTTCTTTTCCAGTACTGAGGATTAAACACAGGACCTCTCATATACTAGGCAAACTCTCTTACCACTAAATTATACATTCAGACCTTAATGAGTGTCATTGTTGATGCTGAGGATTAGACTCAGTACAGTGCCTTCTGCATGCTAGGCAGATACTATTGAGCTAACCTCAACCCCTCAGTTTATTTTGTGGAAAATGAATGTATCTAAATTTACTTCAGTATGATTATAATTAACGCACTGTATTTGGTGATTTCAGGTCTGTAACAGTGTGTTTAACAGCTGGGACCAGTTCAAAGATCACTTGGTAATACACACTGGAGATAAGCCCAACCATTGTACTCTATGTGACTTGTGGTTTATGCAAGGAAATGAACTAAGGAGGCATCTTAGTGATGCTCACAATATCTCAGAGCGTATAGTAACTGAAGAAGTCCTTTCGGTGGAAACACATTTACAAACGGAGCCAGTGACGTCAATGACTATTATAGAGCAGGTTGGGAAGGTGCATGTGTTACCACTGCTTCAGGTCCAGGTGGACTCCGGGCAGGTAACTGTGGAGCAAGTCCATCCAGACGCGCTCCAGGACAGCCACATGCACCACTCGCATCTGAGCGAGCTTCCAGAGCAGGTCCAAGTGAGTTACCTAGAAGTGGGTCCCATCCAGACGGAAGAAGGAACTGAAGTGCATGTGGAAGAGCTTCATGTTGAGCGGGTAAATCAGTTGCCAGTCGAAGTACAAACAGAGCTTCTAGAAGCTGACTTGGATCACATGACCCCAGAAATCATGAGCCAAGAAGAGAGGGAGCCCAGCCATGCAGACGCTACTGAAGCTGCTGTGGAAGAACACGAAGATGCTGAGGGGCTAGAGACCAAAACAGAGTATTCCCAAGCTGTAAAAGGAGACGGCGACAGGACATCGATGCCAGTTTTAGAATGAAACAACAATTATATTTTTAAACTTACATTTGGGGTAAACTGATGGGCAGTGTGACCTTAAGCTATCAGATAACTGGACCAAAGTTAAACTATTTCCTGTTGTGCTGAACTGTTTCTAGTGGAAACAGGCTGATGTCCTTCCAGTTAATGCCACAGAGTGGGAATATTCCTCATAATGAGTGGAGCTTTGAGAAGTATATTTCTGGTAACTTAAATGAATTATATTCTTATTATATAGTTGGGTACGAATGCATCTATTTTCATTGTGGTAAGGGTCTCCATATTCTCCCCAGGTCATGTCCTTCCTTAAATATTTTGCATATTATAAAATCATTCTTAAAATCATTAGAATACATACCTTTGTATTCTAATGCATGTTAGGAAATTGAGTATGTAGGCAACACAAGGCTGCATGAGAGAAGTGCATTGTTACTGTGCAGTGAACAGTTGGGGGCTGGCTTTATTTTGAACAACGTTTTTGTCTATCCAGTGGTTACAGATACTGTCTCCACAACAGAAATGGTGGTGGCAGAATTTCTAGAATGTTAAAAAAAAAAAAAAAAAACAACCACCCTTGTGCCTTTCCAAAACCAACAATACTTCAGTAAAACGACTCTGGTTCTTTCAAAGTTTGTGTTTTTAAGAGCAGTGTAAACTGCTCTGGTACTGGTATTTTTGCTTATAATGGCAACTACCAATTCTTTTTCCTTTTAAGTTACATTAAATTTTTTTCATTAAGCGGCAGCTGAGGGGCCATTTTCAATTGGAAAACTGCATTTACATCTGTGGTAAACTTTATTTTGATGAGAAGTTGCACTAGTATTTTACCACCAGATGGAAAAAAAAATTAGATGAGCATCATTTTAAAATTAATGTATTTAAAATAAAGTACAGAGAAAAAGTATGTGTATAATATATCAGGCTTTGTTTTGAATGGAATCTTCCCCCCCCCCCCATCCTTACTGTAAAGATTTTGTGCTATAACTTTTAAAGCCATACAAATAAGAGTGCTAAACTGTGGACTTAAAAGTAGGTGTGTAAATATTTTTAATCAGTATTACTTGGAAAATAAAAATATAACAACCACATAAAATCAATATGCTATTTTCTTTACCTGTTAAATACTGGGAGATATTTACATTTTAAAGTAAACTTTAAAATTATGTGTTTATGGCTCTTTTTTTTAAATTATTATTTTATGTGTGTGGATGTTTTGCTTGTATGTATGTCTGTGCACCCTTACATGTTTGTTGCTCCCAAAAGCTAGAAAATTGTTGGAGCTGGAGCTAGAGATGGTTGTGAGCTGCCACATGGGTGCAGGGAACCAAACCTAGGTCCCCTGGAAGAGCAGCCAGTACCCTGCTGAGCCATCTCTCCAGCTTCCTTGTTCTTTTAATTATCAGTTTACTTGGGTGATGTTTCATGTATCTTTGTGACCATAGCAACAAGGCTCCTTAATGAATAAAGACACAAGATTGTTGTGGTGGTGTGCGCCTGTAATCCCAGCACTCAGGGAAGCAGAAGCAGTTGGATCTATGTGAGTTCGAGGCCAGCCTGGTCTAGAAAGTGAGTGCAGGACAACAACGGCTACACAGAGAAACCCTGTCTCAAAAAAAAAAAAAAGACGAGATTTTTTATTTATTTTATTTCTATAGTATTCTGCCCACATATGTGCCTGCACGCCAGAAGAAGACACCAGATCTCATTCTAGATGGCTATGAGCCACCATGTGGTTGCTGGGAATTGAACTCAGGACCTCTGGAAGAGCAGCCAGTGCTCTTAACGTCTGAGCCATCTCTAGCCCCAAGATTGTTAATACATACTGCCTAACCCAAGAATTAGCTAAAAAATGCAAAGACACGAGTTAACTTCTATTTTTTATTTTTGATCTTACTGGCATGACAAGTAGTAGTGGTTTTTTTTAGTAGTGTCTATTTTAAACAAATTACTTTTCAAAAGATCAGCTCAAGTAATACTTTTGGTAATCCTGGCATTAAGTGGTAACAAATCACAAAGTATACTGAAGAGGTATTTTATATCACTCAAGTTGTTAATATTAAGCTTGGGCTTACTAGTGCCGTCACTACACTGTGTGTCTTATATGTTGAATAAGCCAACAACAAATGAGGCTTAAATGTAAAATCCTCAATCAAGTGGATATTTTAATGTCTTTCTGCAATTTAGCATGAGTTGTCTGTTGGTGGCAACATGGTCATTAAGGAGTTCACCTGAAGCCTGGCTGTGGTGGCACACACCTGTAATCCCAGCACTTGGGAGGCAGAGGCAGGTGGATCGCTGTGAGTTCAAGGCCAGCCTAGTCGACAAAGTCCAGAACAGTCAAGGCTATGCAGAAACTCTGGGGGCGCTAGAGGGGGCCCCCACATCAGTCTCATAACTGATGTGGAAAGTGAGAGGTGAGCCCTGTGGTGATTACTTCTGGAGGAGGAGACCTAGGCAAAATGTATTTCGTGTGCAGTGTGCTGAACTGTGCTGTAACGCAACAAAGTTTGTCATAAAGAATTCAAGTGAGAATCAGTGCCAGACCAAACCTCTGCTCACCATCAGTTGATGAAGTCCTATAGTCAGAGGCCTAGGGTTGTGTTGCCCTAAAACCATAGATGAAGAGGCTATCATCACAAAGTCAGAATTTAAAGGACACCTTACACTGTACCCTGTAAACTTCTGCAGTCCCTCCTGCATGGTAAGCACAAAGGCAGTGTTTTCTCCTTGACCTTGTTTATTACCACCAGTAAGGTGTGACTTAGTGTTCCTACCAAAGTGTGTAACCTGGGAAAGAAATGTCTTATTGTAATGATAGCTGTCAGTCATGAGTCACCTAAGTATACATCTGCACCCCTCTATCCCAGCGACCTCTTAGATTAAATGAAAGGGAGCTAGTTACATTGTTCAAGTACTAACCTCTAAGAGACCCCTTTACTTCAGAGTAATTACTCATTTTCTTTCTGGAACCTTCTCCAGCTGTTGATGGAACTGGGAGTGGAAGAGATAAGAGATGAGTAAAGCTGCCAAGTTGCGTGCAGCAAAATCACCTCATTGCCTTGCTCCATAGCTATACCATCTAGTGGTGGCTGCCCCAATCTGTCAATCTCCATTTTACTGGCATTCCAAATTCTAAGAAAACTGCAGTTTATTACATGTTGCTCCCAAACATTATTGTGTATCCTCTAAATTTACATAACCCAGAATATCTGGTGGTTGCTAGAATACTTCAAATGTGTAAGATGACCATTAACTTAGAGAAAAATTATCTGAACTTTATGGCAACTGCCCTAAGAAGTCAAGGTTTCCTAGTTACTGACAAAAAGGGGTTGAACTGTCACAGATCACACAGACCACTCAGCGTGTGGTGTGCCTGCTCATGGTCACACTGTGCTGCTTTCCTCTGTATGCTTGTACCTGAGTTTCTTAAGGTGGCCTTTTGCTGAGGGGAAGAGAGAACAAGCCCATTGCCTTCCGATGCTCAGCAGACAGGCAGCGGCCTTGCAGATAACCAGAATCTTTTAAAACAGTGTGTTAGGCTCCATCCCCAGACTTGAGCATTCTGTTGGTCTGGAGTTAGTTCTGCGAATCTGCATTACTGAACAAGTTCCTGGTTGGCCCTCGGGTCACTTGGTGAACAACTGACGTAAGTGACTGAGGACACTGCCAGGAAGCAGTTGATTGGCCAGTGGAGTGAAGTGCATGTGTTGGGGAAGATGTTTTTTTCAGTACTGGGGATTGTAACCATATGCCCTTGCTCTCTTAAGTCATGACACGGAGACCTTTAATTTTATTATAAGATTTATGCACTATAGCTGGGCAGATACTGAGCTATTCTAACCGGACAATACTAGCCTGGCCTGTATCCCTCCACGTGGCCTGTTACCTGCTATCTTAGTCTGGCGACCTGCTTTTTTATCCGTGTTCTGATGTCAGCTGTCTCCTCCAATACCCTGTCACTGGGTTCAGACGTCCTGCCTTCCTCTCCTGTCCAGCTATTGGCCATTTAGCGCTTTAGTTTACAAAATACTAAGACAGGAGATGCATCATAGTAATTACAATATCAAAGTCCAGGCACAGAAATCAGCATTTGAATAATACAGAGACAGTCTTTACACAGTGTGTGACGACCTCACTCCATAGTCGAGGCCTTGACCATGCTACAGAAGTGCCATGGTGACTGAGCTGTGTCTGCAGCCCTGGAGTGACCCAAGAGGCTCACTATAGAGCAGCCATGTGCCACTATGGATTGTTGCTGGTAGCTTTTGATTGTAATGACAAGTCACAAACTTTTTCATCTGAGCTGTTTTTATGTTCTTGAAATGCAAGTGCCACCTAGACAGGAAATGCCAAGAGAGCAATAGACATTAAAAACTTAAAAAAAAAAAAAAAAAAAAGACTAGTAACAGTTGTTTCTGGGTAGTTTGCATGATGTAGACACAAAATGTTGACTCATATCTGTCAGGAACCTAAATTATCAGAACAGCTGACCGTTAACTCTGGTGTGGGTGCCTAGGAGACTATGCTGTGTGAAGCTATAATTATCTATGCAATTCTTTGGAGGGAATAATATGAATTCAGAGCCATAGTTCAAATGGAGCGGTTCTTACGAAGGCTAAAGTCATGCAGAATTTTGTCTTATTTTAACTACTTAGTAGGTCCTTCTGCTAAGTGTCTTTGGATCTAGAGCCTCGTATTACCCGTGGTCCAGTTGTAAATGATACCCAAGGATTTATACACAAGTATCACACTCAGGAAAAGAAGTGGGTTGAGCAGGGTTAGGGAAAAGCTAGCAGTTAGTTCTAATTCTAACAGTCCAGAAGCCAGAAATGTTCTTGGTTTTGTGCTGTCCAAGGCCAGGAATACAGAAAGGAGCTCTGGTTTCTTGTTACCTCACTTACTTAAAGGAGCCCCTCCTCCTGGAAGCCATACTTGAGTATGTGACCAAAACCCCAGTCCAGACACTTAAACCCACCTGGTGAACAGCTTTGGAACTGGGTAACGAACGGTTATGCCATTTCCCAATTTCTGCCTGTCCCCAAAGGATGCTAAATCCTCAGCTTTCCATAGAGTGTCAGGTGGCTAGATAGGGATCCGTGGCCTTGGAGGCCACTGAGGATGGACCAGTCCCTCACAGTCAGCCTTAGACCCCAGTTCCCATATTCCATCAGATACCAGGAAGGAAAACATGATTGCCCCTTCTTGGGTTTCTTGGAAAATGAATACCACTGGCCATGAAGAGGTGGTGGCACACGCCTTTAATCCCAGCACTTGGGAGGCAGAGACAGGTAAGTCTGAGTTCGAGGTCAGCCTGGTCTACAAAGTGAGTTCCAGGACAGCCAGCGTTCCAGGGTTCCAGAGAAACCCTGTCTCAAAAAACAAAACAAACAAACAAAAAAAACAAACAAACAAACAAAAAAAAAAACGAAGGAAGGAAAGGGGGAGAGAGGAGAGAGAGGAAAGAAAGATGGCTTGCTCTCTAACGGTGAGAGATGGCTGTTTCCTCTGAGGCAGTTAATCCAGGTGAGCCTGTTGGTCACTTGTTCAGAAGTGCACCCCAAGGAAAGATGAGTCACCCGAAATCTCTCTAAAGATATGAGAGGAGGAATTATCCCATTTTCCCCTTAGTGAGATAATGTCTTTTCCCTTCCCAGCACATTGTCCCATGGTACAGCTGCTTAAATGGCTTACCTCGAGTTTAGTATGGTGGAGCTACTAAGCCTGTTTTCTGAGCTCTAACCCAAAAAAGTTAACTTTTCCTTCTTTCTATCTTTTTTCTTTTGGGTACTGCCCAAAAGCCTGAGTACGCCCTTCCTGATACCCTGAGTTTTCTCTCTGGAGCCACCCTGTCTACTGTGGAGCTGCCTGCCAACCTCCATTGCTAAACCTACCAGATTTCTCAGACCTAAACTCAAAAGATAAGGCTTCTCTTTCTCTCTTCCATCCCCCTCCTTCCAGCAGCTGCGAGAGTTACAGCATGCTGCCCAAACTGATGGAGTTGTCTCTTTTTACAACTATTTAACAGGACTAAGAGCTCCAAAAGGAAGCTTGATTTCCCTGCAGCACTGATTAGTGTATTTGGCTTTTATGAAGGAAAGTTTGAGACGTTGGTAATACAGCCAGTGATCGTGTGCTTGCCTGGTATGCTGAGAGGTTGTGAGCTCAAGCCCCAGTGCTGAAATAAAGACAGGTTTGGAGTATAGTTTTTACTACAGTGAGAATGGAAGCAACTCAAATTTATAGTGAGAATTACATGCCTTTTCTCAGTATCACTTTTTTAACTTGTATTTTAATTTTGGCAAGAAATTTTATAGTTAAACATTAAGAAGTAAAGTAAAATTAAAAATCAGGGCAGCTAAAATAAACACCCAGGGGTTGTACTTTTGGCTGCTTTATTGGGTTCTTTTTCCTACCTCTTTATACCACCCTTATCCCTTTCAACCCCCAACACCAAATAGAAGAGAAAGGTTAGAGGGAAAGGGGGTGCTGCCGATTAGGGGCCTCTGGTTCCTTGGGGAGAGCTTGATCTTCATTGTCAGGATATCTCCAAACAGCAACAGCAGCTACTGTCCCTCTTGTGCTGGCCATCTACATGAGGCAAATATAGCTGCTGTGGATAATCTGAAGCAGTCCCATATCCCACATAACATATCAACATAACATTTCTGTGTTTTTAAAGAAACCAAAAACTCTCAATAACATTACTCAGCAGGTAAAGTTCTAGTTGCTCAAACACCTGAGTTTAGATTCCCACCATCCGTGTAGAAAGCCAGGCATGACAGCATGTCCTGGCATCCTAGTGGGGAGACAGACAGGAGAATCCCAGGGGTGTGCCTAGTGGAACCAGAGCTCCAGGTTGAGAAACCCAGTGCCAGTAAGTTGGAGAATGATTGAAAAGGCCCAACATTGTCCTGTGAGCCCCTCGTGGGCATGTACGTGCACCACCCCTCACAAAACATTTCTAAAATAAAAGGATACCAAGGCTACCGGCAGACTTAAATGGAGTTGGTCCCCCTTAGCCACTGATACTGTGTGTTGTTGCTGTTGAATTACATTTGCTAAAGTACAAAATCAAGTAATTCAGAATGATGAGGGGGAAAAAAATGAAAACTACCCCAACCCATCAGTCAGAAATAATTTGCTGACATTAGGTGAAAGTCAGCCAAGATATCTCTGGGAGAAGGAGGAGGGAGAGCGTTGTAAAAGACAGGATTAGTGTAATTGTTTTCATTCTTCCAGTTGAGTTTTTGCTTGACTTTGGCTGTAATAAAAGCAAAAAGAAAAGGCTGACAACAAGGGCTGGCAAGATGCCTCAGCCTATTCACCTGTGGTCCGTAGGGACTACCTAGTTGATGGAGAGGACTGACGTCTGCAGGCTATCTTTTCTCCTCCACGGCATGCATAAGGCCTCCCCTCCCCAACAAAGCAAGATAAGTGGTATTAGTTTTTAAAGGAACATCATTATGATAAGCCAGATAAATGCCTCATTACTACAGCAACACTAGGGTTCCTTGGGTTGGGTTGGTTTTGGTTTTTTAGATAGGGGCCTTTCCGTGTAGCACTTGCTAGACTGGATCTTGCTAAGTAGACCAGGCTAATCTTGAACTCACAGAGATCAGCCTTCCCCTCCCTTCTGAGTACTGCGATTAAAGTCATGCACCACCATGCCTGGTCCACTACTAGTTCTTCAAAGGTTCTTGTAAAGTTAAAGAACAAATGATGCAGGGTGTGGTGGCACACACCTTTAATCTCAGCACTTGGGAAGCAGAGGTAGGTGGATCGCGTGAGGTCGAGGCCAGCCTGGTCTACAAAGTGAGTCCAGGATAGCCAAGACAACACAGAGAAACCCTGTGCCAAAAAACTTAAGAAAAAGAAAAGAAAAAAGAATGAATGTCATTGCTAAACACACTAATTGGTATGAAAAAAAAGTGATTCAATTTTAACCCTCAGCTGTCTCCTTTCTGAGAAGATGGAGAGTCTGGCACGTGAGCACTTCACTCCCATGGCTAGTTGCGTTTCCACTCTCAAAGTGATAAAGGCTGTCAGGTTGGACAGCTACAAGTCAATCAGGTTGGGCAGCTACAAGTCAATCAGGTTGGGCAGCTACAAGTCAATCAGGTTGGACAGCTACAAGTCAATCAGGTTGGACAGCTATGAGTCAATCAGGTTGGGCAGCTACAAGTCAATCAGGTTGGGCAGCTACAAGTCAATCAGGTTGGACAGCTATGAGTCAAGTTATGTTAGAGAAGTAGAAGATCCATGGAAAGTGGTTACCTAAAATGTCACACAAAGACAAAGATCTATAGAAAGAAAGATGAATACCTGATACATCTAATGCTGTGCGAGATTCTGAGGGGGGGTGGAAACTGGGACAGAATCTGATGGGCCTCCTCCAGATTTCTAAGCATTTATGTGACCCCCCTCCCCGTTCCCAGTGTGTATATTGAAATCACAGTTCCTAGTTTGCTGGTTTTGGGAGGAGGGCCTCTGGGAGATGGACGACAATTAGGTCATTAGAGTAGAGCCAATCTCACGCGTGAGAGCAAACCTATATGAGAGACCGCAGCGCACTTTCTGGCCCTCCCTCTGCCATGTGAGGAGTCAATGAGAAGCTGGTAGTCTGCAGCCCATTAAGTTACAGTTGGCCATGTTGACACCCTCAGCACAAACTTCTAACTGCTGATAAGAAAGTGCCTGGGCTGGAGAGATGGCTCAGAGGTCCTGCGGAGGGAAGCCAATAGAGAGGGAAGCCAATAGACTGAAAAGACTACTTCCCCAACCTAACCAGCTGATGACAGCATGGAGCTGTCCAAGGTTTTCTGTCTTGCCCTTCTGTTCTTGACCCCTTTAAGGGGAACTCAGGGGGCGGCAGTAAGGGAAGTTCTTGACTAAGTCTGGAGTCCCCACTGCTTGGGTTCCAGCCCCAGCCCCAGCATCCCATAGCTTGGGGACAATCATAGTCTGTCTTTGCTTATGTTTCCTTATCTGCTAAAACAGGGATGGTAATACCAGAACCTACTCAGATTGCTGTGGGGAGTTGGTCTTTATAAAATTGTTTAATACAGTGTCTGGCTGGTAGGGAAAAAAAAAAAAAAAAACTTCCAGTCCCCTAATTTCTGCCTCATAAGAACTTTAAGTGTAGATTATTTTGATTCTTGTAATTTTGCCCTGGCATTTAGTGGGGTAGGCAATAAAGAGAAAGTGGACACCTTGCTCACAAAACTGAATTTAGGCTCCTAGACCTGGCTCGGCCATTAAGCCATCTGTGAGACTCCAGCTGAGTTAACTACCTCTCTGAACTCAGTTTCCTCCGATATTAAGTAAAGCACATTAGCTCCAGGAACGATCTTCTGTGTTCTTTGGCATCTCAATCAAATTCCCGGCTCCACACTCAATCCAGTGACTTGCCTTACTAGTTTGTAAGCTAGACAAATAGTATTGGCACCTACCACCAGCCAGGGTATCACAGAAGGGAGCAGGTTGGCAACGGGGGTGGGGTGGGGGGGCATGACTAAGTGGCACTGTGAGAACTAGGCCTGACGTATGCAGGGATGCAGGCAAAGGGGCTCAGGAGCACTTCTTTCCTCCATGCTTATTATGCCCTGCCAGAGTCACGGGGAAGGGGTAGGGCGGGGTGGCGGCGGGGGAGGGGGCTTTGCTGGAAGTCCCCGCTCTCTTGGAAGGATTACAGGATGGTGTCGCGCTCACTCAGAGGGGACAGAACGGCGCGAGGGCTGTTCCGCCTAGGTGTTAAGTTGATTTCGCCTTGTCTCTGCTTCCCATCTTCGCTCTAGGAGGGATCTTCTGTGCAGGAGGCCCGAACCCCCTCCCGGGAAGTCTGCAGTGGGTGTCCCCCTGCCACACAACTACACACTCCCTTCTCTTCCGCTCCTTCTTCCTGGCTGCCATAGAAACCGGCCTGCCAGGACCAGGCCCACAGTCGCGTCGCCGTGGCCATCCAGTCTCCTTTCCCTGCTCCCCAGAGCCAGCCCCCTGCTCGGGATTGGTCCTGTTCAGGACGCTGCGGGGGCATTCGGCTCTAGTGGCGGCTGAGCCAGGCTCAGACAGGCAGCGGGATTTGCCACGGCCCTGTGGGTCAGATCTGCTGCCCATCACAGCTCGCGGAGCCATAGGAGGGACCCAGAGAGGTCTGCTCTCCGGGACACTCACCAGCCCTGCTCCAGCGCCTGCCGCTCTGCGTGCCTAGCCGGGCCGCGCAGCGAGCTCCCCCGGCGGCCTCCTGACCGAGGTAAGCGGGGCTTGTTGCCAGCGCCTGGGTCACGCCAGCCTCGCCACCTCCACGCTGCAGATGTGCGTGGCTAGAAACAGGCACTTCTCCGGGACCGCAAAAGAGAAAAGGAGGACACAAGTTCTGGTCAGCGGCAGCGGTGAAGGTCGGTTAGGAGAAGGTTAGGCGCTCCTGGGGACGTCCACCGGGTCAATCATCACCCTGAAGAAGGGGACGTTGGTACCGGGGCGGGGGTCTGGGTGCGCGTATGCAGCCTTCTGTGTGCTCGGTGCGGTCACTCGTGTCTGTATGCGGTTCCTCACGTGAGCCAGAGGGCAGCATACACTCCAGTTTTCTGAACCACAAGAGTAGGCACCGGCTCAAATCTGGTAGTTTGTAACTAGGGCTGAGCACCTGTGTGACCTGGATTAAGAGTGGATGTAACTTCTCACAGCTGTAGCCCCGGGGGAGGAGGTGGCTTGAATCCTCAAGGACACTACACACAGAATCCTCCCTAGAAAGGGGTGTTCGTTTGGGAAGACCCAACAAATTAAAAAGGAAGCTCATGTCTCTTCCACCTATATAATCTCTCTAGGATTATTATAGTGGAGCAAGAGGATTTGGAGATACAGCCAGGAAGGGACTTCCACAGCGTCTTTAAAAAATGCCTTCTGCAAGCAGAACCCGTTTGGGGTTCCGATGGAGAGGCCTAACCCTAACCCTAACCCTAACCCTAACCCTAACCCTAACCCTAACCCTAACCCTAACCCTAACCCTGACTTTCTCCCCTCCCCTCCCCGCCCCCTTCTCTCTTCCCTCTGCCTCACCCTTACTGTCTCCCTTTGCTTTCCAGTTTACCCCTCTAGAGCAGATTAGTAAACAGAGTGCTCTATGTTAAACTCACCCTCCCCTACCCCACTTCAAAATAAGGGCAAACGAATTGCAGTCTAAGTGTTGCTCAGGGGTGGTGTAACTCAGACAAGTTTGGAAATCAAACAAATTGCGTTTGCACTTTGGGGCCTGGGGTACCAAAAGGGAAACAAAAAACAAAAAGCAACAACAACAACAACAAAAAGCAGTCGAACAAAAATGTGTTCCAAGGTACAATTTCAAACGGATATTTGTTTGTCGTGATCGAGATTAAAAAAAAAAAATGTTTGAAAATCTATATACACAGTTTGCATCATCAGCATTCAGTGTGATTCACAGAAACACTTCAGGAGACAGTTTCTGTTAGTGTTGCAAGAGCCCTTTTAATTTTTTTGGGTTGCCATGGTAACTACAGAAGGCGCCCTGCACTCAGAGAGGCTGCCTAGTTGGAACCAGGAACTGTTTCTGAAGGGGACCTCCTCATGCCCCCTCCCGTCGCCCCAGCAATAACTGAATTCATAAAAAGATGTTTCTTTTGCTTAAAGTAGTTAAACGTTAAACCATGTTTTTGTGGGGCTCCCCCCCACCCGCCTCACCTGCATTTATAGTCTATTCTTCAGACCTTCCCTCTCAAACAAATGGGAGTAAAAACATTGCTGTCCTCCAGCAAGTCAAATGGCCATGGGTCCTGAGGGCGCAGCTGTCTTCCCACACTCACTGCACCAACAGCGGACAGAGGGGCTGTTTGATGTTCAAAGGAATCCTGGCCTGGGACCAGACTGCCCTGTCTATTTAGCTATTAAATTTGGAATTCTAATTAGCTTTCTAATTAGGAGCCAGAGAATGTAGATGGGGGGCCTGGCAGAGGCTATTGGGGGAAAAGCTGAGGCCAGCTCTCCACAGATCCACCTTTGGTGGGCTGTTGAATGTGCTTAGTAAAGCTCTCGTGCATTTATTTTTGGACTGACCACTATTAAGTGGTAAGCCTGGAAAACCCTTCAAGAAAAGGCCTTTTTCTGCTAGAGAGAAATGCGGCTGGGATTTTGGGATGAAGTGTGTGCTTTTCCTTATTTAAACTGCATTTAAAATAAAGACAGGTTTGTATGAATCTAAGTTTCCCAGTCATAACTACATACAAATGGGTTATAAACCTTTCCACCATCTCATTTAGCTTTTGGGCTTTAGTTTAGAAAGCTTAATTTAGGACAAGCAGTGGTACCACACTTTAAATACTTTCATCAGCAACTGACGGTGCCTTTAAAAATATAATTCTTCAACAGCCACGATTTATTTTATTTCTGGACATAGATCTCACACATTGATAGCGAATGAGTGGAAATTTGGAAATTTTGCTGCTTATAAAAAGGAGAAAGTAAAGTCGTGTTTTCAGCAACATACAGAACTTTATTCAGGGATGTTAAAAATTAAAATAGACTTGCATTCAACTTCAATCCGCACTTCTCTAGGATTAAAGAACCTTCATGCATTGGCTGAGTTTCTAGGATTTGTTATAAATCTCAGAAGAAAACATTCAAATCACTTATTGATGGCAGCAGTCTACAGCTGAGATTAACCCTCCTATATGTCTTAAATTACTTTGAATAGCTTCAAGGTTAGCTCAGCCACTGTAATACAGAATATTTTTCTGTACAACCAGTTGTATAGGTGGGTAAGTTGCAGTCCAAGGACAAATTACTTCAGCTACCCACCTGGAAAATTAAAACAAGAACGTAAGTCATTTGGCATGTTAGTGAAGATTAGAATTAGGGTGAGAAGGGAGGCAAAGTTGGGGTGGTGAGGGAAGAGTTTGGGGCAGAGGGAAGACTAAAGCTGGAAGGGAACCCTCAAATGAGGGGAAAGCAGGTGAAGACAGCATGAACAGAAGAGGACATGGGATAAAGGGAGTTACAGTGAGGGAAGCCAAGTCACATAACCAGAATCTTTACGAATTCTACTGGCTCTGTAGACCAGGTTGCACTCAAAAAAGTGTACTCGTCTCCTAGTCTGTTTTCCTAGTTTTTTTGTTTTTGTTTTTGTTTGTTTTTATTCCTGTGTTTTGTTTTGTTTTGTTTTGTTGGTTTTTTGAGACAGGGTCTCTCTGTGCAGCCATGGCTGTCCTGGACTCACTTTGTAGACCAGGCTGGCCTTGAACTCACAGTGATCCACCAGCCTCTGCCTCCCAAGTGCTGGATTAAAGGCGTGTGTCATCAGCACCCGGCCGTTTGTTTTTGTTTTACAAGGCAGGGTTTCTCTGTGAAGCCATGGCTGTACTCGAACTCCCTTTGTGGAACAGGCTGGCCTCAAACTCAAGAGACCCACCTGCCTCTGCTTCCTGAATGCTGGGATTTCAAGGAGTGAGCCGCCACCACCCGGCAGGACTAACAACACTCATACTCCCCAAGTATAATCACTGTGAGCTCTTAGCAGTTTGTTCAGTTCCCTTCCTCTATTCAAATAATTACGTTATGCTGCTGGGGTTTGGCCTATCAGTTTTAGTCATAGTCTCTACTCAAGTTACTCTTATCCTAGGTAAGGATTTAACTCTATCCGCTTCTTCCAACTTGCTTCCTCTATCTTCTTTTCCTTTTCTTTCTTTCTTTCTTTCTTTTTTTTTTTTTAAAGATTTACTTATTTATTATATATACAGTGTTCTGTCTGCATGCACCACATCTTATTATAGATGGTTATGAGCCACCATGTGGTTGCTGGGAATTGAACTCAGGACCTTTGGAAGGGCAGCCAGTGCTCTTAACCTCTGGGCCATCTCTCCAGCCCACTTCCGCCATTTTCTTTTTGCAACATAGTTTGTAGATGAAACTCAACTACATCCTCATTAGTAAAACCCTTTATCTGGTAACAGCAGGCATTGGGCCAGGGAGATGGCTCAGTGGGTAAAAACACTTGACACGTAACCCTGGGGGCTTTACTTCCACTCCCCAGAAGCCACATAAAAGCCAGGACTGGTGGTGTTTGTGTTTGCAACCCCAGCAGTCCTAATGATGTGGAAGGCAGAGAGCTCTAGGGTCAGCAAGTCTGCAATACACAGCACAATGGTGAAACAGGAGACCCCGCTTCAAACAAGATGGAAGGCGAGAACCAATTCCTTCAGGTGCCTCCTGATCTCTACAGTGCTCTGTGGAATTCTCTCTCTCTCTCTCTCTCTCTCTCTCTCTCTCTCTCTCTCTCTCTCAATCTCTCTCTCTCTCTTTCTCTCTCTTTTATATGATTTTTTTTGGAGAAAACTTTTATTTTTTCATTTAAAAAAAATTTTAAGGACCCATTGCTACATCTTGCCAAATATTCTAATGGCTCCAAAAACACCTCTTCTTGGAATGTTCCTCAAGTTCAAATGCATCTGGCAAGCAATAGTTTTTTTCTGGCCTCCTCTCTGCTGTGCAACACAGCACTGTCGGTTCTCCCATCCCAACCAGTGACTTACCAGTTCCAATGCTTGTTGGTGTTATGAGAGAGTCCCTGTTCTCTCACTTTCCCCAGTCCTAGTTTACCGCTTCCCTCTATGAAGCACTTGTTAATTAAAATAAATAAATAAATAAATAAATAAGCTGGTGGTGGCGGCACACACCTTTAATCCCCAGTACATGGGAGGCAGAGGCACGCAGGTCTATGAGTTTGAGGCCAGCCTGGTCTACAAAGCAACTCCAGGACAGCCAGAGTTACACAGAGAAAAGCTATCTCAAAGAAAAAGAAAGAAAGAAAGAGAAAAACACTTCTATGTGTATGAATGTTTTCCTGTTTGCACCATGTCCATGCCTGTGGAGGGCAGAAGAGGGCGTCAGATGCCCTGGAAATGAGGCTACAGATGTTCAGAGCCACTATGTGGATGCTGGGAATCAAACCCACATCCTCTGCAAGAGCGGACAGTATTATTAATTCTGAGCCATCTCTCTAGTCCCTCTGTTAGTGACTTCTCCTCCTCCTCCTCCTCTTCCTCCTCCTCTATTCAGCTAGTCTGCCTGAACCCCCACTCAGAGTAATCTTGTATAGAGAAATTAAGAAGACTTCAGAGAAAAACATGAGGGGACCACAAAGTAAGTGCCTTTAACCCAACTGAGCAAATTGTCATGTGCTTCCCACAGAAGGAAGACATGGGCCAGGGATACACTTAGTGGTGGAGAGTGTCTGACTGATATCCACGAGGCTTTGGATACACACACACACACACACACACACACACACACACACACACACACCCCACAAGATATGCCTCATGAGCTGGAGGGAAGGAAGACTTGACAAGGAAGAAAAATAGACTTACTTCAGCTGCTGCAGTGGCAGTTGGCTGTGATCCTAGCTACTCAGGAGGCTAATGCACGAGATATATCTTGAACCCAAGAGTCCAAAGTCAGCCTGGGTGAAATTAAAAATGGCACACTACAGATTCTGAGCTCTTTTGCAGTGTTCAATGACCTAATGGCATATCTGGACTAAAGATCGGAGCTGCAATTATCAAAGAGCCAAGGACCAATTGTGCCCTCTTCAGGGGCCCAAAGGTCAAGTTAGGTCATCTGTTTCTCAGTGCGGCCCTGAGATTATTTTTACCGCTTATCACTGTTATTGTCCTGTTCTTAAGGATGTTAGGGAAAACACACACACACACACACACACACACACACACACACACACACACACACCCCACTTCATTACTTTGTCTTAAGTCATTCTCTTCCTCCTTTCTCTTTCTGGTTCTTTGCATCCAAGGGGACTGTCCCTCACTAGCTATCTGGAGTTGGACAGAGTTCTCAACCTCTTCAAACTGCTTATTTCATCAGCACAGTGGAGTACAGCCTCTGTGGTAGTTTGAGTGAGAGAGGTCCCTGTAGGTCCATATAGTTGAGTGCTTGGTGGAACTGTTTTAGGAAGGATTAGGGGTGTGGCCTTACTGGAGAAAGTGTGCCACTGGGAATGATAGGCTTTGAGGTTTCAAAAACCCACTTCAGACCCAGTCTCTTTCTCTCTAAGCCCCGCCTCACCTCCTCTCTCCCTCCCACTCTCCCTCTCTCTGACTCCACCTTGTGGATAAGATGTGAGCTCTCAGCTGCTGCACTGAAACCACGCCTCCCTGCCTGCTACCATTGCTCCATGCTGTGGTGGGCATGAACTCACTCTCTGAAAATGTAAGCAAGTCCCCGTAGACACTTCTTATAGTCACCTTGGTCACAGTGTCTCTCTTTGCAGGAATAGGAGAGTAACTTAGTCTCTATATTACATAATTTGTTACAATGACTAGATCAATGGTATAAGAATATTTAGCAGAGTGTTTACTATATGGTAAACAATTAATAAAGGTATCTTTCAATATTCCTCACTGTTATAAAGAATAAAATGCTGTCAATACCGACTTAACACCAGATAAAAGAACTGCTACATTCAAATATCTGTTCAAAGGTGCTAGTAATGTATATTCCTTTATAGAACCTCATATAGTATGCTTTATTTTTTCTGTTAGTTTTACTAGTATTCACTTGGAACCTACTATGTCCTTACTTCCATTAGACGCTAGAATGTATTGAAGATATAAAAGACAATGCTAGTTTTAGACAGGTTGCACACAATTTGTATGTGACTGTGTTCGTCAGGAGCAGAGGTGACTGAGCAATTAACATCAAGTGAGTAGACAGGAGAAAAGGATCAGAAGGTACTTTCCCCCCGGGAGTTCTAACCTTTGTTTGTTTGTTTGTTTTTTAATGTTTAGAATCATATCTGACTAGCAAATCAAAATACTTTGACTTCTTCCTTTCTTATTTGTAGCCCCTTGATTTATTTCATTTTGTCTTTTTGCTCCACCTAAGACTTCAAGCAGTATTCTGAGTAGGAATGGAGAGAGAAATCCTTGTCTTGTTCCTAATTTTAGTGGAAATGCTCTTGGTGTCTCTATATTTAGCATGATGTTGGCTTCTTGTAAATCGCCTTTACTGTGCTGAGATATGTCTCTAGACCCTGAGTCTCTACAGGACTTTCATCAGGAAGGGATGAAGGCCGAATTGGGTCAAGACTTTTTTTTTCTGCACCTAACAAGATGTATTTGGTAGATTACATTTATTAATTTACACATGTTGACCCATCTCTGCAACTCTGGAGTGAAGCTGACTTAACCATGGTGGGTGCTCTTTTTGATATGCTCTTGAATCTGGTTTGAAAGTATTTTATTGAGAACCTTGGCATACATGGTTATTAGAGAGGTTGGACTATAACTTTCTTTCTTTTTGTTGGAGAATTGTCTTCTTTTCTATCAGGGTGATATTGGATACTAGCTTCATAAAAATAATGTGGATATTTTTCTTACTTTTCTGTCTTAAGACATATTTGAGGAGTATTGGTGTGTGTATGTGTGTGTGTGTGTGTGAGAGAGAGAGAGAGAGAGAGAGAGAGAGAGAGAGAGAGAGGTGTTTTATGTCTGGTAGAATTCTGTATCCATCTGGTCCTGGGCTTTTGTGAGCTAGTAATTTTTAATTACTGCTTCCATCTCATTGGTTGTTATGAATCAAGAATCTCAACATAAGAGCTTATACGCTGAATATTACAGAGAAAAAAGTGATGAAATACTCTTTATAAATTGAGCCCAGTAGCACAGGCATTAAGACCAACCATTGGCAAACAGGACCACATGATGCTAAAAAAAGCTTCTGGGTAGCAAAGGATACCTCATTCAAGTGAAGAGGTAGCCTACAGGATGGAGAAAATCTTTGTCAGTTAAACATCTGACAGAGGGCTAGTATCTAGAGTGAATATATAAAAGAAAACAACTCAATTATAAAATAGGGCATGGAAATAAAGTGAGTTGTCAAAAGATGAAATTTTTAAATGACTGAGACACATTTTTTTAATGTTAACATTAAAAACAAACAAACAAACAAACATTGTTAGCATCCTTGGTTATCAGGGAAGGGCAGATTAAAGCCACTTTGAGATTTCGCCTTTCCCCCAATCAGGAAGACTAACAGAAAAAAAAAGACAATAAATGCTGCTGGGATGTGGGGAAATGGGAATATTTGTTCACTGCAGGTGGCAGTGCCAAGTAGTACAGCCACTGTGGAAATCAGCATGGAGGTTCCGCAAAGAACTAGAAATAGATCTGCAGTAAGACTCAACTGTGTTATTCCTGAACTCTATGTCCTACGACAGAGATACCTGTTCATCCATGTTCATTGCTGCTTGGTTCACAATAGCCAGGAAATAAAAACCTCCAGTACCAGGAACAGATTATCTTTTTTTTTTTTTTTTTTTTTTTAGCTGTTGGCCAGTGGAGTCCCATAGACCCCTGAACATTACAAGTGATTGCCACTGCTTTTGGTTACTCTCCAGAACTTGTAGGTAAGACCTTATTGCTGAAGGTACCACATACTTGAATCATAAAACATGGAGAACAGAGCCGGGCTTGGTTGCGTACGCCTTTAATCCCAGCACTCGGGAGGCAGAGGCAGGCAGGTCGCTGTGAATTCAAGGCCAGCCTGGTCTGCAAAGGGAATCCAGGACAGCCAAGGCTACACAGAGAGACCCTGGCCTGAAAAAACAAAACAAACAAACAAACAAACAAAAAAATTTACAAAGGGAATCCAAGGCTTCCTTGCTCTTGACTAAGGGTGAATAGCCAACAAAGGAAAGGCGAGTTGGGAAGAGAGACTGGGAGGGAGAGAGATTTAAAGGCTTAAAAAAACAAAAAACAAAACAAAACAAAAAACCCCAAGTGTATTACATTAAAAAACCTGGGTTTGTAAAGGTACCTGGCACGAAACCTTTAGGAAAATTTTGCATAATTGCAACAGATCTCAGACCATTGTCTTAGACTAGGCATTAAACTATTAGTCGTTGGTCTTTGGAGGGCGGGGAAACAGATTGGGGATTCCTTGGGATCCTGGGCAGACACTGAGCTGCTGCTAGTGCCTTAGAGGCCTAGTTTAACTCATTGCTACTTTGTATTGCTTTTGGCTCCTTAGGGGAAATACAGAACCAGAGAAGCTAAGGGGCAGGAAGAAGGGCCCAGGCTAGTGCATGGGGCTGTGTTTGCAGAGCTGTTTGGAGAAGGTCTTTAAAACGGAGGGGAGATTAATGGAGTTAAATCAGCTGGAAGCGACTAACAATAGCACATCCTAAAAATAAAAAACGGGAAAAATTGAGACCTTTTTACATTTAGTGTGGCCCTGTTAGCCTCGGCAGCCTTCCACCCTCAGGTTGGTTCCCTTGTTTAGGGGCTGGCACAAACGCTGGCTTGCAAACATTCTGATGCTTCCAATTCAAATGGTCCCGCAGGAATGTCTACCCGAATACAGCGTGCTTCCCAGGGAACCACAGCCTGTCTTAAGGAGAGCAGAGGGACATCTCATCAAATCCAAAGCGTTTCAGAAAATTTCCACTAGACATGAGCTTCCCAGGGCCATTCTTTTTTTTTTTTTTTTTTTTAGCAAACCTGCCCTTCTTTCCCAGACAGGCACAAAAGCATTTAAAGATATTCGGTTGTTTTAAATTTTGTTTTACCTGTTTACCTTTTATTTTGTCATAAAACAGTTGTTTATAGTTTATAGTGTTCAATTGTTCAGATAATAAAAATATGAGAGAATATCTGTTTTTCTACCTTCTGGGCAGTTGTCATGCCATCTTTAATAATAACTGTCCAATTCAAGTCAATTCACTTAACCTAGGGACCCTTCTTGGATCCTGGGTGCTCAGAAGCCTGGAAGGACTGAGACTGAGGACCAGCTGGGCAGAACCCCACCTGATAATGGGCAGGATGGGCATGGGCACCAGGAAGGGTGGAGATGTGGAAAGAAAACAGCCAGCATCTCGGAGACAGCAGAGGCAGCACTGACTTCTGCTTGGAAGACTCTGGAAGAGCCACAGGGACAGAAGAGCAGGGATCAAAAAGGGAAGAACATTGAAGCCGACGTTAACACTTGAATGTCATCTACTAGGTGGTCAAGAAAGAAATGAAGGGTCTCTCTTGCAAAACTAGAATTCACAAAGAATGTTGTGTTTAGCACCAAACTAAAAGTGTAGCAAGTAACTTAGCAGCCTATCAGTTTCAGAGACATGTTCCAAGCCCAGCTGATAGGCCTTAGCACCAAACAAAAAGTATAGCAAGTCACTTAGTACCCTATCAGTTTTAGAGACATGTTCCAAGCCCATCTGAGAGGCCATGCATGTTTAGATAAATGGTGAATGTCCTGCTCACATGCCCTCATTGTTTGAATCAATGCAGAAAAGTCCATACAGAAATCAACACCACAATTTCCGAGAAGAGGCACAGCTACCACTCTGGGAACACTACAGACTTGTAGGAGTCTAAGAAGTAAATAATATGAAAGACTGAGTTTTGGGGCCTGGTGAGCTGCTTCAGTGTGTAAGGACACTTGTCACCAAGCTGAAAGGTCTAAGTTCAATCCCTGAGGCCCACGTGTTTTCTTCTGACCTCAACAAGCACACGATGGCATGTGTGCATCCTCTACACACACATAACACACAGTGAATAAATAAAGGTAAAAAGAACTTATTTTAAATCTGCATTTTTGGAATGATCAGATAGGTAGTTTTCTTGGGGGGAATAAACTTTGACTCAGCATTATGAGATGGAGGGAGGCTTGTTAGCAGGCTAAATAACCAACTAGATTCAGGGCAGGTTTAAGTCTGACAGGTTTTCATGTTCTCTGGGAAAATAGCTCAGTGGGAGAATGTATGCTTATTGTACGTGAAGCTGTGGCACCCCTCAATCCCTGGTAACTCACAAAAAGAAAAAATCCTGTAGATGCCATTAGACCATGTCACACCTCACATGCAGTTAAAACTTCAAGTAAAACCAAATGTACACTGCTGCTTTCCATTACTATACCAAGTTATGAGATGAAAGGGTTGCTGTGCCTCACAGGTTGGGTGGTTCTTTTGTGTGTGTGTGTGTGCTTGTTTTTGTTTGGTTTGGTTTGGTGGTTTTTGGTTTTTTTTCCCCGAGACAGGGTTTCTCGGTGTAGCCTTGGCTGTCGTGGACTTGTTTTGTAGACCAGGCTGACCTCAAACTCACAGAGATCCCTCTGCCTCTGCCTCTGCCTCTGCCTCTACCTCTGCCTCCCCCAGTGCTGGGATTATAGGTGTGTGCCACTGTTCCTGGCTTATTCATGAGCTATTGGCTCCAGTGACTTCAGCACATCATGGTGAGAAAAGCATAGTGGAACAAAACCACCTGCTCTTGACCAGGGAACAAAAAGCGGAAGAGAAGAGGGCTAAAGTTTTTGCAGTCCCCTCTGGAGACACACTGCAAACTGTATCACTAGCCATAAAACAAGTCTAATAAACCCCAGTTACATCCTTAACACTTTTCTTTCTCCGCTTAGTGTCCCTGGGGTCTCCTGATACGTTCATGTGAGTGAGTCTCCATGTGTCGTGGAATCCAGTCCTGCCCTAGGGTGGCTGGGGCATGGGTATATAGCAAGATCAGGGGGGTAATAAGGCTTTGAGATTGACAGGACTAGGTGAGGGCAAAAGACAACCCAGGGCAGCATCTGAGTGTCTCCCATTTCTCCCTCTCATCCCTCCTGGCCCTGCCGCAGGAGCTCCTCTCCAGAAGACTTCTTGCTAATCTCTGACCCCACTGCAGGAACTCCCATCCTTTGTGCTCTAAAATACCCTTCTGGCCGTGGCCCAGAATAAACCATCTAGCGTTTAAGACCCTTGCACTCATCTGTGATACAACAGCAACACAGTAGCATCTGCACAGCTTTACCCACTGATAAATGTAAGGGAGCCACCACTGTCCCTCAGTCTAATACCTGGCAACAGTATCCAGGCTAAACCCAGCTCTGAGTTTGCTCCTGGGTATTCTGGAGCACTGGGAACGCCTTGTGTGAGTGTACTTGTCATGATCCTTATGTTCATTGTACTTGGGTTCTCGAAGTCCTAACTTCAAGAGAAAACGCATTTAGAAAGCCTACCAGATGCACTCCTAATTACAGTTTTGGCTCGCCCTTGTTGCTCCTGCAGGCCTAGTGGAGAGCACAGAACTCCACAAATGCCGTCTGTCTGTCTGTCTGTCTGTCTATCTATCTATCTATGGTTTGTTTTACTATGTAGCTCTGGCTGTCTTGGAACTCACTTTGTAGACCAGGCTGGTCTCGAAGTCACAGAGATCCACCTGCCTCTGCTTCCCAGCTGCTGAGATTAGAGGCGTGTGCCACTACACCTGGTTTTATTTCTTTCTTTCTTTTACCATTGCAGCCAACTGGTAATTGTGCCACTTGAATTAAGTTGTGCCTGCTGTGCCTTTCTTGTTCATCTATTTCTAGATTCAAAGCTTTCCTTTTTTGTGTGTTGGGAGCCCGCCATCCCAGGCAGATGGGACAGGGTATTGTATTACACATCAAAGCTACTTTTATATACATGGCTTTCAGAGATAGGAGACATTCTCAGATAACAATAGAGATGTGCGTGCGCATGCACACACACACACACACACACACACACACACACACACACACACACACACACACATTGTCCCTAGGGCATAGGGTAATAATAATAAAAATCAACATAATAATAGAAGACTTCTACATGGTGAAAAATGTGATACAGCTGGACCCTTCCTCAACCCTAGTCTCCTTTCCCTTCATCTGACCAGCGGCCGCTCACTGGGGCTCACTGCAGACACACTTTTCTTTTGTATGCACGGATATGCATGTAGATGAATAGCTGCTACTATCACAAAGTTCTCAGAAATTGTACATTTCACAGACTACATGGTTTTCACTGCGTGCACTCCTTAGCTTCACAACTCTAATTCAAAAAAGTCAAGCCGAAGCAACCTAGGGTGCAGGTGGGAGGCAGAGAAATCCTTGGGGCCTGCCCCTGAGGGTTCTTGAAATGTTTTTGCGTTTAAATAATGATCACTCTCCAGAGCTCTGAGCTCCGCTCCCTGAGAGATGAGAGATGTCATTATCTACTTCCATTAGCCTCCTTGGGGAAATTTCTTCAGTCAGAAATACAGGTCAATTAGCAAGCTCCATAGAACGGTGTAGTTTTAAGAGCTGCCTGAGAAGCCTGCTGGCAGCTCTTAAACTCTCTCCGACAGCCTGTTATCACTACTCAGTCAGATCCCAGCCAGGAACCACTCTGGAGAACAAAGCATCTCTAACTACATTTGCCTTTCTCTTTACTGTCACCAAGGCCGTGGTCGCAGACGAACTGCCTATGCCCAGCTGTTAAGTTAAGAAAGGCATAGCCAGCCAGCCAGAGCCTTTCCCATCCATCCATTGTTGTTGTTGTTTTGGGTTTTGTTTGTTTGATGTGGCCTGGGTTTGGTTTTTGAGGTGAAGGTCTGACCTGGCCTGGAATTACTCTTCCTGCTTCAGCCTTCCAAGGGTCAAGTCTCTTCTTTTAAGTCTCTCTCTCTCTCTCTCTCTCTCTCTCTCTCTCTCTCTCTCTCTCTCTCTCTCTCTCCCTCCCTCCCTCATCCTGCCCTTCCTCTATGTTTCTCTGTCTCTGTCTTTGTCTATGTCTCTGTCTCTCTGTGTCTGTTTGTCTGTCTGTCTGCGTCTCTCTCTCTCTCTCTCTCTCTCTCTCTCTCTCTCTCTCTCTCTCTCTCTCTCTCAGGCCAGAAGATGATGTCAGATTCTCTGGAACTAGAGTTACAGGTGGTCATGAACCACAGACATGGGTCCTAAGATCTGAACTCCAGTCCTCAGCAAGAATAGCAAGGACTCTTAGCCACTGAGCCCCATCTCCAGCCCCTTCAGAATCCTTTCAAAGAGCTGGATGTTTTGTTTTTAGCAGATGAGGTCTGTCTGGACTAGGGATGTAGCTCAGTAGGTAAGGTGTCGTCTGCCTAACACACAGGAAACCCAGGGTTCAGTCCCCAGCACTGACCACATCAATGGGGCATGTCAGGCTTGGGAGGTGTAGGTAGGAGGATCACTTATGCTCAAGGACACCATGATTCATGTGGATTCGCGTCATTTACTGCCTCTGTGAAGTTGTGAGGCCAGCTTGGTTCTGACACACTTCCTCTTTGTGTGAAGTCCAGCATGACTGCCTATAACTATGTGAGTTCTAGGCGTCCCGCGTCTTCAGAGGCTTTTCTGTCTCCCACGAAAATTATTACAAAGCGGCATATACTTTTGAACCTGGTATACACATAGATATAAACCTATGAAGAAATGTGAATATTCGTCTTCATTTTATAAATTGAGCCCTGCTTTAAAACCATAGATTCTTTGGCTTATATGAGCAAAACAGCTTTTTTCCCCCCTGCAGACATCAGGAATATTTCTCTGTGAGTTCAGACAATGTCCTGTATAGGAATGTGTGGATGGGTGTGCTCCTATATTTGTTCGTTTTTTTCTAAGTGGGACTTGATCGTGCACACCAAGAACAAGCAGAAGCAGCCTCCGTGTGGGAAACACGGGCATTTCTAAGACTGAAAATTCTCCTGCTTCCTCCTCCGAGATCCGTACTAACCCCGGATGCGTCATTCACTCGCGAGCATTTGCTGAGCACACAGGGTACACGGAGGCCCCTTTCCTGTAGGGGCTCCCGCCTGGCAGGGATCTCTTCCTGCGCCTCACTCGGCATGTCACCCCACCCAAATCACAACCGCTTGGTCTTGTGCGTCTGTATCTGATTGGGACTTCCTGCAGTTTGTCCGTTAATGTCCGTGTGCAGATCATTATTCACTCATGTTTCTACGTCGCACCTGAGCAGTGGCGCTATCTGAAGAGAGCAAAGCAGAGAGCGTTTCTTCATGCTCAGGGCTTGTAATAGTACCCAAGTCTATGCGTGGAAACTCTTCTCACCTGTCGCTCTTCTTTTCTTTTTTGGTTTTCTTGCCTTCCTTCTCTTTCTCTCTCAATTCTCGCCTCTCCTTTCCCCTCCCTCCCCTGCTTCATCCCCCCTCCCCTCTCCTACCTCCTCCATTTCTTTTCCTCCCCTCTTCCTCTTCTTTCTTTCTTTTTTTTGTTTGTTTGTTTTTGAGACAGGGTTTCTCTGTGTAGCCTTGGTTGTCCTGGGCTCGCTTTGTAGACCAGGCTGGCCTCGAACTCACATCGATCTGCCTGCCTCTGCCTCCCGAGTGTGCGCCACCATGCCTGGCCTCCCTCTTCTTTCTTTTGACAAGGCCTTACTAAGTTCCCTAATCAGGCCTTGACCTTGTGCTCCTTCCTTGTCAGCCTCCTGAGTGGCTGGGAGTACAGGCCTGTACTAATACATCTAGTTTCAGCTTCTTTAAAAGACACCCACTTGCTGGGGATGTAGCTCAGTTGGAAGACTATTCTCCTAATGTACACAAGGCCCTGGCTCAGCACCCAGCACCACAAAGGCTGGGCACAACAGTGCACACCTGTTGTGCGCCACTCTAAACAGATTAGGGAAAGGATTGGAGTTTTGTGGTTACTCTCAGCCACTGGGCAAGTTCCAGGCCAGTGCGGAAAGCAGACCCTGTCTAACAGCAATAAAACATACACAAATTATAGAAAAACAATTAAAACAATGATTTATTGTGTTTGAACATACAGACATAACACATATAATAACAGATGACAAATAGATGGAGAGAATGCAGCTACAAAGGGAGGGATAGTTAGCAGAAACATTTGGTAACAACATTTGGTAAGTAACAATATGTGAGCAGCATTGAAAACAAACAAACAACCTAAATAATTACAGCTAAAATACAGAGCTGTTGGGGAGTGGTGCTCCAAGCCTTTAATCCCAGTGCTTGGGAGACATAGGTAGGCAGATCTCTGAGTTGGAGGCAGCCTGATCTACAGAGTGAGTTCCAGGACAGTCAGAGAAACCGTGTTTGAAAAACAGAGAGAGAGAGAGAGAGACAGAGAGATCCACCACACACAGAAAAAATGACACTACGTCCTTACCTCACACCATAAATAAACCTATTTATATGTCAAACATTAGAATTTAAAGAATGAAAATCCTAGAATAAAACAAATATACATTTTCCTGACCTTGGGTTAGGTAACAGGTGATACCAAAAGTAAAAATAATAAAAGATGTCCTGTTGTGGCTGCCATTGGAAGCAGCAGACATGCCCTGTGCTAGATGGCCGCAAATGCTCAACTTCGTGGAGAAGAGGGTGGCCACGCACATCCGCATCCGGGCCCAGAGGAAGTGGGAGGATGTGCTGGCAGCCATGAGGACCGAAGCCGAGAAGGACCAATGCCCCTCCCCCAATACACGTTTGTGCCGGAAAAAAAAAAATAATAATAATAAATGAAAGCAAGTGAAGCATCATCAAAATGTATAATTTTTCACTTAATGAAAGGGAAAAAAGGGCTGGTGTAGTGGCGCACTCCTCTAATCCCAGCACTCGGGAGGCAGAGGCAGGTGGATCGCTGTGAGTTCAAGGCCAGCCTGGTCTACAAAGCAAATCCAGCACAGCCAAGGCTACACAGAGAAACCCTGTCTCGAAAAACAAAACAAGAAAGAAAGAAAGAAAGAAAGAAAGAAAGAAAGAAAGAAAGAAAGAAAAGGAAAAAACTTGTGCTTTACAAAAGTCAACATCAAGAACATTCATCCACACAATGGGAAAAATATTTTGAAAATCAGTATCCATTAAGGAATTTGTGACCTTTCCCTCTCTGTCTCCTTCAGTAAACCCTACTAACAAATGCTACAGCAACGGGTCAATAAGTAACTTATATCTAGAATGTAAATAACAAATGTAATGATAAGAAAATGAGCAATCTACTTTAACAACTTAAAGATATTTGTTTCATTTTTAAGTGTGTGTGTGTGTGTGTGTGTGTGTGTACACGGGTGAAAGTGCCCTCAGAGGCTAGAAGAGGGTGTTAGATCCTCTGGAACTTGAGTTACAGGTAGTTGTGGTTGTGACCCACCCAACATGGGTTCTGGGAACTGACCTTGGGTCTCCTGAAAGAGCAGCAAGTGCTTAACTGCTGAGCCATCTCTCTAGATTCCAAATAACCAATTTTAAAACACACGAGGGATCTAAATAGACAATTACCCAAAGAAAATGCACAGCAGTCGCATGGCCTGTTTACTTTACCTGACCTCCTTGAAACACAATGCATTAGTATAATTTAACTGTCTTAACGTAGGGCCTGAGGTCCATCCTGGCCAGTTTCCGCGCTAGAGACACAGGACGCATTTCAGACATTAGCACTGGTACCCCGTGTTCTCCCCTCAAAGGTGCATTGATTGTCTGTGTTAAACTATACAGCGGATGTCCAGGACATTGGGTTCTCAAGGTTACTCATCCTTAGGGGGGGGGAATCAATGGTCCATGGTAGACATTTAACAAATGTTTGTTAACAGCACAAATAATAGTGCTTACAGAGAGCTGGAAATAAACTGATTAATACATTGATCATCGGTAAGGATTCCAGCTGGATTCTCCGGCCTAAATGATCCTAGGCACATTATTTAACTGGGCTATTTGATGAATCAGCTTCTGGGTTCGGAGGAGACATAACACAGAAATCTCTAGAGATTTAAAAACAAGGCAGGTGATGGTGGCCTATGCTTTTTATCTCAGAGGGAGGCAGAGGAAGATGGATCTCTGTGAACTCGAGGCTAGCTGACTCTACAGAGCGAATTCCAGGAGAGCCAAGGCTGCACAGAGAAACCCTGTCTTGAAAAGCCAAAATTAAAGCATAAAATAAAATAAAAGCAGCAATTAAAAACAATCATACTAAAGACTGTCTTATGCTTATTGCCTGGATCACCTGGCTGTAGGATGGAGCACCAGACCGAGTAATTGCCCCATTGCCAACAAAACCTTTCTCCGGAAATGAGCACTGTGTTTCACTTGGCCCGAGGTTCCTCTCTGGGGAATAATGCTGACAAGAAAGCAAAGTGCTGCGCACTACACCATCACCCAGCACCACTGCGCCAAAGAGGAGGCCAGGCATGGTGGTGCACACCTTTAGTCCCAGCATTCAGCAGGCCAAGGCAGGTGGGTCTCAGTGAATTCTAGTCCAGCCAGGGAAACATAGTAGGACCCTTTCTCAAAACAAAACAACCCAAACTAAGAGAGGATCCATAGCTACACCAGTACTTACCCTCTCTGCCTCCAAAATGAGAGGGGGCAGTGACAGATGTAGTAAGGTATTTTTGAGGGTAAAAAAGAAAGTGACAGTAATGACTTAGGGGCACTCCTGCAAGGTGTCTGACAGGGCCAAGTGTATGGGTATAAGCCACACTCAGAAGCAAGCGTGCAGGATCAGTTTAACCCTTTTGACAAATCAAGGCATAGAAGCTCCTCCCTGGGATGGGATGGAGTTCAGTGGAGTGTATGTCTCCTGTTTGCAGGGTATTGAGTTTGAGGCCTGGCAGTAACAAAAAGAAAAACTCCCTCCTAAGTTGATCTTTATTTGCCGGTTTACACTGCATGGGCATTTCCTCATGCTTCAGTCTTTAAATTTTTTCCCCCGAGACAGTTTTTTTTTTTTTCTGTGTAGCTCTGGCTTTCCTAGAACTCACTCTGTAGACCAGGCTGGCCTTGAACTCATAGACCCCCCTGCCTCTGCCTCCCAACCTGTTGGTTTTCAGGTGTGGCATGCACCACTCCGTCTGACTTTTTTTTTTTTTTTTTAATTTATTATGTACAGTGCTTTGTCTGCATGTACACCCTCAGGCCAGAAGAGGGCGCCAGAGCTCATTATAGATGGTTATGAGCCACCATGTGGTTGCTGGGAGTTGAACTCAGGACCTCTGGAAGAGCTCATAATCTCTGAGCCATCTCTCCAGCCCTTCATCTGACTCTTAGTGACATCTTTTTAGTATCCAGAAATTTTCAATTCTGATAAGGTAAATATATCTATTTTGTTTCTCTTTCTGTGGTTTCCGTATCTAGTCCAACATGCTGGCCTGCTTCTGAATCCTGAAGGTGTTTTCCGGCATAGACTTCATTCACCTAGGCGTAAAGCCAAGTCTGTTCAGTCAGTCTCCGCTCACTGTGTGTCTGGCGTGGGATAAAGGCTTATTTGACTTGCCACCATTTGCTTAAGAACGCTTGTCTTAGTGATCGTCTCTTGGACAGGCAGCCTGTACCCACACTTGGGTTGTCTTACTTTCTGAGACCTTTTTGAGAAGTACACATCTGCGCTCTCAAGCGTGTCTTTCTTAACCTATATTAAAGCATAAACCTCAACTCTACTTCATAAAGAATTTGGTTTTCAAGACAGGGTTTCTTTGTGTAGCCCTGCTGTCCTAAAACTCACTCTGTAGACCAAGCTAGTTTCAACCTCATAGAGATCTGTCTGCCTCTTGCCCACTGAGTGCTGAGATGAGTGTGTCCATCCCATAAGGTTAGGTGCCACCTCTGGTGGTATAAGAAAGCAGGCTAAGGAGGAAGCCAGGGAGCATCATTCTGCCATGGCCTCTGCTTCTGTTCCTGCCTCCAGGCCCTCCCTCAAGGTCCTGCTGACTTTCCTGGAGAATGGACTATAAGCTATAAGACCAAATAAACCCTTTATTCCCTAAGTTGCTTTTGGCCATGGTGTTTCATCACAGCCATAGAACCCTAACTGAGATGTCCTGCCTAGCTGACTGCAGTTCTTGGGGAGGGAGTCTGAATAACTCAAACATGGTCACTACCCTTAAGAAGTGTACGACCTGATTAAAGAGACAGCCTGGCATTGTGAGTCATAGCTTTATGAAGCAGTGGAGGAAACCGTGCTTCCTGCTTTCAGGTGTTGGAGGTACAAAGGAGAACACTGTTTGGTTTGTACAGTGGGAAATCTCCCTGAAAGCATTAACACTGAAATCAGATTCACAGAGTCAGCATGTGCTGGCAGAGGTGACAGCAGCATGCCCAGTGTGTTTAAAAGGGAGGAGAGCAGTATTGGAGTGCAGGTGAGTACAGGTGGCTATTGGAGGATGTGGCCTCAGATAGGAAGGGGACGACCGCATGGATGATAGTTTAAGCTTTTACTGTGAATAGCATGGAAAGGAATCTAAGGGTTTTAAGAAGTAACCTGATTTGATGTCTTCTAGAAAGATCTTACTGGATACTTAGTTTGAAATTTCTGAAGGGTCCTGGGCCTGCCAGGACAAAAAAAAAAAAAAAAAAAAAAAAAAAAAAAAAAAGCTATATTTCTGTACAAGCTGTACATTTAAACTTATTTACTTTGTGTGTATGTATGTGTGGGAGCTGTCAAGTTTGGTGACAAGTGGCTCTATCCACCGAGCCACCTCACCAGTGGGTAAAAGAGCCAACCAAAAGCTCTTGGTGGCTTGGGCTCGGTGGCAAGTGGCTGTGCTCTTTGACAGAGGACCAGCAGGATTGGCTGGCAGACTAAATATGAAATGTGAGCCAAATAAGTCTGTGTCTAAGGCTCCGAACAGAAGGATGTGCTGCCATTCACCAAATGGGGAAAGCTGGGAGAGGAACAAGTCTAGAGGAGAAAAAAAAAAGACAGACTTGTCATTCACCTACTGTAATGTAAATATAGCTCTCACTCCCTGCTGTCTCTCTCCTGAGGAAGCTGTGATGTATGGTCATCTGAGTTATCAGTATGGCGTCCTCAGGATGAAGCCAGCAGCACCGTAGGGATGGACTGTCACCCAGTCCGTGGGTCTGCTGCTCTCATGGACAACTTGGGAGGGGGCTTGCCTCACTCAAGACAATGGGGAAGAAATGTGCAGGCGAAGACCAGCTCCCTGGTACAGAGGTCTCAAGCGTCGTCAGCTGGTTAACAGAGGGAAGTGTGAGCACGGCTGCAGACAGACCCCTGAGGTCATGGGTATTCCACACCTGGCCGGAGACTTCTTGAGGTGACTTTAAAAAAAAAAAAAAAAAAAATAAGTAAAACGCAAAGGAAAAAGTGAGAGAGGAGAAATGGTGGCGGGTAGCGGGTGGCGAGTGTGTGGAGGTACTGCTCCCAACACGCACCCCACATTTGCTGAAAACCAGGTGATAATCTTTCTTATTTTGGTAAAGCAGATGGAGATAAAACTGTAAACTCAGCCAGGCATGGTGGTACATGCCTTTAATCCCAGCACTTGGAGGGGAGGGAGGGGCAGAGGCAGGTGGATTGGCTGTGAGTTTGAGGCCAGCCTGGTCTACAAAGCGAGTCCAGGACAGCCAAGGCTACACAGAGAAACCCTGTCTCGAGAACAAAAACAGAAGCAAAACAAAACTGTAAACTCCCGAGAGCCTTCTATGTTAATACCCTCTCCTATAAAAAAATATATAATTACATTTTTATTGATTAATTGTGTGTTGGAGCAAGGACTTGCATGCTATGGTGCAGGTGTGGAGGTTAGAAGAGAAACTGGACGTTTGCTCTCTCTTCTACCAAATGGGTCTTAGGGACTGAGCTCAGGCTGCCTGACTTGGAGGCAAGTTGCCGTTATTGATAGAGCAGCCTCACCCCGCCCCCCCTACACACCCTCTCCATGCATAAGAAATAAATCATTATGGTTTACTTCTAGAACAAGGTGGTGTTAGGGCACATTAGACAATCACAGTTAAGCAGGAGGCACTAGGTCCCTGCCTTCCCTAGCTGTCAGCGCGTGTGCGCTCTCTCAGTTCAGTTCCTCCTAGCGTCGAGAAAAGTTACAGGCAATCTGCTATGTGACTATGCCCATGAACCAGAAAAGGAGGGACTCTAGAGTCCCAAGGGCGTATGTTAGATAAGACTCCGACCTCGGAATCAGTAGGATGGAGCATTTGAAGAAGAACCCAGCCAGTGAGGAATTCAGGGGGTAGGAATGTGATCAGGAGTATAGAAACGATGTTTTGTGCCCAGTCAGCGTGCCATCTATGCTTTGTTTGCTTGCTTGCCTTTTCTTTATGCTGACACCCAACTTTGCAAAGGTCACAAGATATCCCATTCTGCCTTTCGTGCTGAGTCTCCAGCACTCTTATGAGGTGAGCATCCCTGTTTCTCACGAGCCACAGGCCTCTTCTGGGTTGCCTCTTACCACTTCTATCATGCTTTCAAGCCTGTCTTCTGAGTTGCTGAGGGCAGAAAAAGAGGTCTGGACTGGAGTATTCCAGTATGTCTAGTGTGGGTTCTGGGTTTTTAAATAATTTGATCCATGTGGATACTGCAAAGGCCCAGAAGGGGGCATTGTGACATCAGGACTTTGGGCTGATGGTTTGGACTTTATCTAATATTGCTAAATCCAGAATCCCAGAATGTCTGGTCTAGAGTGAGCCAAAGACATCATGGGTCCAGTCTTCTCACTTGCCAGTTAAAACCCTTGAGAGAGAAAGTAACCTGGTCCCGGAGCACAGACATTCACTGGGAAGCCAAGACTTACCCTAATTCTGACCCTAAGCCACCATCACCTGTCCCTCAGTGGTTTGATTTGACAGAAATGACTTCAAAGTAGAGGCCCTTAGCTCTCATCACACACTGGTGACGCTTACTGAAAGAACACATTCACAACTCTGTGCTTATAAGTGAATGGAAACGATGATTTTGTATTAAAAATACTGAAAAGAATGTTAAAATATAAAGCTTTAAAATTTCTTTTTCCTAAAGCAGAACATATTTACCAAGTACAGGTAACATTTCAAGCCAATGATATTTACACCATTACAAAATTTACAGTCTTACTGGGAAAGTAAGGATGACTGGATCGGCAAGATGGCTCAGTGGGTAAGAATGCTTGCTGTGCAAGCCTGAGTTCAGTACCCCAAACCCATGTAAAGGTGGGAGAGAACTGACTCCACAAAGTTGTCCCTGTCCTCCACACATGCCCACACATGCCCATCCTGTGATAAATAAAATATTAGCAAAAACATTTAAATAAGTAAATTAATGATATTGTTTTCTTGAAACTAGCTTTTTACTCAGAAGTCACAATGGAATCCCTTTTTGGGTCATTGTGTTTTCTTCCACAGGATAAGATGTAATTAAGGTTTGCGAATTTGATTGTACAAAGGTATAAATATTTGAAATATTCTGCAGTCCCAGAAAATTAAAATCTGAAGCCTCTGTAATTGGTTTTCTGTCCTTGGCCCACTATCCTTCATCTACTGTCTGTCTTTATCCAGCCTGTGTCTATCTCTGTATAAACAGATAGATGTAGAAGGACACAGTTTTTTTTTTAATTATAAAAGTAGTTGTGCATGTTGTAAAATGTTCAGACAATATAGAATTTGACATAAGAAATCAAGGCACCTCCTCGTATAACCATCAGGGTTAAGGAAGACAGAACCTGGGCTCATAACTTTCTTCTTTCGGGGAGCAGGGGTGTATGTGCATGTTTTTTGAGATAGAAGCTTGGTATTTGTCTTACAACTGTCAAATTTATAATGCCCCTGCCTCATCTGCTTGGGTGCTGAGATTTTAGGTGTGTATCACCAAGCCCCACCAATCTGCTTTCTCTTGCTGTGACAAAATATTTACAGTAAACAAGTTAATAGGAGGAAACATTATTTTGGTTCACAGTTTTGGGAGTTTGCATTAGTGGTTGCTTGTCCATGTTGCTTTGAGCCTGTGGCACCCCACAGTACACCATGATGGCGTTCGCTGTCTGTGGCTTTGCCAGTCTCAGGATCTGGCTTCCATCTTGGTCTAAATGGTGATTTTTTTTTTTTTTTTTTTACACTATTGTGTCAACACTCCAGCTGTCCTGAAGATAGGAAAAAGCAAGAGGATGGGGCATGCCTCTTTTAAGGCAGTAGCCTATCAACTGTATTCATTACTTTTGCCCAGAGTTCATGACTGAAACATACAGCCAAGCCCAACATCAGCAGATATTGGGAAAAGTGGTCTTCAGTCAGACAGCAGCATGGCCACCTGAAGTTTCTATGTTCTGAGGCAGGGCCTTTCAAAAAAAAAAAAAAGGCAGCACACCAAATCACTAGGATACCCTGAAGACAAGCAAATAAAGGCTGGAGGAGTAGCTTAGGTGGAACCCTAGCCTAGCAGGCAGGAGGGCCTGGATTTGCTCTTCCAGCACAGATCTCGAGTGTGCTGCCCGTTCTGTGTGCAGGCATCAGTCACAGATAGGGGAGACTCAATAAAGGTTTCATATGCACTGGAACTTTCTGACAACAGAAGTGTTTGCTCCGCGGTCCTCTCTCCTCACACAGAGCACTGACTCTGTTGCTCATGAACGATTGACTTTCCTCAGTTTGGCTCAAAGGGAGCTAAATTCCCTAATCTCGTCTCTCGTGTGCTAGTTTCCCTGTCTTCCAGTATGTGTTCTACTGGAACTAAGTGAAGTTACAAAGCAGTAAAAGAGCAGTTTTTGCTTTAATGTGCAAATATTTTCATGCCCTAAAAATAAACAGTGAGTTGCAAATAAGTAGGAGAGTTCTCACGTTGCTTCCTAAACTAGCTCTGGGGACATGGAGAATGTGTTTGGTTCTGTGCTCAGGGCTGCTTGCTTGTGGTTCAGTGCGTGGCATAGTGTCTCCATGGCATCCTCTGCTTCTTTGAAGGCAAGCACCGTCTCTTAAAGGTGACAGGAGGATTTATGTTTTGAAAATGAATTGTTTTGTTTTTGTTTTTTTTCCCAGGCAGGGTTTCTCTGTGTAGCCTTGGCTGTCCTGGACTTGCTTAGTAGACCAGGCTGGCCTCGAACTCACATCGATCTACCTGCCTCTGCCTCCCTGAGCGCTGAGATCACAGGCGTGCGTGACCACGCCTGGTGGTCAAAGGCAACTTTGTTAGCTTCAAAATAGATTTTACTTCTTTAACCCCGTGGAAGGGGACTGAAGGCTGCTCACTCGAACACTGCTGTCAGGCTGTCCATTCCCGGGGGGTGGAGGGGGGATGAAATGCCAGAGGTTGACGTGATCCTCTTCTATTATTCCCCATCTCATAAATTTTTTTTCTCAAGACAGTGTTTCTCCCTAAGCTTGGAGCTCTCTGTTTCGGTTAGACTGGCTGGCAAGTAGGTCCCTAGGGTAGGTCCCTTTCTCTGTGTCCCCAGAGCTGGGGCTATAGGTACTCCAGTTTTTGACTAGGCTGATGATCCAAATTCATCTCCTCATACTTGGACAAGAAGCCCTTCACCCAGTGAGTCATCTCCCTGTCCCTATACAGTAATGCTAGGCTTTCTACACCAGACAGCGTCCCTTTGCGTGGCCTCCACACGCACACACATGAGCACATAAACACAACACGTAACTCTGGTTCAACAGTTCAGTTTCATTTACTTATGGGTGTTGGTTTGTGTTTGTTTGTTTGTTTTCAAGGGCAGGGTTTCTCTGTGTAGCCTTAGCTGTCCTGGACCTGCTTTGTAGACCAGGCTGGCCTCATGGAAATCCACCTGCCTCTGCTTCCCCTAGTGCTGGGATTACAGGCATGCACTACCATGATGGCTTATGTTTTTAAAATCTTTAACCCACCATTTAAAGATATAGAGAGTTTATTTAAAAGCAAAACCAAAAAACTCTCAATTGCCAGTCTCTTTGGGGGATTACAAAACTTGACAAACATAAGCCCCACATTTCAGCATGATCTGTGAGGGGTCATCCGTATAGAATACCTGCACAGCCCTCACAGACTTCTCAGTCTGTGACCCCGATGGTCACGGGACTCTCTACAGAAAAGTGCTGATGCAGGCCCATCAGACTGAGTGGACTGGCCACGGGTGGTGAGTTCTCCCACAGTAGAGAGTCCCATGACCCGAGATGAGCAACAGAGAAAAGTAGCCCCGTGATGTCAAGCCGGGAAGCAGCTGTGTTACAGTACGCACAGAATACAGTTCACACTGGTATTGCATTTGCCTCAAAATGTCCTCACTGCTCCCCATGAGGATCTCAGTGTGTATGCTGAGAAATAAGAACTGAGGACAAAAGTAACGATGGTGAAAATTATTTCTAAGTGCTAAAATAAACTTTCAAATGGACTGTATTTGTTAACAATCTCTGTACAGGTCTGAGGAGGATTATGACCACTGTCCAATTATCACCCAATCTTGTTGCCACATATAGGAAAAATAAAATAAAAAAAGAAACCCAGATTTTTCTTCTAAGCAAGCCTGGCCCTGCCAACTAACAGAAGCATGATCTGAAAGCCTTGCCCAGAAGTTTTGAAACAGAGACAAAGAGAACAAAAGCAAGATGGCTTTCTTTGATATTATTTTCTCAGTGGATTGCAAGTCAGAAAATAAATTACCAAGTAAGCCCTGTTTTCTTTCATCTTATTTAATGCATTGCTGTGCTGCAGCAGCAAGCTAATAATTAAGGGCCGTTCTGCCCTCCACCGGATGCTTTGATCTCTGATGACATGGCTCTATTTTTGTTTGGATGAGTTTCCAAGCTCTTATTAGTGTCCATAAAAATTGGTCAAAATCAAAGGGGGCAAAAGGGCAAAAACAACAATGGAAACTACCTGCATTAAAAAAAGGGGGGGGCGAGATTTCATCTGAAATTAAGTATATCTCAAGGTTGATGTCTGGGGATACTACTAAAAAGCAGTCAAGATGCTACTGTTGGTGGCAGCTCTTTAAACTCTGTTTAAACAGAGTTTAAACTCTGTTGATAGAGACCCATTAAGTCTCTAAAGGAGGAAACAAAGCTTTATAAAATGAATAAGCATTCACCCATGTGCATTCTTCCAATCAGATTTTCAGTCTAATAGAACACGAGAGTGCATGAAGTTTCTCCTCATTCATAACTGTTTCAGAAAAGTCCACAATTTATTGGCAATTCAAGCGTGGCAAGAGACATATGTTTGTCACTATTGAGAATGTAACAGTGTGACTGACTGGGAGTTCTGATAATCAGATGTTGCAATTTCTGATTTGATTGTCTGCACTTTCTTTTCTTTTGTCCTCTATTGCTAGTTCCTTCTAGATTTAAAGGGGAAAAGAATCCTTCAAGAATTTAATTCCCAAGAGATCTCTTTCTTGTCTCTTGAATGTTTTGTTTTGTTTGCGGGGGTGGGGGGGGGGGGGGGGGGGGGGGGGGGTGGGGGGGGGGGCGGGGGGGCGGGGGTTGGGTGGCAGCAGGGGGAGGCATTGTTTTTATTGTTAGTCTTTGGTTTGGTTTTGTAGATGTTTTCTGCTTCCTTCTGGTTCAATTTCCCTCAATTTCCTTTTGGCTGTTGTGGTGCTTTGGGTGGGTATCATTTCTTCTATTCTGGAGAACTTCTTTTGGTGCCCCTTGGGTGGCCGTTCACTCTACTAGGAAAAAACAAAGACTTGATGGGACTCCCCCCTCCCTCCCTCCCTCCCTCCCTCCATTTATTTATTTATTGTGTGTGTGTGTGTGTGTGTGTGTGTGTGTGTGTGTGTGTGTGTGTGTGTGTGTGTCACGGGCACACAAGGACTGTGCAGCTGGCAGAGAGTAGGTTTTGGGAGGCCTTTCCTTTCCTCCTGAGCTAGTCCAGCCAAAGAAAATATCCTGCCTGGAGGTTTAAATGGTTGGTCCCCTCCTTTCCCAAAACTCTAAGTGCAGGAAGATGAAGCGAACAGGGTGCCATAAGCAAGTTTTACCTAACTCTCTCTCCTGTGCCCAGGCTTCTTCCTGAGCTAGACAGGTTTAGGAGGTCCAGTCTAGGTTTGGAGAAGCAAAGGCTAGGGCTTTGGTCTCTTCCACACTCAAACAGCTCCCATGCTTTTGGCTCTGTAACCTTCAACCTTCTAATCATTGAGGTACCCATCCCCCCACCCCTCTAGCCCCCCACCCCTCTACCCCCTACCCCCCAGTGTTTTGTGCCTTTCTTTATATTTATTTACATGATTTATTTTGGAGTTGGAAAGAGTTCATTTTCTCCCTAATTGAATTATTAGCACTATTAACAAGTTTCAGTTCATCTTCAGTGCAAACCTAATTCTGGTAAATTTGTAAAAGCTTCTTTATCTAACTTAAGCAGAAGATGAGCTATTTTTCCCGGCTGTTAAGAAAAGAGAATCATTAGCTGGGTGTGGTGGCACACGTCCTTAATCCCAGCACGCAGGAGGCAGAGGCAGGCAGATTGCTGTGAGTTCGAGGCCAGCCTGGTCTACAAAGCAAGTTCAGGACAGTCACGGATATACAGAGAAACCCTGTCTCAAAAAAAAAAAAAAAAAAAAAAAAAAAAAAAAAAAAGAAAAGAAAAGAAAAAAAAAGAAAGAAAGGAAGGAAGGAAGGAAGAAGAAGGAGAAGGAGAAAGGGAATCAATTTAGGACCACGTCGCGGGAAATCTACCTTGAGGGTATACAACTCAGAAACCACTATACAGCTTGACCGCTGTCAGCAGTCATGTCTGACCTCTGCCCCGCAGTGTGAAGTGCTGTTCCTAGGAGGTACCAGCGGCAAATTAGGTTAGTGAGGTTAGAACACTGTTGTGTTAACCAAGGCCTGAGGGGAGCGCAAGATACAGAGCCCGGATTGAGAGCGCTGGGCAACCAGGCAAGCACACAACAAGTAGTTGTGTGGTCAGCAATTGTGTGGGAGAAGGGTAAGCAGGTGCCCGGAGCCCTGAGGGCTTGGGAACAGTGGAGGCTTGGAAGGAGCAGATGCAGCTGTAAGGAGCCCTGCAGCACTTTCCCCACTCTGATGATAGAAGTGCAGCTAAGATTTTCATCTACACAGGAAGAAGCTCTCAAGAGTCCTAACAGCCGGCAGAGCATAGCCTGGGCTTTGGAAAGAATGTGCCGAAGTAAGTTCTCTGAGATAACTAAAAGTAACGGCTGGGCTAGTGTTACTAGTGTGTCAGTAAAAAGATACTCACCTCCACTAAGTCATACCAAAGTTTAACACTGCCTGTAACTTGGTACTTGGTTCCTCCTTCAAAAATGTATCAGATGAGTGCCAGGCACTGTACTGTGTGCCTTGGACACAGAAGAACAGAGCACACCTTCTTTATTTATTTAGCTGCAGCACAATAGGCCGCTGACCAGGGCAGCCCAGTGAGGCGGTGCTCTGAAAGGACACAGAGCCAAGAGTTAGTTCTTCATCGCACTTGCTGTACTGAAGGTGACCCCCGCCACCCCCACTCCCCCAACCCCCCCTACTCCGGCGAGCCCTTCTCCTTTGCATAGGTTAAGCTAAAATTTCTTTCAGATTCATGGTTGATGCTACTCCTGTCTCTCATTAGCTCTGTATTGCAAATATGACGGCGTCCGGTGTCACTTGACCTTTGCTTAGTCGCACATACAGGGTTAGGTTTCAGGGAGTCTGTGAACTCTATAACATTAGATGCAAACTGTGTGAGTGTGCCTTTTCCTGGTCATAGATTTTGTTATCATTTCAAAGGAGCCATGCAGCCCAGAACAATTACTAGCTAGTGTCTTATATTTACTTAATCCAACAAACTAACTTTTGCCTTAACATTTTCCGTAAAGGAGCTGGGCTGTAGTGGTGAACACCTTTAATCCCAGCACTCGGGAGGCAGGCGCAGGCAGATCGCTGTGCATTTGAGGCCAGCCGGGTCTACAAAGTGAGTCCAGGACAGGCAAGGGTACACAGAGAAACCCTGTCTCAGAAAAAACACAACACAACATTTTCTGTAAACATCTGAACCATTCTACCTTAGGGCTGTGCTAGTTGCTGCTATGTGGCCCCCTTTTCTCCTGTGTTCCTCTTCTACCTTCATGTCCCCATATCCAGAAACAGCAGGAAAACTGGGCAGGGACCTCCTACTCTTTCCAGCAGCAGCCCCGTACTTAACCTCTATCAACCATACAGGCGGTCCTAGTCATAACAAGAATGTAATATCTTCAAACAGACTGGAGATCTGTATTTCCCAGGAAATATGTTAAGTTGTGACTTTTTGTTTGTTTGTTTGTTTGTTTGCTAAATCTTTAATTCAAAAGATGCTCAAGTTAAAAAAAAATCATTTATACCCGTTTAGTGAAAGCTCAACACAGAACCCACGTTCCCTGCTGTGGGAGGCTAAGTGGGGGCAGGAAGTGCTTTCCACCTTCATTGAGACATGACATTTCAGAAAATATACAAAAATGCCAAGGGGATTCCGAGAGAAGGTGCTTAGAGCTGTTTTGTTAACGTCGCAAAGGACTCCGGGAGCCTAGGACAGTGAACAGAAGAGGGAGTACAGGCAGGGCTGGTGTGCGGGCCACAGGGCAGCACTCCCATCACTGGCCCTGCTTGCCCTCCAGGGCTAGGCTCGGGAGGCTGACAGCCCATCTGGAAATATAAAGAAAAAAATAAGCTTAGGAGAAAAGTTACCTTTGTCATTTGAAAACCAGAAAGAATGAAAGCGACCAGCAAAGGAGAAGCTGTACTGGAATATGAAGGCGACAAAACATGGTCACAAATGTAAGGCAGTTTGAAAATTGATAAACTTTGTCATTATTGCTGCTGCATCTTTTTTTTAATTAAAAATCTATTTTTGAACCAAAGTAATACAATATACATGATTTGCTAAAATTCAAGAAGTAGAATTCCCTTGCTTGAAAGATATGTGGACTATAAAGGCTTCCCTAAAAATTACGTTGTGGGAATGTGTACATATTGACTTTTCTTTTTGTTCAGCAATAATGTAATTTAGCATGTGCTGATAATATGACTCATAAATTTGTAGAGCCCTTTTTTGGGAAACTGTTCATATTGGCTGTGTCACATTCTCCTGTGGAGCGCATCAGAATGGGCTAATAATTATTTTACTCTCTGTCCTTAGGATGAGCTGTCCTCTGCCAAATTTTCAGGACAGCTCAGAGCTTAGAAGAGAGCTCTTCTAAATAAAGGCCAGCTAAAGTGACATTGTGGGGATTTAATCCTTCTCTGGCTGCCTGTGCGACCAAAGGCTGATTTACAAGACTCTTTCTTTCTGGAGTCCAGATTATTAAGTTCCCAGGGTCCAGGGACAGCAGGAGAAACACGAAATGACAGTCAGCGATGAGCACCCGCTGCAGCGACTCGGGGACCCCCAAGGGGGTTTTACACTCTGGAGTGCCAGACTACTTGGTTACATAGGAAAATAACAGAGTGGGCCTTTGTCCCCGAACCCCAAGCCCCACCTCCATCACAGCCACCTGCCACAAAAGCATCAGATTCTACCTCGGTACCCGAGGTGAGGGAAGGTGGGACGAGCCTGCAGTGGGGCCCCACTGAGCTGTGCAGGCTCTATCCTGTCACAGCAAGGACTTTCTGCTCATCTCTTCTCCGCTCTCATGGACACTGTGCTCGGGGAGGCGTCAGTTCACGTCGGCCTCACTTGCAGCGTCTTCTCCTGCCAACTGCCCTGACAGTAGCTCCGGGCTGAGATGGAGACGTGAGCCTGCATGGACGATGACTGCAGTGTTTGTGAATGGAGGCGGCCTGGTGAACACGCACAGTGACAGGTGGGACTGGAGGGAGAGCGCGGAAAGCAACTGTCAGACGGAGTGCGGCAAGGAGGGTGCGGGGGATCAGCCACGCCAGCTGACACCCTTTGAGAAACTGACTCAGGACATGTGCCAAGATGAGACGGTGGTGAGGGAGATCACACTGGGGAAACGCATAGGCTTCTACCGGATTCGCGGGGAGATCGGAAGCGGAAACTTTTCCCAGGTCAAGCTCGGGGTTCACTCCCTAACCAAAGGTAGGATCGGACTTCCCAACGACTACCTGTGAGGTATTGGGGGGCCGAGGCGCTAACTGAGGGTGGGGTTAGAAGGCTATCTAAGGCCCTGTCCATAGCCTCTGTTTGTATTGATGTGTCATTAACAATGGCCTGGAATGTTATAGAAGAGCCCACCACCACCACTAGGGTCTCTAAATAGTAGGTTCAAGGGTCCCCTATAACCAAGCAGACCACCACTGTTCTTTTGTGAAATGGAGGGCTTAGTCTCAGCTCCATTCTGCCTTAACCTTCTTTGTGCATGCTTGGCTCTTCACACTTGCCAGCTACTGGGCACCCTGGGACTCTGGATGAACAATGTTCCCCAATTTGGCCTAAGGGAGGAACTGTGTAGAGGGCACAGGGCACCTTTGCTATCCTACCCTAATTAGGCCCTTTCCCAGAGTTACCCCAGCTTAGCTAAAGCTGGCATGACCAGCAAGTCATGCTGAAACCATCGTCTCTGAGGCTGTGGGCTCTAGCCTCTCCTGAGAGACCCGTCCTGATGTTGTCTCCTTGGCCTACCCTGCTACCATGCCCCAACATCCTGCTTGTCTTCTGTCAGAGATGTCTTTTGCTTTCTGTTTAGTCTAGCCCCAATCTGTGCCCTTTTCATCTGTTTTACCGCTACAGAAAGAAACAAAAACAAAAACAAAAACTCGAGGGCTGAAAACACAGTGGTATGGTGCTTGCCTGGTATATGCAAGGTCCTGAATGCAATCAACCGCACAGCTAAGAAAAAAGCATCATACATGGGCACACATACCCCCCGACACACATGTACATAAGTACATACACTCAGAGGTCATGGGAACACCAAATCTTCCACTCCACTCTAGAGCCTCCTGGGTATGTGGGTTCACACTTCTGTGTCTCAGCTACCTTACTTAGTTTAGTCACTCTGTAAATTAAAGTACCTGTTCCCAGTCTCCATTGGCAAAAATGCTCCCAGTAACAGTGCTCACTTACTTCTCTGGGTGTCAGAAAGGACGCATAAGTGAGCAATAAATACTAGTTATTGATGAGATATTTTCCCCCCAGTTATATCTATCTTGCCTTTGTGCAGCCAAAAGTAAATTGACGTTTCCTGTTTGGATTGTGTGCGTCATCGTTTTTCGGTGTGACCATTTAAAAAAAAAGCCGTGTCTCCTCCATCCTGTGCGGTTTTCCCATGCATAAAGCAAGGCAAGGGTTCATTTACACTGGCTGCATGGCGTTGTTGTGTGGAGCAGATTAGAAAGCATATCCATATTGTTTTAGTTTGCTTTCTATTGTTGTCATGATACATTCTGACCAAAAGCAACTTGAAGAGGAAGGCTTTGTTCACCTCACACAGCCCAGTCACAGCCGATCGCTGATAGACGCCATGGCAGGAATTGTGGGCGGGAACCTGGAGGCCGGAACTGTAGCATAAGCCATGGAAGGGTGCTGCTTACTGCCTTGCTGCCCGTGGCTTGCTCGGTCTGCTTTCTTATATAACCCAGGACCACCTGCTGAAGGGTAGCACCACCCACAATATGCTTACTGTGGCCTGGGTCCTCTTACATAAAATCATTAATTGAGAAAATGCTTGCCCGTAGGCCAATCTGATGGGGGCATTTTCTCAATTGAGGCCAAAGGAGTTTCTGTCTTCCCAGATGACCCTAGCCTGTGTAAAGTTAACAACAACAACAACAACAACAACAAACCAGAACAAACAGGCTACGTCCCACGTGCTACACAAAGTCGCTAAATGACAGCATTAGGGCCTCTTCCAAAGCATTCCAGGTTCTTCAGACCTGAGTCGTTTACCAGTCAGTCCCATGAACATAGGTCTGGTTAAATTAGCCCACACAGAAAGAGGGGCAGTAGGGAATTCTGAGGACCCACAGCAGGGTCTCAGTCAGTGTCACTCACCCATCTCTTTTGCTCGCTCAGGGATTTCATGGCTTGCCATGATGCCCTTTCATCTTTATTAGCATGTTATTTGTCGTCATAATAGAGACCCCTTGACTTCTCTGAACAGAATAACACTCGGTGTTTGTATCGGTGGCCTATCTTGGCCAGGAACTGTGCTTGCTAGCTCAAGTTCTAGAAGCTCCCCTATATTGCCCATCTCCATCCCGTTAGTCCCATTGTATTGCAGATCAGATTCTGGAAAGAAAACATGTTTGCTCACTGGCCAGCCATCATGGCGGCCTTTGAGTGAAGGCTGTGGCAGCCCTTAGCCACCTGCTCGCTCTTTCACCTGAGCTCAAGGTCTGAAGTATCTCTTAGGAGAACAAAGAAGGGAGGAAGCTGGTAAGTATGTATCCACCATGGACAAAAGTAACCAGCTAAGCTGAGAGCACTCCACAAGGCAAGGCAAGGACAAGACAGTGTTCATTTGGCACACAAGCTGTTCCGGTGAGAAGGAAAAATGGCGATTAGTGTTCCTAAGAATCACATGGCTTCCTGTCTGATACATTTTATAATCCACTTCATGCCCATCTGCCTGAGTTTCAGAGAACAGTTCCCCGCTGTGCAGTAGGCGGTGTTCTGTGAGGCTTGTCTGCGTGCTCTTCTTGTGCCTAGCCACCATAGCCTAACCCTGTTATCAAAGGTCCAGTGTCACCTGTGGTTATGGGATGGCACGTGCAAAAGAGAGCAGGAAAATCTAGGAAATGCGAACAGTCTGGGTAATAGAAAACAGAGCATTTCGATGCCCAGAAAGTTCCCAGGACAGTAGCTAAGGATAATAATAATAATAATAACAACAATAATAATAATTATTGTTGTTGTTATTATTATATAATCATATTATATATTACATATATAATAAAAATATATGATTATATTATATATAAAAATAATAATATTATATAACAATAACATATATTATATAAATAATATTTATCATATACTATATAATTTATTGTTATTATTGATGATGATGATGATGATTATAATAACTAAGCTGCCCTGGATCTCCAGGAAGAAGTTGACAACAGACCTCTCTTCTGGCAGTTTATTTTCATAGCTGACAGTGTAGATTCTCTTGGGATCTGCAGGGAGATAGAGCAGTCTGAAAGCCATCATGAGCTCCTTTTAGGCCAATGGGAAATTTCTCAAAAGCAGCGATGCACCAAGCTTCTGAATATTTCACAGCCCATCTGTTGCCACCAACACAAAAGAAACCGCAGGTGCCTGTGCTTTTCTTGGCTGCCCTTAGTGACCTCCTCCTTGCTCCTTCCCTTGGCTTAAGTTTCAAGAGGCTTTGCTTCTTCTCTTTCAGTTTGTTCATTCATTGATCTATTCATTTTTACTTATTTGTTCATTTTATTTATTTGTGCATGTCACATATGTTATGTCATGTACGTGTGTGTACATGTATGTGGGTGGGTACACTCTCACATACATTCATGTGTGTTGCTAAAGGTTGAGATTGGAATCTCTTCCTTTAATTCTCTTTACCTTTAAATTTTTTAATGTTTATTCTTTGCTAATTTCATATACGAATCTCTCTTCACCTTTAATTTTTTAAAAGTTATTCTTTGGTAATTTCATACATGAACAAAATGTATTTATTGTGTTCATAAACGCACACTGATTCATCGTCCAGTTCTTTCTGACCCCGTCCCCCTCCCCCATCCCTTTTCTAACTTCACTTCCTCCTTTTTCTTTTACAAATCACTAAAATCCAATTATTGCTGGTTGTAAATGTCCATGTTAAGCTTTTTTTTTTTTTTAAACATTATTCATTTTGTCTGCAGACTTTGGGCTCACTGTTTTTGGCTAGATTGGCTACCCAGTGGGTCCATGGGGGGGGGTTCCCCTTTTCTTCCCTCCCCATAGCACCAGGGCTATAGATCTCACATGAGTGCTGGGGATACAAACTCAGGTCCTCATTCCTGCACAGAAAGCACTTTCCCCTCTGATCCATCTCCCCAGTCACCACCGAAAACAAGCAGTAAATACTAACCGCCCCCTGAGTGCATGCTTTGCTCGGGACTTTACAGAGATGGTGCACCTCTTGTATGTGCTAATAAGCCGCTTAGAGGAGACTAACTGAAAGACAGGTAATACATATTGTCACAGAGTTGGGCTACAGGAGTGTGTTCACCAGGACCCCCGGCAGAATCCAGACATGGTCTGTTGTGCTAGAAAGGCTGGCAAAGATGGGCCTTAAGGTTTACTTCACAGGGCACACTGGGGAGAGCCTCAGAAAGAAGGCTAGTATGTAAAGTACCTGCAGGTGAGAATCAGTGAGGGGACACTTAGGAACTTAAAAGTAGTTCAGTAGAGCTGGGGGGCTCAGCTGCAGAGTGGCAGGAGGGGAGACAGGTGATGTTGATGTAGGCACCAGCTTGCCCACAAAGACTGGTCTTGCCTGATTGGATTTTGCCGTTTAGGTATCCCACTGAAGGTTGTAAACAAAGTAATTACTGTGATGTGATTTCAGTGAGCAAAGTGAACTGAAGTCGGGGAGCTTTAAGAGTAAATGAAGCCAGTCCAATGAGCCTCATGAAGGAATCATGATGCCCATCATAACCAAAGGAAGAGATGAGGAGGATGGAGAGAAAGGGTGCAACTTAAAATTGGTTTAGAGTATTGAAACCTAGGCTGGCGTGATGGCTCTGTGGATATAGTGCTTGCATTCCAAGTGTGAAGACCAGAGTTCAGATATTCAGGACTCACATCCAAGCCACACAGACCAGTCTGTAACCCCAGAGTCAAGAGGTAAAGACAGGGATCCGTAGAGTGCAGTGGCCATTTAGACTGAATCTGTGAGCTTGGGTTTAGCAAGAGACACCGCCTCAACAAAATAGACACAGATTGAGGAAGACACTTGACTCAGCCCAATCTGGCCTCCAACCTGCCCACTTCCACCAACAGGCGTTCATGCCCATGCATGAGAGCACACATACATACATGCACACACACCATACATACATACAGATTTAAAGTGTAAATTCAAACAAGAATATTTTAAAATCTCTTGGCCTTTGGATGAGCGAGACCAGGGAGCAAAGGGAGAGGAAGAAAACAGAGCTGAGTAATGACTCAACAAAGAACATTGCATGAGAAGGAACAGATGACTGAGAAATAAAGATTTGAGGCTTAGAAAAATCAAAGGTTCTTTTGTCTTAGTTACTTTTCAGCTGCAGTGGCACAACGTATAGAAGAGTTCATTGGGGCTTACAGGTTCAGGGAGTGAGCCTATGACCGTCACGTCTGGGAGCATGGCTGCAGACAGGCAGGCGCTAGAGCGTTAGCTAAGCGCTTACATCTTTGTCTGCCTGAGACGGAGGCAGAGAGAGCTAACTGGGAACTGCCTGGGCTCTTGAAACCTCAAAACTCACCCCCCCCCCCAGTAATACACTTCCTGCAACAAAGAGATGCTTCCTAATCTTTCCCAAGTGGATGTACGAACTGGAGACCAAGCATTCGGATTCGAGCCTATGGGAGCCACCCTCGTTCAAACCATCATAGGGTTTTAGTTCAGAGCTCGTTGGCATCAGCCAGTGTATCATGTTATAACTTGCAGTTTGCCCCGCATTTATTATAAGCATTAAGCATTTGACAAATATTTGGTGAATTGAGGCAGGAGGGTGGGGCTAGGAGCTAACTCAGGGGGAAACCTGTGTAAGGAAAGCCATTGGGCCGGGCATGGTGGCACCAGCCTTTAATCCGAGCACTCAGGAGGCAGAGGCAGGTGGATCTCTGTGAGTTCGAGGCCAGCTTGGTCTACAAAGCAAGTCCAGGACAGCCAAGGCCACACAGAGAAGAAAACCCTGTCTCGTAAAATAAACAAAACAAACAAACAAAAAAATCCCAAAAATAAAAAATAAAATAAAATAATTTTAAGCCTTCCCATAAATATACAGATACCTGCCTTCTCTTGAAAAGTAAAAGCAGAAAAACCCAACATCAGATCTGCAGTCAAAATAGGAATGGCCATTTGGAGTTGAGCAACAGCAGTTGTCCTTCTGTTTCAGGCGCCCGAGGACCCTGCAGCCCCACTGACTAACCCTTTACCGCCATCTCTTCTCTAGAGACATCCCAGCTTGTAAATCTAGGTTGGAAAAAAAAATATGTTAGCTACTAAGAGGGACCCATGTCAGAGTTTTTATCAGACATGGAGAAAGGGCAGTTTGACCTCTCAAATCTTCCAGCACCAAGAGGGTCCTTCCTGGGATTGTACGGCCTCCTCACATGCTCCCAGGCCAGCTACTCCTCTGCACGTCCATACTGCAGTCAGACCACTCTTCCCACAACTGGAGTCAAGATTATGCCACTCTTCATAAAGCCCTGGGTTTCCCAAGGCTGCCGTCCCTAATCCAGGCTCCAGGACTGTTGGTTACCCCAGCCTGCTAGTACTCCTGGCTGATTTTGGGGGTCACTATCCATCACTCTACATCTCTACCATAGAGGGGTCCTCTCAGCTCTCTAGCACAAACGTTACATCTCACGAAAGCCAGGACATGCAGCATGCCCTAGGTTCCTCCATCACTTCCTCCTATCTCACTCAGAGGGGCTGTTGTCTTTTTTTTTTTTTATTCTGACCCTTTCCGAATGTTAAACATGCAACTTGTAAGGGCTGTTTTCAAAGTCCTTCTCTCTCTTACTGGGTCATAGGAACAGTGCTTGTCTTCTCATTGCCTAACGCATGGTACGTACTCCCTGAACATGTGTTTAAAGAGTAACAGCAGGGGCAGGGGATCTGGCTCAGCGGGTAAAGCGCTTGCCTTACAAGCGTGAGCCCCTGAGGTTAGATTCTCAGACCCCACATAGAACACCAGCCTTCAGTGCACTTTTGTACATACCTGGGGTGGGGAGGTGGAGGGCAGAGATTTTGAGATCCTCAGAAGAAAGATGCCTGGAAAATACTAGCCAGCTAGCCTTGCCTACTTGGCAAAGGTACAGAACAAGGGAAGGTCTGATCGTAAATAAAAGGTAAAAGGTGCCTAAGAAATGACATTCAAGGTTGTCCTGTGACCTGTACATTGCACCCGCACATCTGTGCACACACGACTAGATGTGACACCTGATTTCTTTAGGGGGCAGGCATTTCTACCGGTGAGCAATAATATGGAATACCACGGCTTTAAATTATTATTATTATATTTTGAGACAGGGTCTCTCTATGTAGTCCTGTCTATCCTGGGACTTTCTATATAGATCAGGCTAGCCTTGAACTCACAAGGAGGCCCAACCCTGCCTCCCAAGTGCTGGGCTCAAAGGTGTGAGCCACAGTGCCCGGGTTTAAGAACATCTTGAGTGAGTATAGTTCCAAAGCACAGCTTGCAAGTGATTTAACATGAGACGAGACAGTTATGGAGCCTTGGGAGCAGAATGTGAAGAGGCACTCATCCCACAGCACTTGTCTTGTCCAACTGTAGTCCTGGCTGGGGAGGGAGCCTTTGCCAAAGCCAGGGAGGGCGGGGAAGTAACAGGAGGGCACAGGAGATGCCTGCTGCCACCTATTGTTGGCCACTCACAGTGCATGGAAGAAAGGGCCCACAGAGGTCAGCACTGATCTAAGACTGAGACAAGGAGAGGGAAAAATGGGGGGGGGGGTGGAAGGAGGGGGGAACCCTTCAGCAGTGACTGTGAGGCTGAAGGGTAGAATTTTAGCTCTTGCAACAACAACTCACCCAATAGACTGTACAAGATGCTGGGATCCTGGGAGACAGCAGGAGGCAATCATCACTAACCACTGGAAAGTAGAAAAGCTGGGACCAAGGGAGAAAAGTGCCCAGAGGATGGGATAAGGAAGTCTGTTGGCTGGGCTGAGAGTCTGTAGAAATAGCCAAACGGGGACTTAATTATTTATGGTTTGCCTCCTTGCCGCTCAGTATTGATCCCAGCAGGAGGAGCGCCATTACTACCTCTGTCCAGTTCAGAAAGTGGAGCTGACCTTTAACGTGCAAATAACCCTTCTGCTCTGAGGAAACGGCATCAATTTTCATGCCAATAACAGTGTACCAAAGTATGAAGCAGGATGTTGCAAGTAGGTCAAGCAGTCAGCCCGACATTGCCTCTTCTAACTTGTCTGCCTCTTTGGATAGTCTGGCCAGACTTGTGCAACAGCAAAATGTTGCTTTATTATGAATTCAAGATTTGCTTATTCGTAATGGTAACCATTTTTGTCATATGATCTATTTTGTAGAAAATTACAAGTACTAGTAATCAGTGCAACATTTACAGAAACACTACCTGTGATGACGGCCCCCCCCCCCCAATTAGAAGATAAGTCTTCTAGGGTTGGGGGTGTAGGCAGCATGCTCACACAGCATACACAAAGTTCCGGCTTATCCCAGTCCTGCAAAAAGTAGGTGTTGGTAGCACTTGGGAGACAGAGGTAAGGGAATAAGAAATTCAAGGTTATTTTTGATTATATAAGTTCAAAGCCGTACTGGAATACACAAGACCCTTTCTTTTGAAAAATCAATAAATAAAGGTAGAGAGCTCTTCTAAACATTTTAATGAAATGTCTTGCCATATTTTTCTGTACAAGTGAACATTTCTATTTTTCTTATGTCTTATATATCTAACATCTTCTTGCATCTATACATACAGATTAATAATCACTTTTAGGCAAAGATGATCTACAATTTAACCATCTCTTGCTGGCTACTCGCTGTTCTCTGTAACACCTTGTACACATACCGGGTTGTTTCTTTAAGGTTAACTGCTAAAAGTGAAATGGCTGCACTGAAGTATGTAATCACTGTTAAGATGTCGACACATTATACCAAACTGCTATCCAGAACTATTGCACCAAGTAGCCCTCCCTCCAGCGGCACAGTGATGGGCCAGTTTCTTCAAGCCTTCACCAACATAGCATAGACAGGGTATGCTTGTACCTTGGAACTTATATGTCAGGCATAGAAAAGAGTAAACTAAGACACAGCCCTCGCAGGGAGGGTTGAGGATAAGAGGGAAGGCAGGACTGATAGGCTAGTGGGCTGAGGTCGCAAGCAAACCTGTGCTTTGGATACCCAGAGTCTGGGTGCTATGAGACATGTCCTAGGACGGGTTAATTATAAGGCTAACCTTGTGGGGCCACCAGGGATGGGCTGAGTAAAGAACAGGGGCCGAGTGATCTGGATAACAAAATGGATAAAGGGATGCTCTCACACGTGGGGCGTTTGCCTCAAGAACCCGAGACTAAAGTAGGGAATTGGAGGGACGCTGGCCAGGAGGGACCACGGACGTTGACACTGAAGAGAGAAGCCAGTTCTGATCAAGAAGTGCTCTCAGGACTTAGCAAAGTCTGAACTTCACTTGGAAAACCAGGTGGAGACAGCAAGTGACAACTCCTTTTGGCGGGGGCGGGTGGTGGGGAGGCAGGAGTTGGCATCCAAACCTGTGTAGAGATGTTGATACTGAACTTGAGAAATTTCTTTTTTTCATTTCCACTGATTTGGGAACCACGGAACCTCTATATCTAATAGAATAAAGGACCCAGAACCCTTCCAGCTTTAAATATCTATTTTTCATTAAAACAAAACAAAACAACAACAACAACAAAACCCCGCCCCTTTATCTCCTTTTCTTTCCAGAAAAGGTGGCCATTAAGATTCTAGACAAGACCAAGTTAGACCAGAAAACCCAAAGGCTGCTATCCAGAGAAATTTCCAGCATGGAAAAGTTGCACCATCCCAACATTGTCCGTCTTTATGAAGTCGTGGAGACCCTGTCCAAGCTCCATCTGGTGATGGAGTACGCAGGAGGTGGGGAGCTCTTTGGGAAAATCAGCACTGAGGGGAAGCTTTCCGAATCGGAGAGCAAGCTCATCTTCTCCCAGATCGTGTCTGCCGTAAAGCACATGGTAAGGGAGTGGGAGTGGGGAGGTGGGGGAGGGGGCCAGGGCCTCCGGCTCCACTTTGGGAACCTGAGGCTGTGGTTTATCATTGCAGAGTCATTACAGAGAATGTTGGCTTTGCAATAGCAAACAGTTGACCCTTCCATGAGAGTTGGAAGTCTGGCTGGGACCATGGTCCTCGCCTCCAAAGCAACATCTAGGACCTTGGTACATAGCAGGCTTGTGGCTTCTCCAGAATCTGTTGATAGGAGCCAATCGGAGAAGCCAGTTCAGCATCCTTCACTTATTGGCCACACTCATTTCTCCAAACTCACATTCTGCCTCCCAGATGGTTTGCCATTGCTCCCTGGCCCTCATATCCTGTTCTGGTTGCCTTTATACCTCATCCCATGTCTCTCATTTTAGTCCTCTCGTACCTCATGGCCAGCCCAGTTTCCCTCTCCCTCTCTGAAATTTGCTTCAGTCTCAGGCCAGCTAATACCAAACTTTCTCATCTTCCTTGACTGCCCCCCTCCGCCAGGCCCCCAGTTCTTTCACTGCCTCTGTACCTCACATATTAATGTTCAATCAAGTCATTCTTTAATTCTCGGATTATTTCTTTATATAAAGCTGGATTTTGTGAAGCACACTACCTAACTCCTCCAAGAACCACTCATGTGCTCGCTAGGCCCAGCCATACTGCTGGGCACACAGAAGGAACTTGACTTGTGCTCTTAACTACCAGTTATCAAGGAGGAGAGCAGCAGTCTGCAGCAGGGAGTCCAGATATGGTTCCGCAGGAGCCCTGTGTCCCGCCACTTTGCCCTGCAGTCTGGTCTCTGAAAAGAGAAAGGTTGAGTCACACTCAGGTTTTACTGCATTGTTTGTGTGGGAGGACCATGCTGAGCACTGCCCACACAGTTTCACATATAGTTCTTACAGCTCGGAGGTGAATGTCAGCATCCCATTTTATGAAGTGTCATTCATATTGCACCTCACAGAACTGAATGTAGATTTGACCAGCGCCAGCTTACAAAGCTTGTTTTGTCACCCCAAGGGTTCACTGGGACAAATGACATTAAAGCTTTACCCAAGCCTTTAAAACTAAATAGGTCAAAGTTCCCAGACTGTTGCCCAAACTTAGAGTGTGAGGGCATGAGGGGACACGTATGCACTCAACACACACAGCAGGCTCTGTTGCAAGAACCTTTCCAAACCCAACCTCCTCTTTTTTGCTAAATGATATGAGCCCCCCCAAAAGGAGTATGGCCAGGTGGCGGGACCGAGGCCCCAAGATTTTTTGCTCTTGGTCTCAGTTAAGGGGACACTCAGAAAAGCCAGGTAAGACCTCAAAGAAAGAAAAGGCTTGTTATTTGATTCAGAATTGTGCAGTTGTGTAAGATCTGGGTCTTCCCCCCCCCCCCCCCCCGGTATGAATCCCACAGAAGACTCAAATCTTTGGTCTATTTGTGGGGGGTGCAGGCATTACACTGGGTTAAAGGTTGTGGCAGAGTTTGCTAATATGATTCAGGCTGTTTTCTATTGAATTTTTACGGTTGTGTTGTCATCATCCACCTCCCTGTTGCAGAGAAACAGATATATTTTCTATTTTGTCATTTACCTCAAAAGTGACTGTCACCCCCCCCCCACTCCCATGTTTTCTTCACAGCATGAAAACCAAATTATTCACAGAGATCTGAAAGCGGAGAATGTCTTTTATACCAGTAGCACGTGTGTGAAGGTGGGAGATTTCGGATTCAGCACTGTAAGCAAAAAAGGTGAAATGCTGAACACGTTCTGCGGCTCTCCGCCCTATGCCGCACCTGAACTTTTCCGAGATGAACACTATGTTGGTGTTTATGTGGATATCTGGGCCTTGGGGGTCCTTTTGTACTTCATGGTGACTGGTATGATGCCATTTCGAGCAGAAACTGTGGCCAAACTTAAGAAGAGCATCCTTGAGGGGACCTACAGCATACCCCAGCATGTGTCAGAGCCCTGCCACCGGCTCATCCGAGGAGTCCTTCAGCCCATACCTACGGAGAGGTCTGGGATCAACTACATCATGAACAGTGAGTGGATGAGAGGGGTGCCACACCCCACCCCTCTGGAACCTTTTCAACTGGATCCTAAACATCTGTCGGAAACCAGCACCCTCAAGGAAGAGGAAAACGAGGTGAAAAGCACTTTAGAACACTTGGGGATTACGGACGAGCATATCAGAAATAACCAAGGGAGAGACGCCCGAAGCTCTATCACGGGGGTCTACAGAATCATTTTACACCGAGTGCAAAGGAAAAAGGCGTTGGAAAGTGTCCCAATAATGAAACTACCAGAACCTAAGGAAAGGGACCTGAAGAAAGGCTCCCGTGTCTATAGAGGCATAAGGCACACGTCTAAGTTGTGTTCAATTTTATAAATTGCACCAGGCAGCTTTGGCAACTAACCACCAACAGTTTCTGCTTTTAACTTTTCTCATGCACACATTTTTTTTGTAAACTTTTAAACCTAAATAAAATTTAAATTTGAGACATGCGTATCTCCCTCTCCTCCCTCCCCACACCTTAGTCTCTTAGCCTGGATGCTGGCTTGACATGGGGTTTTTTGTTGTTGTTTGGTTTTTGTCTTCTTGTCATATTCCAACCACTCATTTATTTAATAGAGAAATATGTGCATTTAATGCTGTGTGTGCAGCCAAGTGTCTAAGGTGCTGAGGAAATAGCAAAGCCAGTCTCCTTCCCCCTATGGAGGATAATCTAACAGAAAACATAGACATCCACTGGCAACTATTTTTATGTTTTTAAAAATACTGGGAGATGCCATGCAGACTCCCCACAGGGCTCACCGCTTTAGGACTAGATGTTTAAGGGCAGCCACTTGGAGTGGATGACGGTGTGAGAACTGAGGGAGTAGAAAGAGTGAGTTGAGGAAGACGAAGGCTGCGCCCAACAGCGAGGGCTATAAATTAGATACCTCCAAACAGAGCTGACAACGAAAGCTTTCATGTAGTTTATTTGGGACATGATCCCACAACAGCGAGGGGCAGAAGGAGCAGTAATAGGGACACAAAGGCATTACCAAAGATAGCCAGTGGTATAGGTGACTGGCATCCAGTCCCAAGAATCCTTTTTGTTTTGTTTTGTTTTGTTTTTTGTTTTTTGTTTTTCCTGACAGGGTTTCTCTGTGTAGCCTTGACTGCCCTGGACTTGCTTTGTAGACCAGGCTGGCCTTGAGCTCATAGCGACCTGCCTGCCTCTGCTTCCTGAGTGCTGGGATTAAAGGCGTGCACCATCACAGTCCCAAGGATCTTGAAAGCATCATGTGCTTCACATCTCAAGGGTCTGCCAAGGTGTGAAAGGGGAAAAAGACGTAACACCCTCATTCACCATTAGATCACCAGAGGTCACTGGTGTCACTGGCCCTCTGAAACTCCAGATAATGCTGTGTGAGTACCAAGTGGTTTCTCTTAACTTCTCAGGCCTTTGTATCAAAGTAGCCTTAGAGCAAGAAGGAAAAGGTCACAGCATTGGCTTGAGGAGGCAGTGTCCTGCCAAATGGGACCTGTGCAAACCTTTCACTTACATGGAAACGGTTATGGAACCAGTGGCTGGGGAAAGCACTACGGCAGGGAGGCCCTGAAGTGGTGCACGGAAGGTAACATTCTATCTGGACGCCCTGCTCCACTTAAAATCCCTCTGTTAAATATACTCCTTGGAGTGTTGGGTGCTGTGGAGCATGCCTTTAGCCCCAGCACTCAGGGGGGCAGAGGCAGGTGGATTGCAGTGAGTTCAAGGCCAGCCTGGTCTACAATGTGAGACCAAGACGTCCTGAGGCTACCCAGAGAAACCTTGTCTCAAAAAAACAGGAAAAAAAAAATATATATATATATATTCATTCGTTCATTCCTTGGAGTGGGTGGTACCTGACAGGACTCAGCACTGCAAGTTATCAGAGCTGTAACAATGGCTCTCAAGCTCTAGGCACCAGGATTATGTTTGTTTTACCAGACCAGCAAGTTCCACCTCCAGGCCTTTCAATTCAGTGAACCCTTGGGTGTGCAAGAGCAGGTACATTTTAAACAACTTTCTAGGTGATGCCTATGCAGTTAGTTTAAGGCCAGGCCTGGAGGCTCGCTGAACCGCAGTCATTAATTACTGCAGTGGGTCTGGAGGCTGTAACCAGCCCCTCCTTCTTCTGTGAGCTACCCTAACTTTCCCTCACCGTAGACGTAGACCAGCGTCTCAACCAGTTTACACAAGGTAGCATGACCCAAACTGTCATCGTGAAAGGACCGTTGTCCTCAATCACCGTATCTTCAGCGTATAACTGCTGTCACTGCCTGCTCGCTCGCTGTCACCATGGGCTCCGAGACTACCACCAGCATCTCTTGGGTTCCCGCGACCACCATCAGCTCCTTGGTATACTTAGGATCGATTCTCTTCATTATATCTTTGTGCTTAGCCGGCTTGCCCCCTGGCATGGGCAGCGCCACAGCCATGCTAGTCACAGACTCGCAAGTGTCCTTATCGGGGTTCCTAGTGAAAACATCCTCCTTGCCTCCTGGGACCCCCCAAACTGCTTATCTACTTAAGTCTAGGTTGTTGGAAGGAATACAAAACCTTCAAGTCATTGACTGTGAGATGAGTCCTCTGGTCCCCGCGCCTGAGTTTAAACACAGAGGGACCTATGCCATTATTAAAGCATGCACACTAGTTGCGGGAGAACTCACACCAACCCTGCAGGTTTGGCCACTCATGGTCTATTTGTACTAGTTGCTTGCAGCATTGAGGTCTAGGCTAAGGCATAGGGATTCCGTATGTAGTCCTTGACCCAACGTTATGAGATATGATGACACTGAATCAAGTTTTCTCTAGGTTCTAGCACAGTTGTTTCAAGGACACACTGTGGGCAGGAAGTGCACACCCATAGTCTGAGTAATGTCAATTCCAATGAGAATGAACTGCTGCTGTGCTCACTGAGTTGATGACTCTGTGGATCTCGTCACGATCCACGGGACCACAACTTCATGGCTGTTTGCTTGCTACCCGGTGCATTTCAGATGGCCCTAGTGAAGGCACTACCCTTGGGATGTCTATTCAGTCTTGCATAACAACACTTGTATCGCCTGGAGTTTCTCAGCATTTCAATCCTGGGCTAGGGTGGTTCCACCATACTTATTGTCACAGTTGCAGTCCAAACTACATAGCCATCTAGCAGAATACCAAGATCCGCTTAGATGGCCCCTATCAAAGTCAAAGGTAAGTGTTCTCAATGGGAGGCAAACTCTCTCATGGCCGGTCTTACAGTTTTCCCTCCACAGTTTCTGACACACTTAAGATCCACTTGCACATTTGTCTCGATTGACAGTGCTTATTAGCCAGCGTCTGCAATTCCCTCAGTGTTGTTTCTCTCCACTTGGGCTGTGTTTAGACTTCACTTTGGCTATTGCTTTGTTCACCCACAGAACCCAGTGCTGTCTTCCTCCTACACCACAGATGATAAGTCTTAGGAGTGACGGTTGCCCCACCATGTCATGTTTCCATGTGCTCGTCACATACGTCAGTGTGACAACAATCCCTTTGCCTGGGGGATTCTAGACTCTTCTCACACAAGTATGTGGGGAGAAAATGCCACAGAATCCACAAGCCTCAATGCTGGTGGAAAATGTTTGCTGCTGATAAGTGAACTGGCATCTTGTTTTAGGGGGGGAACCTATTTTATTTGTAATCCTCTGAATCAAATTACTACCTCAACAGAAGTAATTTTGCCCAAAGAATCTCAGGTCAGCTACTTCTTCCTACAATCAATTTCCCCCCTACAATCAAGGACAAAACAAAACAAAACCCAAAAGGATCTTTAACTTAAGAACAGCTCTTCAAAAGTTTGAAGAAAGAATTCACTTTGACATTAAGATCAGGTGGCTTCTGCCTGGGCCTGGTAGCACAATGCCTGTAATCCCAGCGGGGGCAGGAGGATTAGCCGCTTAGGCCAACCTACGTGAGAGCCTGTCTCAATGAAAACAATACCCTGTTTAAAATGAGAGCCTGCTACAGCCTTGGCTATCCCAACTTCCATCTCAGGGTTTTCAGATCACAAGTAGCAGACACAAGATGAGCTTCAATTATGTCACAGGAGATCACAAGTAATTGCTTTCATACTTAGTGTGAAGCTCAAAATCCAGAAAAAGACAACAAAGCCGACTCCCCACAGGACACAGGAAAGGTCTCTTTCCTAGGAGCCCAGGGTATGGGAGAAAAGTGACCTGAGAACACTGGGCCAACCTGAGTGCGAGGACACTGGACCAGAAAATGAAACTAAGTATCAATACGTACTGACCTTAGGTCTAAAATGATGATATGAGTTGTTGTACACCAGAGAATAATCTGCTGTTTCCTAGTGTGTAGAACCCTAATAGGAGCGACACGGCCACAAGGGATACACTTTATTTCTCCGTAGGCAGAGTGTGTTCCTTATGCTGTGTTTGGGAATGCTGGCAGAATAAGCCAATGAGTAATGAACTGAAGGCTCACATTTAAAAACAGCCATTTGCTGACCCCATGACCAAGTTGTTGGCTCAGAAAAGAACACTCAAATATCTGAAATATTTGTCTAAAACTTTATTTCAAAGTTATTCATCTCGCTATTAGTAAGGTATTCGGTTAACGTTCCGTGCCAGTGTCGCCAGGCTTGCCCATTGCCGGCAATGGACTCTGAGAAAACCTTCTTGGCACGCAAACATTAAATTACTCTTTTTAAAAACATACAGAACTCTCAGTACTTGCAAAAGGATTACATGCACCATTTCCCCTCTATTCTTTAAATCTGAACTTACATTATTCATCTATAGCAGTGGATGTTAAAATGAAATCATTTTAACCAATTAAAACTGTACAAATCAAAACCCTACTAGTTAATATTGACAAGAATATCTTACAGATGCTACATTACATACCACCTTGCAAATCTGAAACACTACATGTGTATGTTTATTTTAGATAACTGAAACTTCACAGAATTGAACAGCAAATAAAGTTTAAAATTTTAGTTCTGTACATTAGTTCCAACTATCTCTAGTCGTGAGGCTCATGTCACTGTTCAGCACCAAAATCACCCAGAAAACTTGCTAGTGAATTTTCTTATTATCTCATGTGGTAGTTTTTGTTGTTTTTTAAAGTTAAAGTTTAGGAAAAATGTTATGACTTCTGGACGTTGAAGTGAATATTCCTTTTGGCTAGTCAGATTATGTGAAATGTTCACTATGTGAAAACGTGGGTTAATTTTTATTTCCATTGAACAGATACAAAAACAAACAAAACACAAAAATACACAAACCACAAAGGAAAAAAGGTGTCCTATGAATTTAAGCTGTCAGTCTGTAAACTGGATTTGTAACACTGTAACCTAATAATGCCCCGCCCCTTCTTCCTGCTTTACATCAGGGCTGCCCAGCTTCCTCACACCAGGCGACTCAGTGCTGCTGAGCGCCAGCTGCCGTGACCTGGCCAGAACCAGTTCCCACAGTCCTGCCCCCAGTGCCCAGGTGAGCCCTACTGGCTGTGACGGAGGCTGCTCGATGCCAGCATCCGTCTGCTCATGTGATTACAGTTAAGCTTTCTCACTGATGGTTCATCCAGATTCTAGAACTGTAACCCTCTTTTCTCTTTAGGATTTACAAATCTTCAAAAAAGAGAATGCTTGTCTTGACATTTTCAAGCAGGGTTTGTGCGTAACATTTAAATTCCACAATCCCCAACCTAGAAAAGTTGCCCCCGCCAAATGCTACAGGTACTTTTTAAGTATAAAATTCTTACACATTAAAAAGAAAGAAAGAAAAAATAAAACCAACCAATTTTTAAAATTGGACACTAGTAGCTCTGCTTGTTGCCGCAGAAGCCCTCACACCATGTTTGAAAACGAAGTGCATGCATACAAACATCAGAGAGGCATAGAGGTTCAGAGCCCTTAGCACCATCGCAGCACACTCACCACTGGCCAGACCACAGCAGGAAGCGCGTTAGCAAGTTCAGCAGAGACCCTTCAAGAACACAATAGTTTTCTAGGCTCCATGTCAGTTACATTACATTTTAAGCAACACATAATCTGTAAAATTGTCCCGAGACATCGATTCCTCTAACGGTTTCATACCCCACCCCAGCCCTAGGCGCTGTGAAGCCTTACGGCCCACAGAGCTCAGTGTTCCCCGTTACTAATGACAGCTGATTCGGATTCTGCTGTGGTTGTAGGGAGTCTTGGCACTTTCTTAGCAGGGCTTGGAATATGCTAAAACGAAAAGGAAACAGTTGTTGGCTTTTACAGGCTTTTTTCCCCTAAGAATCAGAAGGCTAAAAAAGAACAGAGAAGCCAATAAAGAACAAATCTAGAAGCTGACACTGACTCACACTGTGAAGCTTTCCAAGGAGACCTAAGCACCCAGTCTTGCCCTTACAGTGAGATGTTTCTGCAGTTACTCAGTAGTAAGGAGGGCCTTCCAAGTCTTCACCATAACTTCTTACAGCCCAGCTCAGATGCTACCTCCAGATGTACGATTACACACACAGAGATGAGTTAATAACCATGTAATCCTGAGTGATGAGACTTCTACGGGCCTCACCTTGGAGTTAGGACCATTTGTAAACCTCAAGAGGATAGTATAAGGCTTGTAAGGGTTATAAAAGGAAATCTAAGTGCCTAGCATATAACAGGAATTCTATCATTGCTGTCACTTCTGAAAAGGTCTCAAGAGAAATATGAGGGGTTCAGCACCCCGCCCCCACACTGCTTACCAGCCCCTAAGACACAAAGGAGCCTTCTCTAAATTTCCCCTCAGTTCTAGTTCCTGACAAACCCAGCACTTAGTAGGTGCCTTCTACAGCTGGAAATGGCAAAGATGGATGGAGAGGCCAGGGCCCTTGCTCTGAGTCACTCTGCCTTACTGACATCTCTTTAAGTTGTACATCTCTTAGGGCTCCCAAACCCAGACATATGGGAGTGAAAAGTTCCCATATTCTGCCAAAGAGCAGGGTTAACACAGTGAGGTTTACTGACCTCTGTTGCTGTGTTAGAATGCACAAGTCCCACTCCTTCATCCAAACTGCGGTCATTTGTGAAGGGGCGCCGGGCATAGGTTCTTCTGTGCTTTTCATCCACTCTAACTAGGTACCATGTTCCTTCAAACAGTGAGTCTATTGAACACTGGGGAATATAGTTGGCTGAAAGGAGAGCAGAATATCAAAAATTACACATGATTAACCCATCTGGCAATCAAAGTAAACAGGGAATTTCCCTATTTCTCTACAGTTGTCACTAACACCACAGTAGTACTCAACAAAGCTGTGACATCCTTGCCTTGTGTACTGTGTGTTTACATGACTGTGTCTCCAACACAGCATTTACCGAGGTGATGCGTGTCCTATCCTTGCCTTGTGTACTGTGTGTTTACATGACTGTGTCTCCAACACAGCATTTACCGAGGTGATGCGTGTCCTATCCTTGCCTTATGTACTGTGTGTTTACATGACTGTGTCTCCAACACAGCATTTACCGAGGTGACGCGTGTCCTATCCTTGCCTTATGTACTGTGTGTTTACATGACTGTGTCTCCAACACAGCATTTACCGAGGTGACGCGTGTCCTATCCTTGCCTTATGTACTGTGTGTTTACATGACTGTGTCTCCAACACAGCATTTACCGAGGTGATGCGTGTCTTCCCTGAGCTTCATTTTTTCAGCAAAGACATCCGGTGTCACACAGGTTCTTGAGTCAAGCCTTGACTTGAGATCACATAAACTTGCTGTTATTTTGTCAAGAGCAGACCCTAAAAGAACAAATAACTTCAACATTAAAAGACCAAGAATAGCATGTCTCAAAATAACTTAATAAAATGTTGCCAAATGCAAATGATTTCTTCTCTCTTTTAAAAACTCCTAGCTACTGCTTAGCTAAGATACAGATGGTGCCTTCCTGACACCACCTCCTACCGCCTCTGACCAGACACTCTTTAGTATCAGCCAGGCCACCAGCTAGAAACACGTGGATTTGAAACTATAAAGTTTTCTATATTCAGCCCTCAGCATACTTTTCAATGATGCCAAGTTTTCCCTTAATTTTGTTCCTTTTTTCTCAAGGGAGGCGCAAATGTTCACTTCAATACAGTCAAAACCACTGAGGAAAAATCTAGTCTCTTAAGGCAGATTTGTAGGGTAGAGAGTAAAAAGGCCTCTGGGAAGAAGTAATGAAATAAACAGAGAATGGGATGGCCTCCCAGGCATCTGCAGTGTGCTGTGCTGACGGACATGGCACTCACCTGGGGTGGCGTCCTGTGTGACTCTAAGGGAGTAAAGAGTGGCAGCCAAGCCAGAACCGTAGGAGAACACTCCGATCCTCTTCCCTGCCAACTGCTGTGGAGAGTACCTGTGTACGGGAAAGGGCACACGTAACAGGAGCACACTACAGTGTGTCGGAGCCACAAGCAGTCTGCAGCTCCACGCAGCAGCTGACTCAAAGCTTTTTTCCGTTACTCTGACACATGGTCTGCCTGCACAGCCCATGCTGGACCTGCACTAACAATCTTCCTGCCTTAACCCCCTGCACACTGGGATTATAGGTGTGCACCACCGCTCCCTGCTCTAAGAGTTAACACTGCAGTAAGCACCCAGAATTGAGGTCTTAGTGCTGGGTGCACACTTAAAGCAAAGCCTGCATCTTTTAGGGAACGATGGGACTTCCGCAGTTATTAACTGTAGGTCAAGACTACACAAAAACTAGATTCAGGAAAGCCCAGAGACAGTGACAAAGCCTCAGGAAGAGCTGCAGCCTCCCTTGCTCTTCACATCAGTAGACCAGCCCTGAAGACGCACTATCATTCAGAAAAGGGGAGCTAGGGACCAAGATCTATACTTACTGTGCCAGAACAGAAGCAAGGGAGCCGTATACAGATGATGTGTACATATTGCCATTTTGATTTGATACAAGCAAAGATGCCTTTGTTTTCTGGTTGAACAGTTCAGAACTAGCCTTCATAAATGCCTTTTCCACATCTCTGTCAAAGTAAGTATCTTCTAATTTAACGTCCCTGAAACAATATATTATGTAATATATTAAAGAGACAATTATATAGCATGTAAATACTATGCTTTTGCTTTGTTAGTAGTTGTCCTAATCAATACTCAAACCTGTGAATATATAGTTTTGTTTTGCCACTTACTAAAAGCCAGGGAGCAGCATCGTAATCATATAGTGACGTCAGCCAATCAATGGTACAGTCCTTTGCCCAAACACTGCTACAGTCAAGCCAATCAATGGTACAGTCCTTTGCCCAAACACTGCTACAGTCAAGCCAATCAATGGTACAGTCCTTTGCCCAAACAACACTGCTACAGTCAAGTAAAGACAGCGTGATACTGACAGACTCTAACAGACTCACTAAAGTGTTAGAGCCACAAAACACAGCACAGAAGTCTTTAAAATCCAGTCATATTATAGGAAATAAGCCTCGAAAAATCAAGAAGTTCCTTAAATGGAGACAAGAAGGAATGTAACATGTGTAGCATCCTAGGCCCTAAAACATGAGGTGGGGTCACTACTGCTGAGGTGCAGGGTGACCCAGGGCATCGGGGCTGCAGGGAGGAAAGGGTCAATGGAGCTGCAGCAAGTACTGCTGTGTCTGTGGATCACATTATTATGCTGATAACAACAGGACTGGAGGTAAAGTCAGAGACCAGAAACTTTAGTAGAAATTACCCATGAATTTGGGTAAGCCAGCTAGTTACCACCTCTAAGAACTGTGTTTTCATTGAAAAGATAAATATATTAGAATAAAATTTGTTGTTTGTTTTTGTTTTTTCGAGATAGGGTTTCTCTGTGTAGCCTGGCTGTCCTGGAACTCACTCTGTAGACCAAGTTGACCTCAAACTCAGTGATCCACCTGCCAATTGAGCGCTGGGATTAAAGGCATGTGCCACTGCTGCCCAACTAGAAAGGAATATTTTTAACTATGTTTTTCAGGTCTATACAAATAATCTCATATAATATAAAAATAATAACACATAAAAACCTCTTACCCAAAGGCTTCTAGGCCACTGTAAATGCTGTTTTTATCTCTGTTTTGATCATTAAGAAAGTCACTCAGGAACATCCGAGCTAGAGATTTCTGTACCAGTTTACAATATGGTGAGTGAAAGATTATGAAGCCAAAATCGTTCAGGGTAAAGTCTTTATCATTTCCCTCTGAAACAGAAGACCAAGAAATAATGATACCACAGAAGCCAGGACACAATCTGACTTCAGAAATGCCTAGGATGTTTCTACCTTTACTTACTTATTAATTTCAAGAATTAGAACAAGTATATGTACTATACTACAAAGAGAGCAGACAGGGTGGCAACTGAAGAGCCACCTGCCCTGTGTCCTTAAGTAGCAACTCCAAATCCTGTCTAATAAAATCTCTTCAGTAGTTTAAAATGTGTATTTAAATAAGACACTCTGCTATATATGACCGTTATCACTGACTTTCAGATATGTATCAGCAGATCAGTTAGGTCACCATTTCTTTTTATATATATATTTTTTTTCTTTTTCTTGAAGGATACAAAAAATAGCAAACTGCATTACTTTGCAGCATGGTTAATTTCACAGCACTTCTGTTTCTGTTCAGCATATGCACATACAAAGTATACTTACTGTGGGGTTCTAAAATAAAAAAGCTGAAATCTCACTGGCCTTGTAAAAACATACTGCTAAGCCTGATGTGGTGGACTTCCTTGTAACTCTAGCCCTGGGGAGGCCAACGTAGGAGGGTCGTTAGTTTGAGGCCAGTCTAAGTTATAAAATAAGATTTGTTTCAAAAAACAGTACTATTAAATAATGACATTTAAAATATACTGCTAAGTAAGTACAAATAGCATTGTACTGTTATACACACACACACACACACGCACACACACACACACACATATATAAAACTATAAAACTGTATTTTACATGCCATTAGAATGCTTCTTGTTTGTGGCTACTATAGTCCTTAATATTTGTTAACTATTTCATCTATAAGAAGATAAATTCTAATAAGGAAAAAATAATCTTTTAAGCAGTTGCTTCTGAAAAATAATTGAAAACTAAAACCTCATTTAAATACTCTTCTAAAAAATTTAGCAAAGTTCAAGTTCTTTTGTAATGTATTAATAAGTCAACTTAAGTTTTAGGAGTAGCTCTGCAGAAAAACTTGTGTCTTTACCCAAGTTACATGTTTCCCGAACTACAGAAAATAACATTTAGCACATGAAGGGTTGTTCACAAAGAAGCTTTGGTCATCCAGCACATTATTACACTGCCCTCCAGATACCATAATCTGTATGAGAAAAGGGGTTGGAGGAAAACCCACCTTTCTGCCACTGGGCACGGATCTTCTTGCGGTAGAGAGAGTAACAGCGGTCCAGTGCACTGAGGTAGCACTGTATGGAGAGCTTCCCGTCTACCACAGGGTATTCAGAGAGCATATCAGGCTTGTAAAAGTCGTAGGCATGCTGCATATGTGTCCCGCGGAGTCCTATTAGAAGTGGAACAGAAGATGCTGACACAGTCCTGCTAGGTGATGTTTGCATTTAAATAGCACACTGCCTTATTGAAGGGCTCTCCTCAACCAGTCAGTCATTAGCTCTTCAATATAGGAAGTGCAAGGTGAAGCCAATATAATTTAAACAAAACTCTGCAGTACCATCGGCTGTCCTGAGACTCCTGCAAATTTCCTAAATGAATCTAAGTAGGAGATGATGCTGGTATCCTAAGGACAAATGAACTTATCAATGACTGTCGCAAGTTACTACAGTACATTATGTCTTCAACTCCACCTTAGGCGATTTTACGTCATTGTGGAGGGAGGATAGGCCACTTTTTGGAAAAAAGTTACAAAGGCCAAGTGATACACAGGAAGCACTTGGCAGCCAATAAACATGCAGCAATGCTAGCTTCTGTTATATCCCAATTTCTCAGAACAGCGTCAATAAGAAATGTAAATAATAAATATAAATAAATAAGCGTGCTAGCACAGACCTGTGATCCCTGACACTTAGAAGCCAAAACAAGAGGACCTCGTGACAGGCCTGCCTGGGCTGCAGAAGGAGCTCAAGTCCAGCCTGCAGAGCTTAGTAATAGCCTGCGTTTACATTTACAAGACCTTGGGATAAAGCTCAGAAATAGAATGCTTGCCTAACAGGCACAAGGCCCAAGGTTCAGGTCAAGCCCAGCACCACGAAAGGAAGAAAACAAACAAACAACACACACAAAAAACAACTTCTCGAACACTCACCTCGGTCAAAAATTAAAGGAGCATTTGGCCCAATCAGTAGGGCCACAGCTCCAACTCCACCTGTGGGTCTGGCATTTCCTGTGGCATATATGGCAATGTCTCCTGCGACTACCAGGGCATATCGTCCTGAAAAATGTAATTCACATGGTCAAAATAACGGATAGTGCATGTGAACTCAAGCCTGTTACCTTTCCCCCAGAACACACTTTCCCCATATTGGTAAAAGAACAAAAAAGCATTCTGTCTAAATTTTGAACAGCTCAGTTTTCCTATTATTCTTCCTTAAAATAAACAAACGACACAAGCCAAGAGTCAGTCTCTTTTAAATGTATTGGACTAGTCTAACTAGTAGTAGTTTGCACACGGCACTCACTGACTATCGGCCATTGGTGGGCTGGGGATACTATTCATTATCTGAGACCCGGGCTCTCCTCAGGAGGGCGTTCTGCCTGTGCGTGTGAGCTTGCTTAAGCTTCAGAGAGCAGACATGGGACCCACCATCCCAAGAGCTGGACTCGATCCAGTTCACAGCGTTGAAGACTGCAGCTGTGCCTCCGTAGCAAGCGTTGGTTGTGTCTATCCCTTCTATATCTGTATTCCCAGACTCCTCAAACAGCTGCATCAAGTTAGACTTCACGGACTTTGACTTGTCGATGATTGTCTCTGTTCCAACTTCCAGCCGCCCGATGCAATCATAGGAGAGGCTGTTTCTCTCCATTAGCTTCTGAACCACAGTCAGGCAAAGAGAGTTGATGTCTTCCCGGTCAGTACAGAAGCCCATCCGGGATTGGCCCAGGCCAATGGTATACTTCCCAGCATCTACACCATCATATTTTTCCAACTCGGCTTGATCAACGTATTGAGAAGGAAAGTAGATCTCAAGGGCCACAATCCCCACGTCTTTGGGCCAGCAAGCCTCTGCATTCAAGGGAAGTGACCCCGGCATGCTGCAAGAGCTGCACAGAGAAAAACAGACACACGGTTCACATTCCAAGTGGCTGCCGACTTTTCAAGCTCAAGGCTGCAAAACAGATGGTGAGAATCCAAAAGTCACCTGGATTACCCCAGTTTCTCTAAGCTTAGATACTTATATATTAAAGTCGCAACTTCATAAGGAATAGTATTTGTTGAATATAACCTTTTATAAAGATGTTGCTACCAAGAAGAGACTTGATAGGCTGTGACCATATGGTGGGGGAGGAGGTTCCCTTCTGTCACAGACCTAGGGGAGGGGAATAGGGTGAAAGAGGGAAGAAGGGAGGGACGAGAGGAGACAAGCAAGGGGATAACAATTGAGATGTAATCTGAATAAAATAATAATTAAAATAAAGTAAAAACATGATTTTAATGCTGGGATATAGCTCAGTGGTACAAGACCCTGGAGTCAGTCAGTCTGTCTGTCTGTCTGTCTCTCTCTCTCTTACACACACACACACACACACACACACACACACACACACACACACGCAACCTTCCCACAAGATTTTACTTAAAGAACTATGGAATAAGCTGGGTATAGTGGTGCATACTTGTAATCCCAACACACGAGAGGCAGAGACAGGCAGATCTCTGTGAGTTTAAGGCCAACATGTTCTACAAAGCGAGTACAGTAGAGTCAGGGCTACCCAGAGAAACCCTGTCTCAAAAAACCAACCAACCAACCAAACAAACAAACAAAAAGCCAAAAACCAAACCAAAACAAAAAACAACTATGGAATAAAACGATGATTTAAAAGTATTACTGACAGGCTAGAGAGATGGCTTGGCTGCTGTTAAGAGCACTTGCTCTTCCAGGACCTGGGTTTCATTCCTAGTACCCCCATTAGGTGGTTCACAACCTCAGGCAGCTCCAGCTTAAGGGCATCTCTGCCCTGGCCACCACTGGGATCTGGCCTCCAGAGATGCACATAAACCCACACAGACACACCAGCAAACAAAAATAGATAAATAAAATCTTAAAAAAAAAAAAAAAAAAAAAAAAAAAAAAAAAAAAAATATATATATATATATATATATATATATATATATATATATATCATTGACCAATCAAAGAGACTATTTCTCAGAGAGTATAAATAAATCAGCCATTGTCTAGATTTACTTACCAAGAGAAACAAAAATTGCTAGCTCTTCAGACCACTGTCATCTGGCCCAGGGGTAGTCATTTAACCTAGCAACCTCAAGGCCTTTAAAAGGTCTATTTATCAAGAAATGAAAGATCAGGCTGGAGAGATGGCTCAGAGGTTCAGAGCACTGTCTGCTCTTCCAAAGGTCCTGAGTTCAATTCCCAGCACCCATGTGGTGGCTCACAACCATCTGTATTGAGATCTGATGCCCTCTTCTGGCCTGCAGGTGTACATGCAGGCAAAACACGGTATTCTTAAATAAATAAATCTTTAAAATAGAAAAAAGAAAAAAAGAAAGAAAAGAAATGAAAGATCAGTCTGGGTATTTCCAACAAGGTGTGTGTGGTGGGGCTTTTTGGTACAGGAAGTGGTTAAAAACCTCTTGGCCCGACTGTGGGAGCAAAGGGAGACAGCCACTCTTCACGGCCCACCAGCATGCTCTCCAATAATCCAGCCCCCACGTTAGGTATGTTTTAACTGGACAATGCCACTCAAGAGACAGAAGTTGAGCTCTCTACACTACTAAACATGCAGTTTGCCAGTTACCTGGTCAAACCAATTTGGTATCTAAGACAGCATTTGTCAACCTGCTGCTAATCTGACACTAAAATGAAAAGTCAAATCCACGTCACTTGTTCTCTGCCACTGACAACACTGGTTTAATATTAAAATAGGATAAAATCATGGTTATTGCCACAGTGAGTTAATTATTGAGATCTTGAGGAAATATCTAAAGCAGAAAAGCTTGGTCCTTAAACATGAAACATCTTTATAGTACAGAAGTCATTAGGTTATGGATATATTAAAGCATAAATAAGGAAACAATGAAGTTAAAAGCCTTTACTTCTTTGATAGGATCTTATTCTATAATCCAAATTGGTCTGACATTTAAGGTGATCCTTTTGCTCCAGTCTCTCCAGTGCTGGGATCAGAGGCGAGCGGAGCCACCATGCCTGGCCTGGCATTTGGAGGTATGGTCCTTGGGAGGGAGTCGAGAGGATGAGACCTCTGCACTGGATCAGTACCTGGTACCTCTAGCTGTGAGCTGAGTCTTTATCCGCTGAGCCATCTCTCCAGCCCAGACTGGCACCCTTATAAGAGAGTTGGTTGAAGTCTGAATGCAGGTATTCTGCCTCTGCCATATAAGGTGATGACAAGGTGGCAGCCATCTCCAACCCACACAAAGGCCTTAATAAAGAAGGCTCATGTACCTTGAGCTGTACTCCAGAACTTAAAAAATAAAATCCCGTTGTTAATCTCCCAGACTATGCAGACTATGGTACTATTTTCACATGGTGCTAACTGTTTATGGTATCCAAGCAGATTAATAGACCCGAGTGACCTCAACGTAGTCCAAGTGCCTTTTAATCTCCTCATGCCTTGGACTTCTCTACCCCCCCTTTTACCAAGCACAACATGTATATACTATTAAATGGAAAGCAACAATAAACATAATAATTTGCCAATTACATCCTTTAAGTCCTACATCACTGATGCTGCTTCAGTGTACAATACATTAAAAAATGTGTCATCATTAATAGTTAGACCCAGAAGCATATATTACAATGCTAGGGACTCATTCTAGTAATAGCCTAGTAAGAGGTTAAACAAGTGTTTACCTTCTACCTCCTGAAATTTTCAGCTCCTTGTATGTGTCTCAAGGCAAAATGTACAAGCATACTTTCTAGATGAGCGACAGCTGGCATGCCTCTGAGGCCTTCACTCAGCGCTACGACAGAAGCTCTCTATCAATCCATGATTATCTAAAGTTGGTGTTCACTTCAATACACTGAGGTTGGAAAAAAGACAAGGGGCTGCCATTACCAGGCACAGATTTTAAACTAAGTCCTTGGTACAACCCACAGCAAAAAGTTCTACAATTAGCATTAGTACGTGTCTTTAATCCCAGCATTCAGGAGGCAGAAGCAGGAGGATCTCTGTGAGTTTAAGGCTAGCCTGGTCTACAAAGTGAGTTCCATGACAGCCAGGGCTGCCAGACAGAGAAAGCCTATCTTTAAAAAAACATGCCTACACACATACGTGGTGAAAGGACCAACGTACAGGGTCTTTAATTCAATCTCCAGAACCCCAAAGGGGAAAAAAAAAGTAAAAGAAGGAGACGCCAGCCCACGCATTCATGGACAGCGCTCAGGCAGCCAGGAAGGATGACTTCTGTCTTTCCCTTCAGATTCTTTTCAACTCTTCAGACTGTTTGCAACATGATGAAAAATGGAAATTTCCCCCTTGCCTTTGCCCACTGGCCCACAATGCCTTTAGAAGTAAAATGAACAAAAACATACTTTATAATGTACTTTCCCACCAGTAAATTTAGTGAAGATTTGAGAATAAGTTGTTGCTAAATACCAAATCACCTGTCACAAAATTGTAGGTTAGCTCAGACAGCCCACTAGGCATCAAGTTTTCATGACTCTGTGTGTGTGTGTGTGTGTGTGTGTGTCTGTGCGCGCGTGCGTGCGTGACAGTGTGTGTGTAATTTGGTCAATATTATTCATTCTCGGAGAATTTCTAGTAGCCAAGATATTTTCCATATGTTCCTAGTAAACAGATATCCAATTTGAAATAAAACAAATATAACTGGGAGGTGGGGGGACAAACAACCAAGCAACCAACACCTCTCAGCTAAAGAAAGTGTATGAAGACTACGGCAGCAGAGAAGAAGATGAAGTCACAGCTTAATGGCATGTAGAAGAACAGAAAGTTGATATAATTTTCAGCGTAAAATGTTACTGTTGCATCTCCTATTGACAATGCGTCCTTATAGCCTCCCAAATGCTAAAACAGACCAGATATAAATTTCAGAAGACACTCTCTCACAGACATCCATGCAGGCAAAACACCAATGCAAATAAAATAAGTTTTTTAAAAAAGAGAGTAGCATAGTGAAGATTATATATTTATAATAAAAACAAAGGTTTCTCCTTTCAATCTCAACTTAAAAGGCGGCAAAGGCACATGCCTACCACAGAACCCTAGTAAACTCCCAAAGTCTTCCAACGAGCCAGCACCATCAGAAGGTCCTGTTCCCTAAAAAGACCACACCCGTTTGGAGGACAAAAGAAGCTACAAGCCCTAACAAAGTCAGGCAAGAAATCTTGTAACTACTTTCCTCAATGACTAAGCAACAGGCTTTGGGCTATTATGAGAGTCCTGGCTGAGCTTCCACTCCACTCCTTGCTTTGTCCTAAACCAAATTATGCCTGACAGTTTTCAGCTACTGCAGATTCTCAAGCTCCTCTGTTGTTTAGGGTCAGCATCTCTTCTCTTGAGACCTGTACGGCATTACAATAGCTGCAAATAATTAGGATACTGTCTATTCTCATATAGCCTTAACCACTCACCCAGAGTTTGAAACCGTAATTTAAAAAGCACTGTTGAGATGCAGAGTGTGGTATAGGAGGCTGAGGCAGAAGAACTGAATCCGTTACCAAAGAAGATCTGCCTCAAACTAACAAACTGCAAACAAACAAGTAACTAAAAGTACCTCGGGCAGCTATGCCCATCTATGATTATTTCAAATTAAGTTATACGGCTAAATTTTATTACCTGTATTTTTTCATGTTACAAGTAAACACTAACTTTTAAATACAGAATTAGAAAGTCTCTAGAAGTGTTTATAGCATTCCCTATTTTTTTTCCCTCCAGATGGGGGTTCTCTTGTGTAGCCTCAGCTGTCCTGGACTTGCTTTATAGACCAGGCTGGCATGGAACTCACAAAGATCTGCCTGCCTCTGCCTCCCTGAGTGATGGGATTACAGGTGTGCTACTGTGCCTGGCACATTAATTACTTTTAAAAGGCAGCATGTAATTTTAGGAAAATATGGCTTGAGGCGTGGTGGTACATGCCTTAAATCCCAGCACTTGGGAGGGAGAGTCAGGCGCATCTTCGAGTTTTTCAGCTTGGTCTACATAGCAAGTTCTATGTAGGTGACACAGTGAAAGAAAAAAAGGAGCGGGGAGGGAAAAGAAAAGACTATATGGTGCATGCAAACTGTCATTACTCTAGGATAAAAAAAAAAAATCACACCCCTCCCACTAGAGAAAATGCCTTCCTTAAGAAGCAGGACTGGTGCCATACCTGTGTGAAGGACAGAGAAAGGCAGTCTCCAGGGCTGTCACTGTTTCCTCCTTCAGGCACTAGGAGTTTCAAATGAGAACTTTTAAAGTCATAAGCACCACACAACCAATGGCTTCAGTTCAAGGAGAGTTAAAATAGGACTTCCCTTCTCTATATTATATTATGCAAAACAAAAACGCAATTCAACACATGCTTAGAAAAATATGGTACTCAAAGGTTACGGACCACCTGCCCTTGTTTAATCCTTATGGCAGCAGTTTCATCTCTGCTAAGGAACCAGCATCACATCCCCACTCAGCTATGACTCTGGGAGAGTCAGTCTTCTCTATAAACATAGGCTACCAAGAATCTGGATGAAAAAACAGAAGTAAGCTTCTAGAAAAAAGAGTTTCCAGAGTTTACTATGCACTAAAGCAATAATTTGTGTTCTTCTTTGAATCTCAATCTCCTTGCCTGTAAAATCAAGGTAACGCCCTCCCTCCTCTTCCAGCTCTCTCTGGAGGGCGGCTGGGAAGACCAATGAAACACGTGGGAACTGCTTGGTAAGACCAGGCACCAACACTCCCAACAGGAGGCAAATGCTCTAAACAGCCGAGCCACATCTGTAGCCCTGAAATAAGTAAACCTTGAACTTGTAACAAACAAACAAACAAAAAAGAGATTAAGTGGGGTAGAAAAGACGATTCTTTCCCCATGTTGAAATAAAGTAACTAACTTTATCTTGAAGGCAAGATTCTAATTTGTATCAAAGGCACTTCCTTAAGTGTTACTATACCCGCTTTCTACTTGTTTATTTTTGCAGTGCTGGGATCAAATCTAGGCCGTCCCTCAATCCAGCCAAACTCTGGCCACATCCTCAGTTCTCTTTCTGGTTTGATTACACCAGGGAGAAAGACACACACAGTGGCCTGAGCATACTAATGCGTCAGAGAAGGCTGGGGTGCCAAGTGCAGGCAACATAACAAAGTCCATATGGTCTCTGAGAGAGACAAGAGGCAGGATGGCACTTTGGAGAAGAACCTATCAGAGAGGTTTAAGTTTTTGATTCTATTCTACAGTTGCTGGGAGGGTGCAGTTGTACAGCTTTAATCTAAAAAACTGGGATCTTAAGTACACCAAAGAACAACTTTTTGGATGCTGACCTGATGCTGTGTGTGTGGAAAACTCACCTGACCTCATGTGACAGGTCAGGCAAAATGCAAGCAACATTGCAAATACCGTATCTTCAGATTTCCTGGGTATGTGTGGAAGGTGTATGTGAAACATGAATTTCACCTTTAGACTTTAGTCTTATTTACAAAAATCAATTAACATATGTGTAAATGTTTCAAATCATGAAACACTTACAGTCCCAAGCATTTCTGATATATAATATACAACCTGTACTGTCAAAGTTTAATGGCAGTTATTCCTTGCCTAGGGTTGATGCTGCTTTCTTTGCTGAACTTTACTCAACAGGATTTCTCCTTTTAGCTCATTTCCCAGCCTTGATTTAAACAAGTATGAGGATAAACTAATCTAGTACACACTGGTACCTGATAAAAGTGCAAGCAGGTACTTGCTGATCTCTTGCACTGTTACTGGAGAGAAAACCATGATATTTAGAACATCTACCATTTTTTAGGGGCATATAAGTGAAAACTGTTAGAGAGTCTTTACCCTCAAGGCTGGAGAGATTGGGGGGGGGGGCGAGGTTTAAGAGCACTGGCTGCTTTTCCAGAGGTCCAGAGTTCAATTCCCAGCAACTGCATGGTGGCTCACAATCATCTATACTGGAATCTGATACCCTCTTCTAGTGTGCATGAAGACAGAAAACTCATACATAAATAAATCTTTAAAAAAAAAAAGAAAGAAAAAGTCTTTCCCTCATCTGTATATTTGTATGGCTCTCCAAGTAAAACACACACAGCCCTGCTGGTCTGCCAATCAGAGAGCCTATTCACATTTCCTTATTATCTTTGTGTGTGTGTGTGTGTGTGTGTGTGTGTGTGTGTGTGTGTGTGTGTGTGTGTGTGTGCGTGCGCGCGTGCATGTTCATGTGCCATGACATACCTGTGAGCATCAGAGGACAACTTGCCATAATGGCTTCTTTCCCTCAATGCATGTATGTCCTGGGGATTGAACTCAGGTCATTAACACTTGGGGGCAAATGCCCCATTTGCTGAACCATCACTGGGGTGGGGGTTGGGAGCCTCTATTCATCCTTCAAGGCTCTCTTCTAAGCTAGCTATCTTTTCTAGAAAACTTTCCTAGGTAAACCAGTTTTCTCATCAAGGACCTGAATCCGATACAGATGCATCATTCACACTCACATCTGCATAGCCTCTCCTCTACTGAAATATTAGGTGTGAAGAGTCTCTGTGTCTACATTGGACAGTATGTGCTGATTCTTTTTGTTTGTTTCTTGAGACAAGATTCCTCCATGTAGCCCTGGCTGTCCTGGAACTCACTGCATAGACTAGGCTGGCCTTGAACTTGCAGAGATCCAAGTACTCACTGGGATTAAAGGTATGCACCAAGCCCAGTTTATTTGATTCTTTTTTTTTTTTTTTTTTTTTTTTTTGGTTTTTCGAAACAGGGTTTCTCTGTGTAGGCTGTCCTAGACTCACTTTGTAGACCAGGCTGGCCTTGAACTCACAGTGATTCACCAGCATTGGCCTCCCAAGTGCTGGGATTAAAGGCATGCACCACCATGCCCAGCTTATTTGATTAGTTTACGATACCCTTTTGAGCAGTGGTAGAGACTTTAAAGAACATTTAAAGATTGGCTGAATTTGGAGTTATTCAGAACAAATTCCAAGATAATAATTACAGGAAAAAAAATTTGTTAAGATCAAATACACATCTCCAGTAAGTTTTTGCTATCACTTTTGAGATAACATAAGCTTACAGGGCCAAGCAGTGTCTAGGAGTTTTAAAGAAACTGGCTCCCTACCACTACTGTTCAAAGCAAAGGACAGGCTTGACTCATTCCCAGATCCTAATCTAAACAATGGAAGGAACCCAAACCGAATCAGAAGAGAACATGTCAGTCTTCTACTCACTCTCACATGAGGCCATACATAACTACAACCGCTTTAAAACATTAGTTTCTCAGCTGGGCAGCTGCGGTGCATGACTTTAATCTTATTTAGTCCTAGCACTTGGGAGGCAGGAGGATCCCTGTGAGTTTGAGGCCAGCCTGGTCTACAAAGCAAATCTAGGACAGTCCAGCTACACAGAGAAATCTTGTCTCGAAAAAACAAAACAAAACAAAAAAAGAAAGAATTTTCTCTTTATTGTTCAGTTGACAGACATTAAGGGGAGTAGCAACAAGTGCCAAGCACTAGGATGGATAGATTAAAATGCTAGTGCTGGCACGCAGCTATTAATTAGGTAACATGTTTCTCAACCCTTACAATCTAAGTGACACAGCTGTCCACAATATGGCTTTCTAAGACATCAAGTGGCAAGGCTTTGTTCCTTTCTAAATGAAACTTCTGACCTCTTTAGTTTACACAAATGTAAAAATGTGTAAATAGAGTGAGTGGTGGTGGTTTTAATCTCAGCACTTGGGAAGCAGAGGCAGTCAGATCTCTAGTTCAAGGCCGCTTGGTCTACAGAGCCAGTTTCAGGACAGCCAGGAGTAAACATAAACCCTGTCTTGAGAAACCAAAGGGGGGAAAAGTGTAAATAGATCTGCTACACAGTTCATCTCCTTCAACCACAAATTCAGTTTCCCTGGATAATGAAAGGCCCAAAAAACCCATGTTCTACCAACTTCTTACATTTTGTATTTCTTCTGAAAACAATGTATGTAAAAGCTTACTAACAACAACAAAAAACCCCTCAGAAAAAAAGTACTTCAGGGGCTGGAGAAATGGCTCACTGGTTAAGAGCACTCATTGTCTGCTCTTCCAGAGGTCCTGAGTTCAATTCCCAGCAACCACATGGTGGCTCACAACCATCTATAATGTAATCTGATGCCCTGTCTGGCCTGCGGGTGTACATGCAGGCAGAGCTCTATATACAAAAAAAAAAAAAGTACCTCAGTTAAATTATATGAATAAGCAATCAGGAGGACTATTTATGGGGAGAAAAAAGTTAAGAGCAAGCTCCAGATGACTTCAAACATAGTTTTTATATTCCCTCTTCCCCAATGTCAGACACACCTGAGAACTGGGTTTGCCAAAGACACTTAGAATTGCACTTTAAGGGAAATGTGCTAATTTAGGAGAAACTTCCTCAAAGGTTAGACACAAACATAGCCTCTCCTTTTCATGAGACAGGCCATCTCCACACAAAAACATCTGAAACCTCAAAGTCTGGTCAAAGAACATGAACTGCTTAGAAGTCACAAGCTGCTAAGAACCACTTGGAGATACCCCATGGAGGATTTTCAGTCTAGTCTCCAACCTGATGGAATCTGTACAATAAAAATGTAAACCACAGCTTGGAAGGAAAAGTACGTAATTATGAGTAGTCTGACTTGTTTAGCATGCCCTAAAATACAGTATATCAGCAGCCACCTGTACACTCCCTGGGAGGCCAGATCACCACAGCAGGAAGGAGGGGTTGCAGGAGGTGGTAAAAAGCAGCCAGAGATGGCCTGAGGTCAAGGCCACAGGGGCAAGCTTGGCAAAGAGGACAACCTCCGGCCACCTACTCCCCAATTCCGTCCTCCAGAATGTTGCAAGGAAACTCTTTCTCTTCCACTGATCAAAGAAGGTCACGTTTTTCAGAGATTTCCATACACTTTGAAACTTCCTTGACTTAATCCAAAGTCTATCTGTGCGCCAGTTCTAGGGCCATCACATCTTTGTAACACTTAGGGCTGGTTGCTTTTAACAGTAGGTCGTGATCATATTAACAGGAGGGGGCAGGGAAGGAGAGGGAAAGAAAGGACGGTGGGTGCAGGGAAGGGAGGCGGGGCGAGCTCACTCATCTTAAGATTTTTAAGCAAGCCACGCGTCAAAGGTGTCCAGAGCATCAGTTCTTGCCTAGGTCTGAACCACAATTGTGATTTCTTGCACCAGACCTGGGGAAAAGTAACAGTGTCCACTTCCTCTCATCTCAACGCGGTTCGCGGAGGCAGGACACACCCCCTGCCAACCTACAAGCTTCCACATGAGCCTGGGCTTCCCCATCCCTTTGGGGTCCACCATAAACCCGAGGAACTCCCAGACAGCCCAGCTCCCTTCTCATCTCCAGCTGCCGCCCCCACTTCGGTGGTCACAGCCACCTCTGAGGCCACTCCGACTTCTGACTATGTCATCAGAACACCGGGACCTCAACGCCCTTTGCCTTCCTCCGCGCGCCCCTCCGCCGCCTGGCAGCGGCCCCAGGTACCCCGCCGCCCCAGGCCTCGAACTCCCGCACAAGCGGGCTCCCGGCGTCCCATCCTCCGGGTCCGGGGTCCAAGCCTTAGCCCGGGACCGGAGCGCAGTGGCTTCCGGCCTAGTCAAGGACACTGCCTCCTCCCCGCACTCGCCGCCTGCGGCGCCTCGGCCGCCGGCTGTCCCGGCCCGCGCGGGACACTCACCTAAACGCGACGCGGACCCTAAGCGGAGGAAGGAGCAAACCACGGACAACAGCGGACAGTGCCTCCCCGCCCTCAGCAGCTTTATAGCCACCGACCCACCCGACTCCCTCACCGCCGGGGGGCGGCAGGGGGCGGGGCAGCTGCCGCCTCAACCAATCAGGGGCCTCAAAGTCGCCCGGCAGCGCCCGCCCCTCAGTCCACTTTCTGCCAATAGGAAGGAGATGAGAGGCGGTGACCTCGCTAAGGGGTTTTTCCCTCGCGGCTGGAGAGGCGGGGGAAGGGGGCGGGGACAAAGTCGGAGGACCTGGGAAGTGGGGTGAGACGGTGACGTAGGGTGGCCCGAGAGCATGCCTGCCAATGACGTGACGGCGAGAGACGGCGAGAGCCAACGAGAGCGGAGTGAGAGGTTCTCTGACCAATTGAAGGTCAGTGAGAGGAGATGGGGACCAATGGTGACTCCGCGTCCCACTACTCGGGAGAGATGGTCAAGTGTAGGAGGCGAGCTGGTCCCTGCTTGGGAGGCTGTCAGGTTGCCTAGCAACCGCAGCTGGGCTTCGCCCGTGAAATATTTGAAATACACAATTTGAATTCAGTCGTGACGCTTTCTAGTTTCTGAAGCAGCAAAGTGAGCCTGCAATCACGAATTATAGCACAGTACTTCACCCAGAATCTCTAAAATTATTATAAAAGTATTCTAAATGCCCAAATTAAAACTACCTTGGCTATTATAGATATTGCTATTGAGTAATAAGTAAACCTAACCTACGGTATTTTAGGGATTAGGCGTCATGGAGGATGATGCAGGTCTTGTACGAGAAGGGAAGTTGATCTAGTTCAGTGATGGGGGGCAAGAGGGAGACAGGGGGTGAATAGGCACGTGGCTCACTGCTCACCTTCTGAGCTAACTGTGAAAGCTACTTCTTTCAAAGACGAAAGAAGTACCATAATTCTCAGCATAGTGAACGCAGGGTAAGGACCATATCACTAAAGACTGCTCCTTGAATCGGAAGGATGACAATTATTGTCTTCGAATGGACAGGACATATTTGATGTAAATTGTCTATATGAAGTGCAATACTTTGTACAAAGAGTACACACCATTAAAATATTTTTAAAAAGCAAAATAACAGTAAATTCTAGTCTCCTGCTCCAATGGAGAAGCCTTAATACTTAGCTTTGGTGAGAGCAAATAAGGGAGGCTCCTTCTGTCTCAATTCCATTACCCACCCAAGAACTGGTGATAACGGCCATTGATAACAGTGAGTGCATTTACCAATTACATGGTGGGGATGGCCAATAGCTAGGTTGCAGCACCACTCGGGAAAAATCTGCTACAGGCTTCATGTGCTATGTGATGACATTCTTCCTCTGAGTTGGCTACAGTAGTTACCTGCTTTACTTTGATTCACATAGTCCAGTAACACACTCTCAACAGTAAAGTACCAAATACGTGGCTATGAAACACACTGTGAAGGAATGGCATAAGTTGCTTGGAGAGCAAGGACCACTCAGTAACTACTATGACTCCACTCACCATATTGCTCTTGATATCCATTTTATCCTAGAATAAACCCTTCTTAAAGTTACTAGATGAAGCCAGGTGTGGTGGCACATGCCTGTTATCCCAGCACTCAGGGAAACAGAAGCAGGAAGATTGCTGTGAGTTTGAGACCAGCCTGGTCTACAAAACTTGTCCAGGACAGCCAAGGCTACATAGAGAAACACTGTCTCAAAAAACCGAAAAAAGAAAAAGAAAAAAGTTAACTAGATAGTAAACAGAATGAGAAACACATTGCTTGGTTGTGGTAAACAGCATTTTGGATGGGGGTAAGGAGCTAAATTTCCTGGGATACTGGAATGTTTTGAAAAGCAGTAAGGATAAACACAAGAAAGAAAAGCTTTGTCCTTGATAAGGGATTGCATATAATTCCAGGTCTAGGAGTTGTACAGTCAGAAATGATTAGCCAGATAGTCATGAGGATACAAGTCTTACACAAGCTGAAATTCCCACCAGGGACACACTGCCTTTTTAATCTAAGTAATTTTCAGTTTAGAAAAATTGTCATGGTGATTATTACAAAGTTGAGCAATGGACAACACAATAGATTGGTAATTAGATAAGTAGCTTGTTTTGTTTTGTTTGTTTGTTTTTCGAGACATGGTTTCTCTTGTAGTCCTGGCTGTCCTGGAACTCACTTTGTAGACCAGGCTGCCTCGAACTCAGAGGTCTGCCTGCCTCTGCCTCTCGAGTGCTGGAATTTAAAGTGTGTGCCACTATTGCCTGGCTGAATTTAAAACAAACAAACAAACAAACAAACAAACAGCCTAAGATTTTATGAAATATTATAGTACCTTATGCTAGACTAAAAAATAACAACTACTGCCGTACAAATGATGGCAAGGTATACATTATTATTATGCAAAAACTTTAAGTTATTTTTTTAAGTTTTCTTCCAGAAATATTTTAATAAAAGTTGGCTTTTTTCAAAAAACATCCACTGCATGTCCATCAGTAAAAGAGAGCAAGGGCCTGGAGAGATGGTTCAGAGGTCAAGACCACTGCCTGCTCTTCCAGAGGTCCTGAGTTCAATTCCCAGCAACCACAGCCATCTATACTGTTATCTGATGCCCTCACCTGACCTGCAGGTGTACATGCAGACAGAGCACTGTATACAAAGTGAATAAGTGAATCTTAAAAGAGAAAGAGAAAGAGAGAGAGAAGGAGAGAGAGGGAGAGAGAGAGAGAGAGAGAGAGAGAGAGAGAGAGAGAGAGAGAGAGAACCATAACAAAATAAACAGTTTACCATATGGCCATGATTTAAAGAAAAAAATGCAGACCTTGGAGTGCATCAGCCAAATCCTCCTTACAGACCCCATCAGGAACCCAGATAGACAACAGAGTGACAGATAGACAGCAGAGAGAGCTACTACGGTCAGAGACCTCGAAGTAGCACCTTCCTAGAAAGCATGCCAGTCTGAGGTATGATTTTAGGATAACGCAGAACAATGTTAACATGACATGTACATATGATCACAAAGAATTCTACAGTCCCCCACATACTCTGAAACTGAAAACAAATGTAGAATCTTTATTACTTTTCTTTAAACAATTGCCAGGCCCAGAATAACAGATAAATTGAAGGCATGGTGTTACTTGGTTTTGCTATTAGATTTGGGGGTTTGTTTTCTTGTGGAGATTTAAATTTTTTTCACAAATACAAATAAAACATGAAAAGCTCTAACCCCCCCCAAAACTAACAAAAGTCCTTTACTACATTCTAGACATTGGCAGGCTGTCATAATTTAAAATCCAATGGTTAAGAACAGAGGTTTAGAACTGTGTGGTTAAGACTTGTTAAAATTTATGTTCTGCTAAGATGTTTTAAGACTCAGTGGTAAACAATTGTTGGTCAAAACACTTCAGCTGCCACTCATCAAAGAAAGTATAACCTGTTGTAGTGTGCTACTTTGAAAGGAAGATGAAGCTTGCTAAGGACAGAAGATACAATGATAATGCTAACTACCATAAATTCACCCATCGAGCAAACATTTACTCCTTATTGCTTCTGTGGCAGGAATTTCACAAATCTATGCTGTAATAAAGCAAGCACTAAGTACATGGCATGTACTATAACATTTCACATGCTAAGCAGTTCTTGAAAACATCACACACACACACACATGAAGGGTGGGATGATGGATAAATATCTCAATCATTTAAAATTGGTTAATAATTGTAATGATAACATTTTGGTCATCTCAGGTTAAACTAATATATTATTCACTTCACTGGTTTCTTTTTTACCTTTTAGAGTGGTTACCACAACTGTAAAAATTATGCATGTAGTTTCCATTTGTGGCTCCCATGTGTTCTAAACAACAGGAAAAAAGCACTGGAAAATATAGACTATTCCTAGAGACCTTGTGATCAAGGGTAGAAGTTGAGCAAAGAGAGAAAACAGAGCAAGTGGCTGGATCTCAATCTACAACACCAAGGCAAAGGTGTAAGAAGTCTGAGCTTTATAGTTTCTACCTCAGATAATGTGTAGGAAAGAGTAAAGCCAGAAGAACTTTCAGGTGCTGTCTTGTCTGGCTCACTCAGCTTTATTTAAGAGAGCAATCAGTTGAATGTTGAATTCCACAGTAGGGCTTTTTCTCCTTAAGCCCCCTGCTTGGTAAGACGGCATCTTGGTGCTATTAAGCTTTCTGGTGGCTGTTTCATCAGCAGAGGGGCTCAGTCTCACTCACGGGTCTCACTCACGGGTTTGTGTATTGGCTCGGGATCCTAGCACACACACACCATCAGTCGTTTGCTGCCCTAGCCAGTGATCTACCCCCTGGCAGCCCCACTGCGCCCACAGGGTCTCTCAGTTTCTTTTGCATCAAACCCCCTCCGTCTCACCAACTAGAATTTCAGCTCAGGGTTTCCTACAGAGCTTCTGGAGTCAGTCCTTCCACACTACCCTACCTGAGTGAGCTCTAGACCGTCTTATTTATTACCTCCTGACCCAAAAGTTCTGGCCTATTGCTAAGTCCCAAAGTAAGCTCAGGCTTCCTAGGGGTAACTCTCTCTTCCACAGGCCCTTAGAGAATTCTTTTTTTTCCCCCTTTAATTTATTATAATCACATTAAAGATGGTTGTGAGCCACCATGTGGATGCTGGGAATTGAACTCAGGACCTCTGGAAGAGCAGACATTTCTCTTAACCACTGAGCCAGCCCCCCTTAGAGAATTCTTAATGGGGAGTGATCTGAAAAACTCCATGGCCCGAGCGTGCCCACCAACAACTCAGTTTTGTTTCTAACACTATTTCTCTCTAGGCTGTTATAACTTGTCCTTCCTCTTTGTCCTTGGAAGCCTTGCTACCACGGGAGCATCCATGAAGGGTATTTTTTAAATGGGGGCAATTATCAATGACTGTATAGCTCAAATGCTGCACAAAGAAACATGCCCAGAGGACAACAGAAGTTCAAAAGAAGAGAATTTCACCCAGCTGGGTAGTTAAGGCTTTCCGGAACAGATGGTACTCGTTACTTATCACATTCATAAATCTTTACCAAGGACTGTTGTGTGCCAAGTTTAGGAGTTTCGTGTAGTAAACAAGAAAGGTGGAGTATCTGATTTTATCCAGGTTAGTGGGTGAAGACAGAACAGTATGTAAGAAACAGTAAATGAGCTGAGTTGTCTTCCAGTAATACCATGAAGAAAATAAGACGCAGCGATAAACAAAAGATGGCTGTAAAGTGAGAACGCACAGGAGATGGCTAGGAAAGATCTCTCTGAAATAGTGACACTTAAACTGAGTCTTGAGGGAAGAGAAGTTGCCAGTTTCTATAAAGCCCTAGAGACAGACTGATGGCAGGAGATGGCAGGAGAGAGGGCTCAGCACAGGCTGAAGTCCCAAGACAGGTAGTGTGGAGGACAGCTGACTATGGCCATTTTGAAAAACTAACAAGTTTTCCACACAGTTGCTAGGGTAGAGGACAAGGTGAAGAGGAAGGGAGGGTGATCATTTCAGAGAAAGAGACCCATGTGTGGCAGAATGTAGGAACTGAAATTTAAACGAAGGTAGTAAAGGGAATCAAAGTTGCAATGAGTAACAGTGAATGCTCTGTTGTATTGGGTTTGTTGTGGAAAAGCAGAGTTGATAGGACAGGATGCATTTCCCCCCTGTGTCACTGAGGGGAAAAAGGAGTTCAGTATCATGTCCTCCCGTCCTGTAGTCCTGACAGTGCCCAACTTTGTCAGCATTGTAAGTGTTTTCTGAGTGCCTACTATTTCCCAGAGATTATAACAAGTGCCTTACATAAATTGGTTTGCCCATTTAACCCAATGACACCCAAACCCATGTCCCTTCCACCCTTTTTGAAAAAAACAAAATTATAACTGTGCTCAGAGATAGGGGAGTGTAAATGGGAATAGTAGCTGCTGAATAGGGGACAGTGGGCATTTCCAGTGAGAGGCCTCAGAAGACAACATTTCTTATCCGGGAGAATCTTATGTAGAAGGGCAGTGCTTATGTCATGGGCCTGGAAGACTTCATTTACCAACTTGAAAGGAACATGCCCATCCCTGAGGGACATCCTATATCAGCCAAGATAATGATTTATAAAATCAGAATGCTAGTTTGCTGTTTAGAGTACAAAAAAAAAAAGCTCAACCAGTAAAGCCTACATGACTCGCTTTCTAGGCTTATCTTCAAAGAAAGCCAAGTAGTTATCAAAATACTGGTTAGATGTCAAAGCAAAAAGGGAGTTAGAGCTCACTTAAGCTGTTGGGTGAGGTGATAAAATGCAACGGAGTAGAGCTATATCTGGGCCATACTGCTACTAACTCTGCCAATGATGCTTTAAGGCTGGCTTTACAATGAACTCAGTTCATTGTAACTGCTTTTCTTCTGTGAACCGCATTTAACTGGCCACCATTAGCATTTGTAGCTATGACTTCCTTTAAAAAAAAAAAAAAAAAGTCAGTTCATGACCAGCCATCTGTATATCAACCCTAATTCTTTAAATCTTTAAATTCTTTAAATTATCACTATCAGACATGCTAAAGTGTAATCTCTTTTTGTTGTTTGTTTTGTTTTGTTTTTGTTTCTTGAGACAGAGTTTTTCTGTGTAGCCTTGGCTGTCCTAGACTCACTTTGTAGATCAGGCTGGCCTCGAACACACAGAGATCCTCCTGCCTCTGCCTCCCGAGCACTGGGATTAAAGGCATGCACCACCTCGCCTGGCCTAAAGTGTAATCTTAATGCCTGGGTAACTTTTGGCTTCTTCAAAGTGACTCCTTATGGCTATGCTCTAGTATGTGTCAACTTCATCTTTATGGTGACCAAGTTTTCAAGTCCTCGAGATTGCAGATTTTACGTTCTAAAAACCATATACTACACTTACTTCCTGTTTTAGTTTTTTTTTTTTTTTCCCCCCCATTGCTGTGACAGAACACTTGACAGAGCAGGTCAGGTGTTAGAGAAGGAAGGGTTGTTTGGACCACATCTAAATGAGCGACGTTCATCATGGTGGGTGGGGTTAGGGTTAAAGGAGGCTGAGGTGGCTCAACACCCTGTGTCTGTGGTCAGGAAGCAGAGAATGAAGAGACCTGGAGGCCAGGCTATACAATTTCAAAGCCTATCACTAGTGACACTTTTCCTCCAGTGAGACTGTAAATACTAAAGTCATTGGAGCATCTTCAGCAGCAGTCAGCTTGGGACTAAGTGTGTACACCACAGTACTGTCATCCCTCACTTGTGATCTGTGGACGGGGCACATAGGAATTTGTCCCGCACTAGTCACAAAGCACAAGCAAGCATGAAAGCTGAGACTAAGGGCTGAGAAGTAAGACATTAAATACCTTAAAAGAACAAAGAGGCAAGATACTTTCTGCAGAGATCCAGCTGACCTGGCTATAGCTACCTTGTTCGTAAAAGCCATTTTACTGGCCTGGCGACCCTTGACACTCATTCCAAATCCTATAGGATAAATAAAGCAATTCATATAATCAACTACCCTTTCAATGCTGACTGCCCACTACCCTCTAGACTATTTCTTAATGGAGATCTGATATTTTAATTGGTTTTTTTTTTTTTTTTTGGTTTTTTTTTTGAGACATCCCAAAGGTACACTACGGGTAGCTATGACACCTCTTTGTCTATCTTAGCATATAAACTGTGATGATTTGAATGAGAATAGCTTTTACTGGCTTGTATTTGAGTGCTGGTTCCCAGGTGGTAGACTGTGTTGGAAGGATTAGGAGGTGTGGCCTTGTTGAAGATTTATAAATGAGAATTGGCTTTGAGGTTTCAAAAGCCAGGTCTAGGCCAAATCTCAATGGGACTAAATTGTTGTCTCTATTGCTGCTAAGGGTCAAGATAAAACCCACAGTCTAAGACAACAATAACAGTGTCCTTCCTGACACCAAGCGTCAACATGGCGGACTCACCCTTATCAGGTAAGCAGGCCAGGCGTCTTGCAGAAGGGGAAGGCCAATGCTGGCCGCCTGCTCAGTGTCAGGGAGCTCACAAGCAGGAGGACAGTGTGGTCACACTTACCTACCCAGGTTCTTCCATCCTTCCAATTAGATGAATTAGTCCTTCCTCCCAGGGAGAGAAGCCTCTGGGTATGGAATAGGGATGGGGTAGAGTGGCTCCATCCTTCCAATTAGATGAATTAGTCCTTCCTCCCAGGGGGAGAAGCCTCTGGGTATGGAATAGGGATGGGGTGGAGTGGCTGGGTATCATACAGTAATGCCCCCTTCAACAGAGCTCACACCACGTTCATGTTAGTTCTGTGGATTTCACAAAGACCAAATAAAACAAAGCATAGGCATACTTTTTTTGTTTGTTTTAATTTTTAAAATTACATTTAGTGTGGTCATGTATCTATATGCGTGTGGATGTGTTCCCATGTGGACGCCAGAAGACAGCTTCCACCACGTGGAACCTGGGAGTTAAAGTTAGATTGTCAAGCTTGTTGGAAAATGCCTTTACCCTCTGAGCCTATTTTACTTTGTTTTTAAAAAGATAAGCTATGTAAAAGTAACTTTTATTCCCCTGATGTAATTGTTGTCTCCAAGGCTTACTGCCTCTATCTGTTAACCTAGGCTGAGTCCTAGAAGCTTCTAGCCTCTGTACAAGCAATCTAGGCCTAGAGTGTTTCAGCTTCTGAGACTTACAGCTGAATAAGCTCACCCTTTCTAGCTCTTTATGAATTCTGGATGGGTGGTTCAACTGTTCTGGCCAAACTCCTCTCCAAGCTGACTGATTCAATCTGACTTCTCTCTCAGCCTCTGGCTGAATTGCTGACTAACTACCTCTAGCAATCTGTTCTAATCTTCTGGCTCTTTATTCTCTGGCTCCTTCCATCTTTACCTATGTTGAGATAGCTCTCTCTTCAACCTGTCTCTTTAAAACTCTCCCAGTAAAAATGGCCTCTGAATTCCATGAACTGAACTGCCAGGAGCTCAACTGCACTGCACTGCCTCTAAACTCCACCACACTGCCTCTAAACTCACTCTCAATAGAACTGCTTGAACAGCACTGACTAGAGCTCAGAGATCTTCACACCTCTGTCTCCTGAGTGCTGGCATTAAAGGCTGTACCACCATGCCTGAACCTAAGTTTTTTGTTTTGTTTTGTTTTTACCTGAAACTTGCTGTACACCAGGTTGACCTTGAACTCAGAGATCTACTTACCTCTGTCTCCTGGGATTAAAGGCATGTCTGTATTCCAGACGGATCACACAGACCTAGAAGGTCTTTGGATGCGATCTCTTACCAGAGCAGCCATGTTCTGAATTAAAATTCCTCTACAAGGCTACCCTTTTTAAATTTGTATTTTATTGTTTTACTTATCTATGTGTATGTATGTGGTGTATGTGCAGATGAACATACTATTACTCTTCACCTTACTGATGACAGGGTCTCTCCCTGAACTTGGAGCTGCAAGCCCCAGCAATCCTCCTGCCTCCCTCCCACTCCTTCAGTGCTGAGGACACAGGAGGAAGTGACTATGCTGCCTAGATTTTTACACAGGTGGTGGGGATTTGAACTTAGGTCCCCATGCTTGCATAGCAAGCACTCTTAGCAGCTGAGCCATCTCCCATCGTAAGACAGGATATCCTGTGTATTCTTGACCTGTAATCAGCCTCAAAGTCAAGGTTCTCCTGCCACAGCCTCCCTAGTGTTGAGATTGCAAGCACTGTGTCACCACTCCCAGCTCACAGCTGGGTTCTAACACATTACTTAAAAGCCCATGTTCATAGCCTCCCAGTGTCAATGTGTGTAATAAAATAATGTCAGGGTTTGTCAACATGGAACTAAGTACAGAGGCCATGCTAAACGTAACAGAACTCTCACTGTCGCCAACTCTAACTCTACCTGCTTTAAACACAAAGGGATTTGTTAAAATAATGCCAAGTATCTCAGACAATTTGGAAGAGGCTGGAGGGAACAGGAGAGGAATAGAAAGGAAGAGTTCTGGTCAGCCAGCAGAGGGACCTAAGAGCTCTGCAGGCCACTGGGGGCGTGGTTTGCATCACCAGTTCTGAATACAGTCTAGATCCGTCACTGTGAGAAACCACTCAGCCCCTCTTGCTTCTTAGCAACAGAAGCATCTGATGGAGCGTCTGACTGACTGCAGCCGCGTCACTCGGCCTGTGGAGTGATCTCAGAGAGAATGTGTTTGCTGTTCTCATCTGCTTGTGGGAAGAAGAAATCAAAAACCATCCTGGACTAGGGGAAAAGCTCAGGAGGTAAACTGCAAGTGTGAGGACAGATCCTTAGATACCAAAAAGCCCAAAGCAGGAGCCAGGTCTGTAAGCTCAGCACTCCCACAGAGATAGGAGGCAGAAGCCGGGAATCGCCAGAAGTTGCAGATCCAATAACTGACCAACAAGAGACCCTGCCTGGAGCCTGTCCTGTGACCTCCGCGTGTATGCATGCAGTGTGCCTGAATTATTCTTTCCCCCACCTCTTCCCCCGCCCCGCGTCTCTCTCTGTCTCTGTCTGTCTGTCTTTCTCTCTCTGTCTGTCTCTCTGTCTCTCACTCTCTGTGTTTCTCTCTCTCTCTCTCTCTCTCTCTCTCTCTCTCTCTCTCTCTCTCTCTCTCTCTCTCTCTCTCTCCCCCACACACACACACACACACACACACACACACACACACACACACACAGAGAGAGAGAGAGAGAGAGAGAGAGAGAGAGAGAGAGAGATAGAAAGACAGAGAAATGGGGGAAGGGAGATTTTTTAAAAAAATAACAGATTAAAAAAAAAAACATTCTTGGGAATTCTCTAAATGTAGGGAGTAGGGAGAATCCCAAACTATGTCTGGCTTTCCTGCAAATAGCCCAGTGTCTTATGAATAAAATAGGTCATGCGCAAACCTGCAAATCTTATTTTGTAGGGCCTTCACGATCACTAGGAAGATGGCACAAGCTTCTGTTCTTAAATAATGAAGAAGTTAATAAAACAATTTTTGTTTCACTCCAATTACATGAATCAAGTAAAAAAAAATAACTTAAACCAAAAAAGATATTAAGGTCCTCACACTCACTATAGCATACATTTCACTACTTTTTAAAGCTAGAACTACTGGGCATATAGATGCTGTGGTTTGAATGTTTTCTTAGCTGATACTGAGCCTCAAGATGGTATTGAAGGATGGCAACCAAACTTTGCATTTTCCCCTTCCTTTCTTGTTATGTCTTCAACTGTATTAACTATATATGGATAACTATTGGAGCATATTAGCCTTTAACTATTCTTTGTCTTAACATTTGCTAGTATTTGGTTGTCATTTTGAGACTGAGGTTCTACTAGAATATAAAAATAGCTGCTATTTTTAAATTTTTATTTATTTTTTATTTTATTTTATTTCATTTTATTGGTTTTTTGAGACAGGGTTTCTTTGTCTAGGCTTGACTATGCCGGACTTGCTTTGTAGATCAGGATGGCCTCGAACTCACAGAGATCTGCCTGCCTCTGCCTCCCAAGTGCTGGGATTAAAGGCATGTGCCACCACTGCCCTGCAAATAGCTGCTATTTTAAAGTGAGTTTTAAAGTGACATTTGGTGTGTTGGTCTGCCTTTTCCCCCCATAAGGGCAGCACATTCTAAATCCTGACAGAACGTACCAGCTTATATCAAAGATATCTTCAATAAGCACTTGTTGATGTTTCTTTTGTTTGTTAATACTCTGTACAATAACCATCTTTTAATCTTCAGGAAAATATGAAAGATGTTTGTGACAGTCCGCATCCTTAGTTCTGTATGCTGTGAGTCTGTACTTTCCCAGGCAAGCGTATTGGAAACCAATACTCTGATTGCATCATTGTGAGGATCATAAACTTGACTGAAGAGCATTTACTTCTGAGCCTATTTAGTAAAAGCTGCCTACTCACCCACAGGCAAGTACCAAATCCTCACCAGTGAGCAGGTTCTAAGCGAAGTCTACTCAGCAAGGCCTCATGAGGCAAGGCACTCATCCATCCCTTTCAGAATCTACCTCCACACCTTTCCCTGGACCCAGCTATGCTCCTTAGAGGGTGCAACCGAATCTTGGAAAGAGCATGGAAGAGCTGTGTTTAAATCTCTGCACTGTCACTTATGTGGGCAAGTGACTTGAATTTTTTGAGGTTCAGTTCTCCAGTGGAAAAATTGAGAATGGTATTTGTCTGGAGGTTAGGGAATGCTCTAATGTACCCATTACAATGCCTAGAAATTAGTGCATGTTCAATAGATGGCAGCTGTTATTAAAATGTTGACAAGTGATTTGCTGAGTTAGGGTCCCAGTGGAGGGCAGGCATTCCACTGAACTCATGTTCGTTGCCCAGACTGGAATAGAGAAAGAATCTAGCCTATGACTTTATTTTTATATATCAACTTCCAATGTTCCCCATTCTAGTGATTTACTCTTGCTTTTTGATACCTGAGATTGGATTTACGACCTGTTATTTTTACATCTATCTCAGCCTTCTTGCGGTCTGGCTAACTCCAGAGTTTAAATCCAAAGTCCAGCTAACTCTGGTTCTTTACGTAGGCTCAGTCACTTTCCCTTGCATTTGTTCCAGCTCATGTCTGCTGTTCTTCCTGCAACTCCCGGAGCGCAGGTGACTGACACATCCATAACTCAGGTCAGCTGCCGCAAGAAGCAGGTGCTTTCTTTAAGCATCAGGCCACCTTTCTTGTTGCCACCATCAAAATACCTATCGAGAATTAGCTTTGCAGAGAAAGAGTTTATTTAGCTTCAGTTCAAGAGGCAGGGACAGCATGCCAGCAGGCATACAAGGTGGCTCCTCACATCGCAGCTGCGCTCAGGAAGCAGAGAACACATGGGAAGTGAGCTCCAGCTACAACATTCAAACCTCCCTTAGTGAGCCAATTCTTACAACAAGGCTTCATGTCCTAAAGGCTCGGTGGTCTTCTAAGTCAGCACTCCCAGTCGAGACCAGTTCAAACACGTGAGCCTATGGGGAAATATGTCACATTCACACCACACACTCATTTTTTTTATAACTCTATCCTCTTCCTTAGCTGAACTATTCTAATTATGCTGAATTTTCTGTTTATTTTTCTTTTCTTTCTTTTTGTTTGTTTGTTTGTTTTGTTTTGTTTTTCAAGATGGGGTTTCTCTGTGTAACAGCTCTAGCTGTCCTGGAACTCGCTCTGCAGACCAGGCTGGCCTTGAATTTACAGATATCTGCCTGCCTCTGCCTCCCAAGTGCTGGGAGTAAAGGCGTGTGCCACCCCACTCCACCCTCCACCCCACCCACCCCCTGGCTTATTTTTCAAGGTCAGCTCACATAAGCAGTTCTGGTGGGAGTATAGAAAAATTTAATTCAGAACATGGCTGCTCAGGCAAGAGACCATGTCCAAAGACCTTCTAGGTCTATGTGATCTGGGTGGGACACAGGCACACCTTTAATCCTAGGTGCAGACCAAGTTCCAAGTAGAGAAAAGCTTAGGTCCAGGCATAGAGATACTCGCTTTTATCTGAGCACTCAGGAGACAGAGGCAGGCAGATCTCTGGGTTCTAATCAGTGCCATTCATTCAGTTCAGTTGAGTCAATTAGTTGAGAGGCAGAGCAGTGCAGTTGTTTGTGGCAGTTCAGTTTGTAGAACTCAGAGGCAGTTTTACTGGGAGAGGTTTTTTTGTTTTTTTTTTTTTTTAAGATTTATTTATCATTATGTATACAGTGCTCTATCTGCATGTGCTCCTGCAGGCCAGAAGAGGGCATCAGATCCCATTATAGATGGTTGTGAGCACCATGTGGTTGCTGGGAATTGAACTCAGGACCCCTGGGAGAGCAGACAGTACTCTTAACCTCTGAGACATCTCTCCAGCCCCCTGGGAGAGTTTTATAAACACAAGTTGAAGCAAAAACAAGTTAGACACAGGTAAAGACAGAAGGAGCCAGAAGATTAGAGCGTATTTCCAAAGTTAGTATGAGCCCAAGCAGAGCAATTTAGAGGCCAAAACAGAAGCCAGACTGAGCCAGTCAGCTTGGACAGGAGTTTGAGTCAGAACAGCTGAGTTTAGCTGGCCAGATAGTGTTCAGAAAGGGTTAGAAAGGGTAAGCCTATTCAGCAGTAAGCCTCAGAGACTGGAAACATTCTAGGCCCAGAATAGATTGTACAGAGGCTAGAAGCTTCCAGGACTGGGCGTACGTTAGCACCTGTATGCACCAAGACTATTACCACAGGTGAATACTGTTATACCAGGGGACCCTTAAAAGGGTCCCAAAGGGTAGACAACAAATCCATCAGCAGCACACCTAGATGTTGCTTTGAGTTAGATGGGGATATCAATTTAATGTGTTTTATGGCACCACCAACTACTTTTGACAATTCTAAATATTGAGCTGGGTGTGGTGGCATGTGCCTTTAGTCCTAGTACTTGGGGAGGCAGAGGCAAGCGGATCTCTGGGAGTTCAAGGCCAGCCTGACCTACAAATCTAGTCCAGAATAGACAAGGCTACACAGAGAAACACTGTCTTAGAGAATACAAAAGAAAATGCTAACTATTATAGTAGTGGACTTTTGTTTCTATACAAAAGTTTCTGAAAACCTAGAGGTAAATTTTTACATTCTCTGCCATCCTCATAGGAACACCGAGAAACTTTCAGATAGCTTGTTATGCATCAGATGATGTAGGTCTGGTCTGTTAGGATTTTACGACTTTAATTTTTTTCATTCTTTTACCATTTTAGGTTTCTTGTCCTTGTAAACTTATGTTTTTAGAAAATATAGATAGTAGCATTATAGTTAATTTTCACAAGGGAACAGATGTCATTATGCCCAAAGATGGTAGAAATGAGACTAGTCAGGCAAAGTTTGTATTGGGACTCAATCCAGATGGGAGATGCAGCTTGAACTGGGTGGTGACTCTCTGAAAAGGAGGAACGGAGACATAGGCATGAGGGAAGATGCTGCCCAAAGTTCCATCTAGGTCCCTCATTAAAGCCAAGGCTTCCTGTCCTGGCTGCTCAGCATCTCCATCAGTCGTGGGCAACTTGCTGGTCAGCTTTGACTCCAGGCCTCTGTCCTCATGGAGTGCATGTCAACCATCACTGGACCTATTGAAGCTCTCCCTCATCTGCCGGGAGGAAATCGCTTTGCCCAGCTATCCCTGAAGCACTCCTCTCCCAAGCAGGTCAGGGCTCACCTAGCAAAACCTAGCCAACAGCCGGTGTATAGTAAGAGGGTTACTCCAAGGAACTGGCTTATGTGTCATCTTGCCTTATCATCTTCCTTAATGTTGCGCAGCTGTGTTCCTTAGTTATATCTAAAATTACAAATAAAAATCTCACAATACCTACGTCAGTGTTTAATTGAACGAGCGGGGACTGTCATGTAGTCTAGGTGGCAAATAAAACTGACCATTTCACCCCTCTTAGGGGTTGGATATTCTTAGAATTGCTGGACCCAGTCCTTTCCTTTGAAAACATCTTAATTCTGGGGCTCATCTTGGGAACTCATGTTCTCCACACCAACTTGATTTCCATGCATAACACTTGGATTCTTGCTGTGAGAGACCGATGAGCCTTGTGTAGACTCTCCTGGGTCTCTCTCCTCCCACTTCCCTTCCTCTGTAATATGAGTGCTCAGGGTATCTTCTGGCCCCTTCAGTTGCTAAACTGGCTGCAGGTTCATGACTGTGGTGTCACCTGAGGTACACCGTGTGCCCTCACCTCACACGTTTACTGATCCCCCTGGCTCCGCTGGCATTATTCCACGTTAGCCCGCATTCTTACGGACAACTCCGAATGTTCCAGTCTGTTCTCACCTCTTTCAATGGTTTCAACCCACCTTATTCTGTGCTTTGTCTGGGGTAAGGGAGGGTGGGTGGGGTCTTGTCCTTGTTCCTCTGCCAAGAAGCAAGCCAGGCAAACTTTCACTTTCACTGCTAGTGGGCGACATGAAGCAGGAATCCTTCAGATTGTACAGATGAATGCCAAAGCCACAATCACAAAGTAAAATATTATTACTATAGGAGGGTTTTTTTGTATAATTTTATTGCCAAAACAAATGATTCGTTCTTCAAGTGCAATCTATATTCCCACATTTCTATTTGTCTTGTGTTCTTTTGTCCCTACTTCATTTCCACTCACACGAATCACACCATTTCTTTAAAATTTTTAGTTATTTACTTATGTATATGAATTTTCAGCCTGCATGTATGTCTATTTACCACTGACATGCCCAGTGCCCATGGAGTCCAGAAGAGGTTGTCAGATCCCCTGGAACTAGAGTTACAGGTGGTTGTGAGCCACCATGTAGATGCTGGGGACTGAATTTAGTTGCGCTATTAGAGCAGCAAGTGCTCATAACTACTGAGCCAGATCTCCAGCACTAACTCTTTCTTTGACGCCAACTGCACTTGTCACCCTGTCCAGGGGTTCCTTTTCACATCCTTGAGTGGGTGCCTCCCTTCTCTCCTCACTGCACTTTGCTTCTGTGGAACAAGTATCACTTGCGCATGTATTGTAGCTACTCCCCCTTGGTGCTGTCTTCCACACATTCCTGCATCAGAAGCTGTTTTTCCTCATGTTCTGTGGCCTTTGTCAATCAACACAGTGACTTGCTCTAATAGGTAGTAACAGTTTTCCTCTGACATGAAATGAGTGCACTCGTGTGTTTTGGGAAAAGCAGTGCAGTTGCAGCCATGGTCTGGTCTGCTCAGCAATTTGCTCCCAGAACGAAGGCAGCAGATCTTCTGGGAGGAGGATTCTTTTGACAATGACAGAGGGCAAGAGGCTAAGCCCCACCACACATACTCCTTAAACCTTTGTAACACACGTGTAAACACAGCAAGGTAAAGCTGTATTGCCAAGGATTTTGGGGGCTTTTTTGTTTTTGTTTGTTTGTTTGGTTGGTTGGTTTGATTATTTTGTTGTTGTTGTTGTTTTGTTTTCTCTGTTACACAGAGCCCTGGCTGTCCTGGACTCTCTTTGTAGAGCAGGCTGGCCTCACACTCACAGGGATCTGCCGGCCTCTGCCTCTCTGAGCACTGAAATTAAATTACAGGTGTGCAGCACCACACCCAACCATGTTGCCAAGTTTAGAAGTTAAGGGGAAGAGGGGATATACACTGTTCTTATGGGAAGAGCCGAAAGCACAAGGAACCACTGCCAATAATGCCGAGCACTACACATAACCAGAAGGACCTCTCGTGTCAGTGCAGGGGGCATCTCTTTGACGTCCTATGGATGTGGACACTAGGCAGGAAAGCCACAAGTGCTTACCTCTCCTTCCTCTTCAGTCCCAGCATTCAGGAGGTAGCTTGGTGGAGACTGGACAAAGGGGAGAAAAACAAAGCAAGAACTTTATCAGTTCTCAGTCACTGCCTTACTCAAGGAGCTTTGGTTGTATTTTCCCTTCTGTCCACGTGTTTTTGCTCTTCTCCTTCTTCACTCCCATCTAAAGTTCAAATAGTCTGGTGTGAGAGGACAGGAAGTTTTAACTCTTCCCCAGACCTCATTACAGTTGAATCCACCTCAGTAAAGTTAGTGCCAGGCTATAAGACAGAATATCCATGCCCGCAGGAGGAGAACGCGTTATCCTGATACTCAATTGAGGTGTTCTTAACCTCCCCAATCTAGTTATCAGAAGTTATCTGTATTAAAGTTGACCTCCAGGGCCTGAGGGCGCTATCCCAGCTGTGCTCCCCAAACATGCCTTGTTTCTGGTGTCTTACTATCTTAGCTACCCAAGACCCAAACGATGTTGCTGCCCTTAGGGGTACATGCACCCTCTGTTCCTACTGGTGACAGCCCCTGAGGTCACTACCCTGGCCTTGGGAGTGTACAACTCTCCCTTCCCATAGCTGCTAATTTTAAAGTACAAAACATGGGGTCCTCAATTTTTTCCAAACTGACTCTGAGTCCACACTGCGATATTAACAGGTCCTTAAGGGCAGGGAATCCAGGTCACTGTCACCTCTTGTATAGAACACTGCTTGCTGTATTCTATAAAAAAAAACTTTTTAGGTTTTTTTTTTTTTCCAATTTCTATTTGCAGGTAAATAAATCAAAGATCACTGCAGGGATTCCAGTCAAGGCCTGTTGGGCCACAACAACCCAGTATTTTTTCTGTCTGACCGTGCTGCACAAATAAAAACTCAAATATCAATATTATCTTTAAATTTATTTATTTATTTTAGTTTTTCAAGACAGAGTTCCTCTGTGTAACCCTGGCTGTCCTAGACTCGTTTTGTAGACCAGGCTGGCCTCGAACTCACATCGATCTGCCTGCCTCTGCCTCCTAAGTGCTGGGATTAAAAGCGTGTGCCACCACACCCAGCTTGTCTTTAAATTTAATGTGTAGTGCTGGGGAAACGGCCCAGTAGAGAAAGTGCTTGTGTGCATGAGGGCCAGAGTTCAGACTCAGCACCCATGGAAAAGCCAGGCAAATGAATTCTTGGTTCTTAGGTGATAGAGATGGGGGATTCCTGGGGCAAACTTGCTAGCTAGACTAGCCAAATCAGTAAGCTCTGTGTTCTGCAAGAGAGTCTGTATGGACCAGCCAAATCAGTGAACTCTGAGTTCTGCCTATCTTAGTAAATGAAATTTTACTTGTAATTTGAGTGCATTTTGGAAAAGTGTATACCCCATAGTTCACATTTTCAACATATAAAACAAATCCACATATTTTAAGTTGTGCATGTTTTAAATAATAGTTGCTAACTCCACTAAACTCAAGCACACTGATATTTTATGTTTCTACAGAAGTCATTGTGAATATTTCAGCTTCGGTGTATGCAAGCACTTTCTATACTGGGCCATTTCTGCAGCATCACACATTAAACTTAAAAATAATGTTAATATTTGATTTTTTTTATTTGTGCAGCACGATCAGACAGAAAAAATACTGGATTGTTGTGGTCAAGAATGCCTTGATTGGAACCTCTCGGTGACCTCTGATTTGTTTATCTGCAAATAGAGACTGAAAAAAAAAAAACATTCGCTGTGTCTTTACTACCTCTGATTTCTCAGCCAAAAACATGGAAGCATGGGCCTCATTTTGAGCCTTAATTAAGGGAAAGGCTGTTTCTCCTTTTATATCTGAAACTGACTTGAGCCCATTTTGGAGTGAGAAGCTATTTCTAACATTAAAGCTTGCTGTGCAACTATAACGTGGCTCACTTAATGAGCATACGGCTTGCTCCAGCGTGTCCTTACCGAGAGCCAGAGCCTCAAAACCGTTACCTGTGACCCATGTGGCTCGGATACCTGAAATAATATCTATGCAACCAGTAAGACTTGCTCTAACTGTGTAAGGTATAAATAGTCATTTTAAAATTTTAAAAATTTTTTTCCAGCAGTCAGGGAGGCAGAGGCAGTTGGATCTGTGTGAGTTTGAGCCCAGGCTGGGCTATAAAGTGAGTCTAGGAGAGCCAAGGTTAGAAAGAGAAACCTTGTCTTGAAAAACCATAAATAAATAAACAAATAAATATTTAAAATTTTCCAGTTGCCCCGTTGTAAATAAATTTTCCTTTATTCAGAAGACGTAGAGTATGTCGAAGTCTGTGTTTCTTGCCTGAGTCCAAGGCAAAGCATTTCTGCTTCCCAGGTAACAGGGAAAGGAGAGAGGGAGGAAGGGGAAAGGGAGACAGACAGGTCAGGAGAGAGTATCTATCTGTCTCTGGGAAGAAAAGAGACTAAAAAGTAATTTCAGGGCCGGGTGGTGTACACCTTTAATCCCAGCACTCTGGAGGCAGAGGCTGGCAAGTCCCTGTGAGTGCAAGACTAGCCTGGTTTATAGAGGGAGTTCTAGGACAGCCAAGACTACACAGAGAAACCCTGTCTCAAAAAACAAATAATAATTTCAGTTCTTGGTCTTGAAACTTCTGCACCAAGAAAGTGAAGTGGAGGAAGAAGTGCACGCACAGGAAGTGTATAAGAGAAATGAGTTTGTTAGCTTATGCAGGTATAGAGGTCAAAGACGTAGAAATAAGGGATTCTGGCGGGACTGTGTGCTTCTCAGTGGGTCTGGAGCTCCACCGTCAGATGGCTGAGAACACCTCTATGAGGCTGCCTTGCATACAACGCAAACAGTCCCCGTTGGCCCTCTGCCCTGCACCTGTGGCGTTCTGGACTAGCTCCCACTTGTTCATTCTCACAAGTTCTCACTTGTGGCCAAGTGTAACTTGTATACAATAAGTGACCCTTTTCCTATCTCAGACAAAGCTTAAAAAGTAATAAAAATAATTTCAGAAAAATTGTATGTATAGATCTTTTTTTGCAACTAGAGTAACATTAAAGGAATACTCCTGGATTGGAGAAATGAATGGGGAGGGGGTGCATATGTATTATATAGGATATTGTATTAGTCTCTGTTCAGTTACCCTAGCATAATATCTGAGACTGGGTGACTGAGTGTTTTAGTTTTCTTTCCCCTTGCTGTGATAAAAATACCCTGACAAAAACAACTTAAAGAAGATAGGGTTCATTTGGCTCAGAATTTCATGCTTGTATTCACATCTCTAATCCCAGGCCTTGGAAAGCAAAGGCAGGAGAATCTACATAGAGAATTCCAGATCAGCCAAGGCAACATAGTAAGACGCTGTCTATACAGAAAGAAAAGGGGGGAAATAATTCCCCACATAGATACCCACAGGATAATGTAATCTACATAGTCCCTCATTGAGGGTCTTTTCCCAGGCGACTTTAGATGGTGTCAAGGTTGCACCGTGAGATTGCTCTGTGGACAGAGGTGCTTATACGTAGGCCTAACAACCCGAGTTCAGTCACTGGATCCCACAAGGTGACAAGAGATATCTGGCTCTTCAGAGTTGTCCACTGCCCTCCTCCATATGCTGTGGTGCAAGCAATAAGCAAGCCTGAGCATGTTCATGCGCACGCACACACACACACACACACTTAAAATTACAGTGTCAAGTTGACAAAACTAACCATTTACTGGGTAACTTATGACAAAGAATGATTTGCTTATCACTGTCATTGTGGCTTAAAAGTTCAAGAAATATAATGCTGACATCCGCTCAGAGCATCCTTGCCTATTAGAATGCGGCAGAGGGTATCACACAGCCAAGGAACTGTAAGAGACAGAGAAAATTGGGTCAGAGTCACTCTTACTGGGAGACTTCTCCTGTGATAGCTGACCTACTCCCTCTAGAGTAGCTTTAACCTAGTCACCTTTTATTATTTTTATTTTTATATGTATGGTTATTTAAAATTTTTTTTAAATTCCCCAGCAATCGGGGAGGCAGAGGCAGTTGGATCTGTGTGAGTTTGAGGCCAGGCTGGTCTACAAAGTGAGTCTAGGAAAGCCAAGGTTAGAAAGAGAAATCCTGTATTGAAAAACCATAAATAAACAAATAAATATTTTAAAATTTTTATTGGTTTGTGCAGAGGACAGAAGAGGGTGTCAGCTCCCCTGGAGCTGGAATTCCAGATGGCTGTGCACCACTGTGTAGATGTTGGAATCAAATCTCTGTTCCCTGAAGAACAGCCAGTGCTCTTACCTTGTGAGCCATCTCTGTAGCCTTACTAATCTAGTCTTGTCTTAAAGGTCCCACTTCCCCCCGACACACAGGGTTTCTTTATGTTATCTTGGCTGTCTTAGACTTGCTTTGTAGACCAGGCTGGTCTCGAACTCACAGAGATCTGCCTGCCTCTGCATCCCAAGTGCTGGGATTAAAGGTGTGCGCCACCACCGCCTGGCTAATGGTCCCACTTTTTATTACTGTAACCACCCTAGCAGGAACCAGGCTATTCTAAAGAGATACTTTCTCAAGTCTCTCTAACCAAAATGACTAAACCTGCTGGAAACCACTTGACAGCACACATGATATACAGAGAAACAGGTCAGGGTTTAGTGTTAACAAAATCCACGGCTGGATCCCAGGCTCTACCACTTAGTAGGTTTGCCTCTGAGCAAATTGTTTAATCTCTCTATCCTTTTTTTTTTTTCCCCCTTTCACAACATCTAGGGGAAAATTATTTTTGGAATTATGCTGAGGACAAGTGTAACATTTCTAGTTTGTTTTATGGCAGTCAAAGCAAAAGAGTAATTACTGCCATTTGGAAGGAGTTAATTTTCTGTTTATGATAGTTTAAAAAAAAAAAAAAAAAAAGACAAACCCAAACACTGTAATGTGTCTAAAGATAAGTTTCATGAGCATCCATTTGCTCTTCCAATAATGAAAGATCAGTAGCTACAAGCTGGGGTGTGTGCTGCCCTTATCTCCAAAGTGGAATTATGCCGACTGTTACTAGCCGGTGGCACATGATGGGTAGTGCTATGTCCAGCCACGTAATCAGAAACTTGGAAGTTAAATTCCTCCCCATCCTCACTTCCCTCCACATGGTGGGCTTCATTGTCTCTGTACTCAACTGAATTCTCATGGTGGATCTGATCCCCAGCTCCCCAAGGTGTGACTCTTTTTGGAACCGGGGTCATTGTCAAATGAAGTTGTTGGTGAGTCCTAATCCAGAATGGCTGGTGTCTCTATAGAAAAAGGGAGGTTTGGTAATAAAAGAAAGATGCACTGGGCTGGTTGTATACTCTCTTGTGGTGGTAATGACTTGGATGCACAGTGGTATTGAGAAGCTGCACCAAGGCCAGACCATGGTGAAGCATTTCCTGGGCCAGCCTGTGCTCTGATGTTCCCAGGAGCTGGTTGGTCTGCCTTTTCGCAGCAGCATCCAAACAGCTATAATAAAATGTCGTGACTGGGGCTTAGAGAGATGGCTCAGATGTTAAGAGCACCAGCTGCTCTTCCAAAGGTCCTAAGTTGAGTTCAATTCCCAGCAACCACATGGTGGCTCACAACCATCTATAATGAGTACTGGTGTCCTCTTCTGGTGTGTAGGTGAACATACAGGCACAATACTGTACATAATAAATAAATATTTTTTAAAATGTCGTGACTGAAGATATATCACAGCGGGAGATGACCCCTGACCAGTAGCTTCCATGAAGGAGACTTCTAGCCAATACCAGCAATGTGCTCCACTGGATAGATTGGCTGTTCCCAACCAACACTGGTCACCACTGAACATTCAAAAATCAGACTGTAGCCATCTTCACCTGGAACACCACCCGTGCCTAGCTGATAGTGGTGGGTGGTGGAGAAAGTATGTATTACCTGTGTGCATTCTGACAAAGATTTAGACAGAAACCCTCTAGGAGTTCTGGGTCCCTAAAGCTGTCTCAGAATTTGGTCTTACCCAGTTCAAAAGCAATATAATGAGCACAAGATCTCGGAAAACCTTGTGCTTTGGGTTGCCCTGCTTTCCCTGTTTCTAATCTTAAGACTTATAAAGGTCTCCAGTGATTTTGTCATTGCTGCCTAGACAATCTCCCTTTCTTAAGGTCAGCTGATCTGTGACTTCAGTTATTGCAGCAAAATACCTTCATTGCGAGACCTGGATAATGCTTGATGTATTGGTGTGTGTCTCCCAGGGTAAGAAATAGTGGGGTCATCTAAGACATTCTTCAGTTAAACTGGCTTTCCATGTTAAAGTCCACGTTAGGTTAAGGCTGGTAGTTTATAATTGGAGAGAGGATAATTTTCTCCCTCTGCCCAGGAGACATCTGGTAATGTCTGGAGACATTTGGATGACAACTGGTTTGTCATCGAGCCAGAGGTGCTTCTCAGGTGGAAGGACAGAACATCCACACAGTGGATGTGAGCTCAGTCATCTACACTCTTGGTCCTGTGTACAAATGAAGAGCTCTCTGCAGTCTTTTTGAGCAGCCCTGAGGCTTCAAGTGAGTGACTCACCAAAACTAGAAAGAAGGGGTCTATAAGAGAAGCCCCCGAGCAAAGAATTACCTGGCCCAAGTTGTCAGAATTGTCACGATTGGGAAACCCTGCCATAGAGAAAGCATGAAGAGAATTATGAAACTGTAGTGTCCAATCTCATGTGTATAAATTAGTGTGCAACTATAGCTGGCAGAATATGGAAGGAAAGGTTGGAAAAAGAAGAGGACAAACTGATGCACTGAAAGTATGGTGCTAACTCCCTAAAAGAACCAAAACTTTTTAAAAGCTTCAAAGACATTAATCAAGGAATTAAGTCTCAGAATAGGAAGAATAGAGTGCAATGAATTGAACTGTTCCTTTGTTTTTTTAAAAGACAATGAAAACAATTTACAATAAAATGTATAACTTTTAATACAGGATAAAAAGAACACATTTAAAAAAAAATCAGGCTTACAGGCTAACATGGGCGACTTACTCATAGGGACTCATGCTATAGTGGCGGTACTTATAACATTATAGTGTACATAGGGTGTACATAGAGTGTACATAGAGTGTACATAGAGTGTACATAGAGTGTACATAGGGTGTACATAGAGTGTACATAGAGTGTACATAGAGTGTACATAGTGCAGTAAGAGTGGGAATGTTTTACTAAGCACACATGGTAGTCTCTAAGAGTTGTTTTTTTACTTTGAAGATCTCATTAACTATTCATATTACAATTAAATACTTGCTTTAACCCTCTGTTTCTGTAACAAATGCTTGAGACAAATCAACTTAAAAAGCAGAAAGGGATGGGCATGGTGGCACACGCCTTTAATTCCAGCACTCAGGAGGCAGAGGCAGGCAGATCACTATGAGTATGGGGTCAGCCTGGTCTACAAAGTGAGTCTAGGACAGCCAAGGCTACACAGAGAAACCCTGTCTCAAAAATCAAACAACAACAACAAAAACAAAAGCAGAAAGGCTTTGGCTCACAGTTTCTGTCTGTCGTCAGTTGGGGCTCCATTACCCCTGGCCCTGAGACAGACCAAATACTGTGGTGGGTGTCAGAGATGCTTCCTACTTCTTGGTGGTGTGAAACAAAGACAGGTCGCACTGACTCTATACTCCAGATCTCCCGCTGTGTCCCTTGAGCGCACAAGCTGAAGAACAAGCCTTCAAGACACAAGCCTTTGAGGACACTCTCCCTAACCACAGCAACCAGCTTTTAAAATATGTCACACAAAATACTGTTAATTGTAGTGACTCCAAGCTGTATCAAGTTGTGGGTGATGTAGGTTACTGGTAGAAATAAAATAAAAGTATATGATTCGAATGATTAGTTGAAAGGCTCAAGGATCAATGTCTTGGTTTTCATTTTAACTTTTCAGTATGGCTATCAGGACTAATTTAAAACTTGTGGGTTGCTTTGATTCTATATCGTTGTATTTTACTACAATTTAAAATTTGGTGTTGCCTTCTTCGACATTTAGACCTGCACTTTGGTGATGATGGGTGGTCCTGGTGACACAGGGATTGCTTGCTGTTCAAAGGCATGCCAGAATTGAACAGAGGGATGCTCTACTTCTGGACAAAAATCTAATGATAGGTTCAAAAGACTGACCTGATGAAAAAGACTTTGCAAGGAGAAAAGAGAAAATATTAACAGTAGCTACTGTGGGTGGTGGGTATGTATACAGTCCTTGACCCGTCCCTTCAGCTCCTCTGTTGGACTGGCGAACTTAAAAAAAGTTTCAGGAATTATATCCATATTGTTCCTTTAATATTTATATGTAAAGGTGAGTTTTATATTTTCAGATAGTTTTTAAACTAAGTATATTATCAGTTACTTGTGCACAGTTTTGCGTGTTTGGGTGTTTGTTGTTTGTTTTTGAACCTGCATGTGCTAGCCAAGTGTTTTACCACTGGCCTTACCCCCTTAGCTTTGGTTATTCAGTAATAGAGCACCATTGGGAGTCAATAAGGAAGGCTCGGTTGACAACTTTATAACCAACGATGGCCAGTTCTCTTGAGCTATCACTGTAGGTGCACGTGTCTGCTGTGACGAGGAGCTCTGTGGCCGTGTGCCCCGTGCTTTCCCGCGGTGTGACCTTTTCTGTGACTCCTGTTGTCTTGAGTCTTTTTTCGGCAGAGGTTTCCTTTGCCACTCTTCACCTCCGAGGCTCGCATCCACTGCTTCAAAGTGCGATTGTGCGGGCTGACGCAGATTCTCCTTCGCTTAACATGAAGGCTGCCGAGAAAAGAAAAAAAAAATCCTCATAGAAATTACAAATATAAAAACCAGGTGTGGTGGCACATGCCTTTAACCCCAGAACTCAGGCGGCAGAGGCAGAGGGATCTCTAAGTCTGAGGCCGTGGTCTACGGTGAGTTCCAGGACAGCAAGGACTATGTAGAAAAACTCTGTCTGGGGGGGAAAAAAGTACAAATACATAAAAGAACTAGTGACTTGTAGATAGCCCCCACTTTCAAGCACTGCATGCACAGGGACGTCAAATCAAACACCAAGAAGATAAGTCCTTACTTTAAGGACATTGCTGTCCATTGTCCTCAGATGTCAGCAGAAAGTATTAAACTGGGGACAAGGGAAAGGGGAAACTGCATGAGGAAGAAGAGAAGGGGAAAAAGAGAAAGAAAGGAAGGGAACACCAGTAATAACAGACCCAGGTAAAATAATTCCCCTCCGTGTTCAAACTTCATCCAACAAACCCAAGTCATCCTTACTGCCCTACACAGGCACATCCTTGTCTGGAATCCTCTTTCTTTTCTGTGAGTCCCTACTGGGGTTATGCCTCTTCTGGTACTTAATTTCCCAGGTCCTTTGAGTACTTCATTTGTTTCTCCTACTGAAATAACATTACATCTTGATGGAGGAATAATCTAGATATAATTTTGAAGCTGGGCGTGGTGGCACACGCCTTTAATCTCAGCACTCGGGAGGCAGAGGCAGGCGGATTGCTGTGAGTTTGAGGCCAGCCTGGTTTACAAAGGACAGCTAAGGCTACACAGAGAAACTCTGTCTCGAAAAACCAAAAAAAAAAAAAAAAAAAAAAAGGAAAGAAAAAAAAAAAAGAAAAGAAAAGCTTTATGTACAGTAGAAACTCAGTAACTCATTACAGATATGAAGTCAAATTTGGCCATTAGAAAAACCAACTAACATATTTTGGTGTCCAATAAAATTTAATATAAATGTAGTTCTTAATTCTAAATTCTAAATTTGTTTCATTTTTCTATGGGGTAGCACTCACAACTTGGGGTAACTAGAAGACTTTCTTATTATTTAAAAAAAAAATCATGTGACTTTTAATTCTCCAGCGGGTGCCAGGCAGATCTGATGAAGAGTGGCAGGCCCTGCTGTATATGACATCATACACAATGTAGCTGCGTCCTGATAAACTGAAGCCCTCGAGCTTGCTATGGCAGTGAGATGAAGGAAGGGCAGGGCATAGGCTGCCATTTCTCTTAGGAGAAATCATTACCAGATAATGTGTGGAAACGACAGGGTGCAAAGGTGCGGGTGGGCTTTTGCGCGGTAAAGCTAGACTGCGGAGGAAAATCCATTTGATTTGATTTCATCTTTTTTTTTTTTTTTTTTTTTTTTTTTTTTTTTTTTTTGACAGGGTTTCTCTGTGTAGCCTTGGCTGTCCTGGACTCACATTGTAGGCTAGGCTGGCCTCGAACTCACAGCGATCCGCCTGCCTCTACCTCCCGAGTGCTAAGCTTAAAGGCGTGCGCCACTAGGCCCGGCTGCAAAATCGATCTGACCGGAGTGGACATCCTGAAAGGAGACAGCATGCTCTCTCGATGCCTCACATGGGTCAACGCTGACTCTCAGCAGCCAGTTGCTTTGTTCCTGTGGGAGAAAACGTGACTGTAGCACTGCTGAGTTGGGAAAAAATGAAAACCTAGTTGCGACTCCTTCTTGCATATCCGAAGGAGAGAAGCAGGCACGAGCAAAGAAGCCACAGGAGGTGCCAACTGTGTGGGAGCGAAAGGAACAGGCGACCATGTGGAAGGCTGTTTTATGGCCAGCCTGGTAAGGCCGCGCCTTTGAATGCAAGTCTATGATGATGCTTAGAATCCTCAGGTGTAGAACATGCTGAACCTAAGCTCATTTGTGGCAACGCTGAGAAAGGAGCTACATCCCCCATATTCCCTCAGACACCCCCAGTTTCATAATCTCTAACAGGCACCAGTGTATCTCACTGTGACTTTCTAGATCAGAAGCCAGGGAGACCTCCGGATTGTTACCTAGGGGCAGTACTTACAAATAGTGCAATGGGCAGGGCATGGTGACACATGCCTTTAAACCCAGCCCTTGGAAGGAAAGACAGGCAGCCAGGGAAATGTAGAAGGACCCTGTCTGGAAAAAAACACAAACCCCAAAAAGTAGCCCAGTGGGTGTGAGCTCGGCTCCCTGTCCTGCTGTGAAGACTATGCCTGGGTTTGCTCCCTAAAGTTGAATCCCTCCCTCTTCCCAAAGCAGCACTTCAAAATTACTTCTGAGAAATTCTTACCTCCTGAATGACTTCATTGGGGAAAAGAACAACATTTTTTTTTCTATCCAAGGGATAATCTCTGGGAAGTGCAGGAAGCCTCAGCCCCTGCTCACGATAACGGCTTTTTATTGTATTTCTCGAAGCTCCTTAATAAACTCACTGTAGAGGGTGTATGCAAGCAAGTGCTGCCTCGAGCATCGAAAAAGCACAACAGTCATTTATAGGGTCAGCAACAAAGGACTTACTTATTCCCAGGCAGAAAATGGAGGGAAGAGCGGCGTGAGGTGACACACGCCTTTAATCCCAGCACTCGGGAGGAAGAGGCAGGTGGATCTCTGTGAGTTCGAGGCCAGCCTGGTCTACAGAGTGAGCCCAGGATAGCCAAGGCTACACAGAGAAACTCTGTCTCAAAAAAATCAAAGGGGGAAAAAAAAAAGAAAAGAAAAAATAAAGAAAGTGTAGTGGAACAGTTTAGTAAGTTCATGGATATTTAAAATTAAATTCTATTGATCAATTAATAATTAATTGTAGCTTACATTTGTAATACAATGTTTTTGGTATCTGGTCTCAAATCTTAAAGCCTTTATATACCATCATGGTTAAATGACTACATTTTGGACAAATACAGGTATGCTCCACGGTAAAATCATTTGAAAATAATACTTCATATATTGAGTATTAGAAAACATAACAGAGAGGATCTGTAATTTATCACTGAAAGATACAAAATCTAATTTTGAGACCAATTCACAACTACCCTGCATTTTAAAACTTGCTTATCAGCACAGAGTTCAATTTACAGATTTGCATGTTAGTAAGTTAAATGTTTGAAAACAGTGGTTGGCTTCATAACTTCTCTTTAATTAAAAGCGATTCCTTTTTAAAACTAAAGGGTTAATCATTTAATCACATTTTTCCTTACCAAAGTGAGGGTGTTGTGGTTTGAACCTGAACTGCTCCTCACAGGCTAGTGTTTCAAATGCCTGCTCCCTCACTGTGGTCCTGTTTGGGGGTGCTGTGGGACCTTTGGGAGATGGGACCTGTGGAAGTGTTCACTAGGAACTGACTTTGAAAGTTAGAGTCTAGCAACTGGTTCTGGCCTCACTGCTTCCTGGTCTCCCCATCCCCTCCCCCCATTGATGTGAAGAGCCTCTACCACACACAGCCTCCCACCGTGAACTCCACCATGGACAGGAACACTTAGAAGCCATCAGCCGAAGAAATCTTTCCTCCATCACATTGTCTCTGTCAGGTGTTTTGATCAGGGAAATACAAAAGTAACAAACACAGAAGGCTTACATAACTTTTCCCCTGTGCCTTTTAGGTCTCTGGCATCCATTAGCTGCACCCCCTCCCCCAAACTGAAATTCTATTACTGGTGGTGTTTTCCGCTAATCCCAAGAGACTGTCTCTTAAACACTCAGGGAAACTTTTTCTTTTTTCCTATCTGAGACTTCCTTGTAAATGGTCTTGTGTCTCCTTTAGGCTGACATGACAGGTATGCAAGCCAGTGGTGTGGAAGGACTTGAGGCAAACAGTTGGCTGGCTAGTGTTTCTCAGAGCAGCCAGAGCAGGCTTGGCCAGTTTAGCTCAGTGGTGTAGCTGCAATGCAGACAGACACCCAGATGACTCAAGTTGCTATCCTCAACTATCTATGAAGTTTTGGCTCTCCAACTATTACCAATGATATTTATTAAGATTAAATAAAATGCTGGAAGAATTTCAATCATATTAGTCTAAGAGGACTACCTAAAGGATAGATTTGGGGGGAGGGGCTGGAGAGATGGCCCAGAGGTTAAGAGTACTGGCTGCTCTTCCAGAGGTCCTGAGTTCAATTCCCAGCAACCACATGGTGGCTCACAACCATCTATCATGAGATCTGGTGTCCTCTTCTGGCCTGCAAGCATACATGCAGTTAGAAGACTGTATACATAATAAATAAATAAATCTCTAAACAAACAAACAAATGAACAAACAAAGAAAAAGGATAGATTTAGGGGAGGGTTGTGGTTTCAGACAGCTCCCTCCATGACCGAAGGGCTCTAAGCATTTGGTGAGAACATCATGACAGTGGAAGTATGTGGTGGGAGTATGTGGTGGACGAGGTTTCGTCACACTGTGCTGGGCAGGAAGCAGGACATCCAACAGTGATGGGATGGAAGGGACTGGGGATGAAGTCATACCCCTAGTGACCCACTTCCTCCCTCCAGGCCCTATCCCCTGCAGGCCCCACCCTCTACAGTTTATCGAACCACCCAGAAACAGGGCCACCTTCTGCGGATCAGTCATTCAGCAATAAGCCTGTAGGAGACCTGTTATATTCAAGCCATAGCACAGAGATTTTCCAAATGTGAAGAACTTGAGGTGCCCCTTACAAGGAGGCGCCTTATAGTATGTGCCCTGGACTGCCAGAGATTACACTGGCTCCCAGTGACTAGCCCATCCAAGCTGAGGGATCCAGAGTAGTGCACAAATAATTGTCACCTGTTTGCTCCTCAGCATCTGACCCCAAGTGTAGTTTTAAAACTTAATTAGACCTCCAAATCTTTCAGGAACTTGTATAAAGCACGTGAATGAGACCTTCTCCTTGGGAACATTCCTACAGATTCACACATAAAAATGTCAAGGAGCCGGGCATGGCGGTGCATGCCTTTAATCCCAGCACTTGGGAGGCAGAGGCAGGCAGATTGCTGTGAGTTCGAGACCAGCCTGATCTACAAAGTAAGTCCAGGACAGCCAAGGATAACACAGAGAGACCTTGTCCTGAAAAACCAAAATAAATAAATAAATAAATAAATAAGTCAAGAAATTGACAGCCCCCTAATCCGAAGGTTGTCTGTCAACGAATAGCTTAAGAACACGTGCTCTGCCATTTTATGAATCCTTAGTCTTGATCAGGATCTCTCAACTTCCATAGTGAGGGGATGACTCTGAAAGGATGCTGAAAAATCCTCAGCATTCGTTATCTCATCTTTCTAAAAATCAAATAGCAATAATGGAGCATATGGCACACACTAAGCAATATATTTCCCATTTCTCTTGAGGGGAAAAAGTGTGTGTGTGATCCTAGAAGTGATTCAAACTACCAATTATGGAAATGTATCCCATAGGCCAGAAGAATCCAGCTGGCTAAAAAGTCTCTTAGAGACTCCAGAAGACCAGAGACCACTGAGTCTGCTGTACCTTCCGTTCATGGAATAGTTTCTTGGTACATACTCACTGACTAATAGAAGACTAATAGAAACTTGCCAAATATTTTAATTAAAAAGTTCCTGGCTGTCTCAGGAGCTTGGGCATAAGCAATGGTATCTTTTATAATCCAAAGGAAAGAATGCCAAAAGGCTCACCAGCATCACCAAGATGCGTAAGTAGTGTTAACCCAAGCATGCCAGGGAGATAACTCACATTTGATATAATAGGGTTTAAGAGGATAAACATTTTCTTTGTTGATACAGACTATCATGATGTGACTCAGGCTGACCTTGATCTGGTGATCCATCTGCCTTACCCTCCCTCCTGAATGCTAGGACTGAAGACTTATGTCACCATACCTGATCTTGGAAGGACTTGTTATTGTGAGATCCATTCTTTCTTTCTTTGCTTGTTTTTTGTTTTGGTTTTGTTTTGTTTGAGACAGGGTTTCTCTGTGTAGCCTTGACTGTCCTGGACTCTTTGCAGTCTAGGCTGGCCTCGAACTCAGAAATCCACCTGCTTCTGCCTCCAGAGTGTTGGGACTAAAGGTATTTGCCATAGCCACCTGGCTTGAGGGCCACTCTTTCTATTCAGTGGCCTTGGAAGGTGTATAGTGATCTTAAGCAAGACAGCTATGTGTGACTCCCTTCCTGCCTTTGCTAGCAATTCTATACCAGGTAAACTGTGTAATTTCTTTTTCTTGTTTTGTTTTGTTTTGGTTTGGTTTGGTTTTTTGTTTTTGTTTTTTTTGAGATAAGGTTTCTCTGTGTAACCCTGGCTGTCCTAGAACTAACTAACTGTAGACCAGGCTGGCCTAAAACTCACAGAGAACCTCCTGCTTATGCCTCCCGATGAGGTTAAAGGTGAGTACCACCACCATTGCCCAACTGAACCATATAATCTTATCCACTAACTTCTTCTTCATGACAGAGAAATAGTTTATGTCTTCCTCTCACATTGTTGTTGGCACTGACTAGAGGTGTAACAGAAGAGGTAGGAGGACCAGGAGGTTCGCTGTGAACCAGCACTGCAGAATTTAAAGCACCTGAAAGCATTTGCAAGGGGATTGCATGCGGTGCTGTGACAAGTGCAGACACTGCCACATTATAAATTCCTGTTGAAGTCAGAGAGTAAAAGTGTCAGCAACCAACTCCTACCTGGGGAAAGCTAGAGTTTAATGCTGTGACATATGTCAGTGTCATTTCTGACTGCTCTTCCTTCTTTTTGTTCAGAACCTCCCTAGTTTTTCCTTAGTAAGGTCACTGATGATTTCTGGTGATTGAGGACATAAACCCCCAACACAGCATTGTTGGGAGGCTGAAGGGTGAAGAAGCGCAGGACTCGGGGCATTCCTGTGCAGAGAGATTGCGTGTTTACTCCAGGCGGCCTGGTGCTCAACAGAAGAGTGACTCTTCCAACCCTCGTTTAAATGATATTGTGAGCCGAGTAAAGCGTTGCAGGCTATTGATTGTTAGCCACGGGGATAATCAGCAACCAATCGGTTTTCCATGTCCTTGCTGAGGGGCACTCACATGACAGCGGCCAAATCACAGTCCCCGTCTGCTCTCTGGATGCTACATGAGTTCACTCTTTCCAGAAGCCTTCTGGAAACATGGTGGGACACTTCAGTGCAACAGCTGGAGGCGATGGGAAGTATGGCTACAAGGAAGGAAAGACTTAGCATCACAGTCCGTACAGTACCGGCTTGGCCTCACCTTAGAGGCTCCAGAGACGCAGAGTGTAAATCTACGAAGCAAATACTTCCTGAGGCTTTCAGAGTGCAGACAAGGACAAGACGTGTCTCTACCTTCTAGGGCTTAGACTGTATTATGAGAGAGAAAATGTAAGTCTAGGCAAAGTGACAAAAGAGACGAGAGACAGAAAAAGCTGCAGCCAATGATACTGACTGAAAGAGTGGAGTCAGGGGTGTCCTGTTAGAGGACTTGGCTTGCCTCTCCTGCGCGAGGTCATCCATTCAGTCCTGAGCACCATCCAAACAACAAGAAGCATGGTGGCACACACCTGTAATCTTAGCACTCTGGAGCCAGAGGTAAAAATACCATTAGTTAGAGTCTAGCCTGGGCTACATAGTGAGAATCTGTCTAAAACAAAACAAAACACATTAAAATAAAAATCTGAGTTGAAAGCACATGACAGCCTTTTCTGAGCTGGGTAGCTAGAAGGTCTGTGTTGGCAGATGTGATTTAGGAAATGCATTTAGAAAATGACATTACTAAATCCTCAAATGACAGTCTAAGGAGGCATAGCTTTTCTGAAGGGGAATCGCTGTCTGATAAAGATTGAGAAAATCCATCGTATAGTGAAACTGAAGATGGACCAAGTGGCTGGAGCAGGAAGTGAAGTTGAACTGAATTTATAGTGTCAGCATATGAGGTATTAAGCAGCACAAATATGGAAATACATTCCATACTAAAATATTTGCAATTTTTATAAGACACACACACATACACAGAGCATTCTCTGTGTTTTTCATTTTACCAGTTGGATAGAGGACACAAACAGTGTTAGAAATCATAACGAACAGAGGCTGCAGGTGGCAGCGTCATAAAGAGACAGAAGTGAGCTCCTGAACAAACCAACAACTAGAGGGAACGTGCAGTGTCTGTCTAAGCAGTATCTGTGTGTCCACATCTAACCCACGTGAGAATGCCAGGTCTACCCACAGCTTTGTGGTAGAAAAGCAACATGTGAGTGGGCTGGAGAGGTGGCTCAGCGGTTAAGAATACTGTCTGGCCCTATTCCTGGATCTCTGTCCTTTGAAAAGAGTCACAAAATGACAAGGACAGGTACACAGTCACTCAGGATGATGAACTTTTGAGTTCATCTAGATGTCTACCGAAACCAAATAAAAACAGGTCAATTAAGATTTAATGCAAATTTACAAAAGGTTAATTCACTGAGCACACACACACACATACACACATTAAACATATGTGCAGAATACCAGAGTACCTAAATATATAACTCAAATACTGACAGTCAGAGTCAGAGAAACAAATAGCAATCCAACAGGATCAGGTGATTCCAGGATTCCACTTTCAAAAGTGCACAGATCATCCACACAGGAAGTCAGTAAAAAAACAGCAGACTTGAACATCACTTGATCGTGTGCCCACTGGTGCATGTGCACTATTCTACTCAAACACAGTGGAATACACACGCTTCTGCTTGCACAGAGTCATCTCCAAAACAGATTACATGTTAGCTCACAGAGTAAACCTTACACTTAGAGAGATTGAAATTATTCGACAAGTGAAAACAAGAAAACTGATAAACACAAGGAGATTTCACAGCATGCACTTGAACAAGTTTTGAGCTAACAAAGAAGTCATAATGGAGATTAGAGGGGCTGGACAGATGGCTCAGTGGTTAAGGGCATCGCCTGCTCTTCCGGAGGTCCTGACTTCAATTCCTAGCAACCATATGGTGGCTCACAACCATCTATGATGTTATCTGATGCCCTCTTCTACAGATAAAGCAGTCATATACAATAAAAATAAATGGAGACTAGAAAATATCTTGAGATAAAGAAAATAATACAACAAATCTTAACCTGTGGGATATCACCAAAGAACATTTCAAGGAAAGCTTAGAAGAAAGACCTCACAACTCACCAAATGCCCACCAAAGGCTGAGTTAGCAGTATATTCTAGTGCAGTGAAGGACATGCTAGGAATGGACCTGAACGTCCACAACTTAGAGAAAGGCAGAAGACCGTCACAAGAAAGCCCACTCATTCACATCTTATCATAAGACCCATGGGCAGTTAGTTAGTTAATAGTTGCTGGGGAAAGGAGAGACATCTTTTTTTCCAGTGGAGTAGGCACTGGAAAGGTGCGCATTGTCCTATAAACAACCCCGAGTCATAACCAAGAACAACAGGAGGAAAGAGACATGAGAAGAGAAGTGGTGGGGGCACAGGTGTGGTGGTGCACGCCTTTAATCCCAGCACTCGGGGGCAGAGGCAATCAGATCTCTTTGAGTTCTAGGCCAGCCTGGCCTACAAAGCGAGTCCAGGACAACCAGGGCTGTTACACATAGAAACTCTGTCTCGGAAAAGAAAGAAAGAAAGAAAGAAAGAAAGAAAGAAAGAAAGAAAGAAAGAAAGAAAGAAAGAAAGAAGGAAGGAAAGAAAGAAAGAAGAGAAAAGAAAAGAACCAAGGAGAACAGGGTTCTAATTTGGATGGGGATGAAGACTAGTGAAGATCAGCAGACACGGAAGGTGATGGGAGTAATATGATTATATGTGTGTGTGTGTGTGTGTGTGTGTGTGTGTTCCTGTAACCTACCAAAATAAGTACTAGGCAAGGGGGCATAGCCATTGGTGGAGTTCTTGCCTAGCATTAGAAAATGCTGGTCTCCATCCCTACAGAAACCAAACCAAACAAGTGCTCAGTGAGACGTGTTCAAATGCTATGGGATCATAGTTGAAAGAAGCCATGCACAGAGTCCACACACTGCAGGGCTCGGCTGATGTGGAATTCCCAGAGCAGGCAAATCCGCAGGGAGGAAAAGTGGATCCATTAGTAGGTCGCAGAGGCTGGGAGGAGGGAACAGGAATGGCTGCAGGGAGGAACAGGGTTTTCTCTTGGTATGATAAAGACAGGCTATAATTAGCTGACAAGGACTTCACAGATGCTGATTATATTAAAAACCACTGAGTTGCATTTTAAAGTAATGAATTTTGGTGTGAAAACACTAGTTGTAGTTATATTTATTAATACATTGATTTCCTATAATAACTCATTCTTTTAACTGCTTACTGTCCCAGTCAGACTCTTAACATTCTAAACCAATTACAATATTGTTGCCCATGCACCCACCCACACATCTATCTATCTATCTATCTATCTATCTATCTATCTATCTATGCTATGGTTTGCCCATGGATCCTTTTTTTTTTTTTTTTTTTTTTTTTGGTTTTTTGAGACAGGGGTTCTCTGTGTAGCCTTGACATCCTGGACTCACTTTGTAGACCAGGCTGGCCTCAAACTCCCAGAGATCCACTTGCCGCTGCCTCCCAAGGTGCTGGGATTACAGGTGTGCACCACTAGGCCCAGCTCCATCCACACATCTATCTCTCTATCTCTCTGGTTTGTCCATGTGTCCATCCACACATTTATCTATCTCACCATATGTGGTATGGTTTGACTGGAGTCCCCCTCATTCATGTATTAAACAGTTAACCTCTTTTCTCTCCTATCTAGGGTAGGTGGGTTGGAAGGGAAGTAGAGGCAGTAAAGAACCTCAAATAAAGTAAGTTTAAAAAGTTCAAAGCCAGCCAGGTGATGGTGGCAAATGCCTTTTAATCCTAGCACTTGGGAGGCAGAGTAGGCAGAGTTCGAGGCCAGCCTGGTCTACAAAGCAAGTCCAAGATAGTCAAGGCTACACCGAGAAATCCTGTCTCAAAAAAAACAAACAAAACAAAAACAAACAAACAAACAAAAAAAACAAAACAAACAAACAAAAAAAACAATCAAAGCCAAAAATGGCGGGTGTGGTGGCGCACGCCTTTAATCCCAGCACTAGGGAGGCAGAGGCAGGCAGATCAATGTGAATTCGCTGCCAGCCTGGTCTACAAAGCGAGTTCAGGACAACCAAGGCTATCATAGAGAAACCCTGTCTCAGAAAAACAACAAACGAATAAACAGAGAGACCACTTGATCTGTGAGCTCAGCTAATTAAAAGGCCATAAGCAGCCAAGCATTTAGTATGTGTTGGCAGTTATGACCAGTGATGTCTTGACATGGTCCAAAATACAAAAGAGCAGAAACAACTCTGAAGAGCTGTGGACAGATTTGAGCGGTGAATGCGAATGGGGTAGGTTGCATGAGGGCAGTGTTAAGATTCTGTTGAATGACACTGCCCCCTAGAGGTTATCTTATGCAAAGTCCTGTTCAGCATTTCCCTTTTAAAAAAAAAATGATTTCAGTACGACTCCAGATTTTATATAAGAGAGATTTAGAGGTATCGAATAGACTAAAGAAGAGAATTATGTTTGAAACTGTTGGTGGAAAATATGGAGGGAGAAGGTCTCAAGACACTGGTATAGACAATGAGTTTCTAAATATTGCTCCAGTATCTTAAGGAAAAATGGCAAGGATTGAGAGACTGGTTTGCATCAAATTAATAAGCTTCTGTACAGCCAAAGAAAAGCAATGAAGAGACAGACCTCAGATTGGGAACAACTCTTTGCCACCTACTCATCAAATATCCAGAATGTAAACAGAACTGAAAGAAACCAAACACTTCAAAAATAAGTAAATGACCCCATTAACAAATGGGCAGATGAATTGGGTGCAGTGGCACACGCCTGTAATCCCAGCACTCGGGAGACAGAGGCAGGGGAGACTCTGTGTGTTCGAGGCCAGCCTGGACTACAAAGCGAGTTCAGGATAGCCAAGGCTGCACCGAGAAACCCTGTCTCAAAAACAAAACAAAACAAACAGATGAGCAAATAAACTTAATAAACGCTTTCCACGTATAAAAAACCCTAATTTATAAATATAGGGAAACAATCATCTTTAGCTACTGGGGGAATATAAATTATAGGTACAATGAGGTTGCGTTTCATGGCAGTCACAGTGAGTCATCAAAACAAAACCATAACCAAAGCAAAGCAAAACAAAACAAAACAAAAGACAAGGAATGCTGCTAGAGATTGCAAATTAGTACAGCCACTGTGAAAAATGGGCATGCAGGTTTCTCAAAAATAAAGAAGGGAACCTCCATGTGAGCCATTGCTGGGTATATGCCCAAAGGAACCGAACCCCCAAATCACAGAAACACTCACACACCCGTACTTACTGTGGGACTATTCGCACCACGCAGATAGTTATGGGATCTGCCTAGGTGCCTAGGTGCTAGCCAGTGGGTGGCGCTGTGGAGGAGGGTGTAGAACCTTCTGGAGGCAGAGCATTGCTGGAGGAGGAGGTTTCTGAGGGTGAGATTTGAGATGCGATCTCTCTCTCTCTCTCTCTCTCTCTCTCTCTCTCTCTCTCTCTCTCTCTCTCTCTCTCTCTCTCTCTCTCTCTCTCTCTCTCTCTCGTCGTTGAAGATGTGATCTCTCGGCTTCCTGCTCTGACTGCCTGCTGCCATGGTTTCCTTGCCTTAACAGTTCCCTCTCTGGAATTGTTAATAAACTCTTTCTTCTGCAAATTGCTTTTGGTCATGGTGTCTTATCGCAGCAACAAAAGGCAACTAATACAGTGCACCTCAGCGCGTGAGTGGATTAGGAGGCAAATGACACAAGCCAAGATTGCTCAGCAGGTAAAGGGGCTAAGAAACCTGTGAGCAGAGCCAGATCCCTGAGAGCCACACGCTGGAAGGAGAGACCTAATCCTGAGAGCGGTTCTCTGACCTCTCCGTTTGTGTGCAGTGGCACATGTGCACGCACTCACTCCCCGATACAGAGAGAAAAATGTGATAAGACTTAAAAAGATGGTAAAAGGGGATCTACTGGGAATGTGGATGGGACAGAGAGGAGGAAGTTAAATGGTAGTAGAGGGGTTGTTGGATCAATCGAAGCACATTATATACATGTATGAGAATTAATAAAATCCGTGATTTCGTACAATTAACAAATGCTAATAAAAGGTAAAATTCCACGTCAATTATTCTGCAGCTACATTGTTTGTATTTAGGTGACTCTGTTACTTACTTTGTGGGGAGTTGATAATAGATTAGGGAGGCTGCCTCTTTCCCTAAAGACTATGCTGATGCCACCATTGAAGGAGGCCAGGGACATCATTGGATAGGCCCTTTCTTGCCAATCCTAGCTTACACAAACACAGATCTGTCTGACAGAGCTAGCATCCCTCTGAAAGGAAATAAACCAAAAAAAAAAAAAAAAAAAAAAGTAAGTTTAGGAGAAGTCTGGCACAGCAAAGTAGCACACAATTGTAGCCTAAAGCAGACTGAAGTATAAACTAGCCAGAGGCTTTGAGCTACCATCTGGCTTTAGCTAATTTACTCCAGCCTCACCCACAACCGATCTGGCAGGTGCCAGTTTGCTTTAGGAATGAGATAAGTCCACATCAGAGTGTCCTTTTAAAAGTGAGATTTTCCTGTTGCCAAGAGAAGCAGACACTGAGGTCAGTCCTGGGAGAGGGAGTTGACAACAAGTGGACATTGAGTAACGGTTAGGAAAGAACAAGAAAGAATAGCAGGCTACCCTAAAGGCAGAATAGCTCATAAAGTGAATGGTTGGCTCTTCTATCTTCCTTTAGGCTATTTGATGCCATCACATGTAAAATGGAAAGGGAGAACACCTCTCTCTTTCTTTCTCTCTCTCTCTCTCATAGCCACCAACCAAATTCTACCAATTATACTCCATTTCCATGTCCACTCTCAAGCCTTGCTTTGAAGCAGCCTGTTTCCATTCCTTCATTACTGCAAGCAAGGCCGCGATGAACACCTGCCTGAGAACAAGATGGCGCTGGTTGTCTACCATGCACTGGACACTGCTTGAATAAATCAACTGTGCTCACTCCCATTTATCAAATGGATCGCTAATGTGCAAAAAAGTTACATAATGTTCCCTGAATCAAAGGACCAGAAAATTATGAAATGAGGCTTTGGATCCAGTCCTTCCAGAAGCTTAGACAGACCTGTACTTGGTGTGCTCTTCAGAGAATTCCCTTAGGCCAGTAGTTCTCAAACCTGCATCAGAATCATTTGGAATTATCTTAAGCCAGAGGCTCTGTCAGTTCTCCCCCAACCACCCATTGTGGGTAGTAAGTCTAGGTGAGACCTGAACATGTGCAGCCCCAACCAAAGGCCTTCTAGGTCTGTGTGATCCACTTGGATCACAAACACACCTTTAATCCAGGAGACAGAGGCAAGCAGATCTTAGGTCAAGGACAGCCTGGTATAGAGCAAGTTTTAGGAAAAGAAAAGCTTAGATGCAGGCATGATGGCACACATATTTATTTATTTATTTATTTAAACTTATTTTCCCCCTGCCCTTGTGCAACTGGGATAATTATACTTGGTCATGATTTATTTTATTCACTCTTTGTGTTTTGTTGTTGTTTAAAAATTGCATCTGTGTTAATAAATCAGTTAATACTTTTATTGTCTATTATTATCCTTGGAAGACTTGAGTATTAAGCCTATATTCCTATCATTGATACACTGGACAGCTTTCTCTGATTTTTCATTTTTTAATTCTTTAGAAAAGTTTGTATAAGGATTACTTGTTCCTTCAGTTTTTGGTAAAATCTCCAAAAACATTGGGGATTGTGTCGGAAGGAAAGATGTTTAGCTCCAACTCATTTTATAATTATTGGGTACCTACATTTTAAAAATTATTTTAAATTATTCACCGGAGGTCTGTAGATCAGGGGTAGATCCCTTGCCTGGCTATGTGTGTAGGGCCCTAGGTTCAGTCTCCAGCACTGTTTCCAAAACAGCAGCAACAACAAAACCTTACCGATAGTTTGGGAAGAAATTGCGCTTATGCACAATTTAAAATTTATTATTACAAAGTTTTATAGTAACCTTACTGTGTTTGTACATATTATAATAATGTAGCCGGACGTGGTGGTGCATGCCTGTAATCCCAGCACTAGGGGAGGCAGAGGCAGGAGTATCTCTGTGAGTTCGAGGCCAGCCTGGTCTACAAAGCGAATCTGAGTCTACACAGAGAAACTCAAAAAAAAAAAAAAAAAAAAAAAAAAAGGCATAATAATGTTTTATGACTATATATTCCTTATGCAAAAATAATAAACGTTTATAACATTAATTTGCCTAAAAACTAAAAGATGCATTAAGGTCATGGTATTTTCATTTAAAATATACGCAGAGAGAGCAAACCTAGAGGTCTCATTAACCTGGAAAAATTAAGGTGGAGGAAACCAGAGAGCACGACTCGGCGACGCTTTACGGCTGTCGTGCTGGCTTCGCCTCAGTCGTGATGCTCAAGTTCGTACCTGGCGGCCCTGGAGCTGGATCCAGTAGTGCTAAGCGGGAAAGCAAGGGCAGTAGCCATACTTCACAGAGGACGGTTGGGTGGCAGCAACTGGAAACGTTGTCGCTCTGCATGTTGTTATGGGGACACCCTGCTATGGAGAGGGAACCGCGCAAGGCGGCCCCAGATACCCCAGGAGCTCCAGCGGGTGGAGGTGCGCACGACTCCTCCATTTCCCGGGTCACCTACGCCAGCCCTAACCCTACTCCCCCGTGGGTATGTTTGGGGGTGTCGTGTCGTGTCGTTTTTCTCGCGCAGTTTTGTTCACTTCTGGAATTAAACACTAGGAGTTGCATGATATTTCCAAATGCACAGGTGCGGTCCTAGTGCGGAGTCGGGAGCCTCGGTGCAAAAAATTTAAGGTGTCTCAGCTAACCAATGTAATCTACAGTCATATTTGAGTGCTTTTTTTCTTAAACAGTTTTGCTTCGTTTTTTGTTTAACTGTGACTAGTAAAACACACATTTAAGTAAAAACAACCTAGTCTTCGTCTTTCAGTACTTCACTCACTTGCCTCATCCCTCCCTTCCTCCCTCTGTTCTCCCCCCCTACCCCCTCCGCTTTGGTTTTCCAAGACAGGGTTTCTCTGTGTAGCCTTGACTGTCCTGGACTCCCTTTGTAGGCCAGGCTGGCTTTGAACTCAAAGCGATCCACCTGCCTCTGCCTCCTTGAGTGGTGGGATTAAAGGCGTGTGCCACCACACCTGGCCAGCTTTCTTTCTTAACAGGGATGGGTACACACAGGGGGCTGGACCTGTGTGCGTCAATCATGAAGAGCATGCCCGTGGGCTTGCCTATAGGCAATGTGGTGGATTTTCTCCTCTCAATTGAAGTTCCCTCTTCCTAGTTGACCCTGGCTTATATTAAGTTGGCAAAAACCTAGCCAACACAGGAAGTAAAGACGGGAGATCAGGAGTTAAAAGCCAGCTTCATTTTCTTGCAGTAGATGGGGACTAACACAGAGATCCACAGCTGGGCAAGGTGCATAGTGACTTTAGAACACTCTGTCCTGAAGGGGTTATCTTCATCATCTACTCAGGAGGTAGGAAGGCTGTGAGAGGCAAGTGATGATGGATGACTCCAAGGAAATATTGTCTTCCAAACAAAGAGACTGATGCATTTATGAAATCACAGACTGTAGCGGCGGGAACCTGGCCTGCACAGGTCCAAACCTGGCAGGGTCCCAGGGCAGAAGCAACAAAGCTGACATAGGCTTCCAGTCCTAACCAAGAAGCTATCTCCAACTGACATCCACTGGGAAAGGGAAGTTAGTTTTCTCCAATGAAGTGTCACTGGGTGTATTAGCCACACTTCAGGGTAGGTCCCAGCCCAGGAGTAGTTGGCCAACGCAAAATGAACTCAATTGCTTTCGTGTGTGTGTGTGTGTGTGTGTGTGTGTGTGTGTGTGTTTTGTTTTAAGAATGAGAGAGCAAAAATAACAAAGTTGGGTGGAGGGATGTGGGGAGGATCTGGGAGGAATAGGAAGAGGGGAAAACCATGGTCAAAATATATTGTATAAGAATATATTTTATATAAAGAAAAGAAAACCACCTTCAACTAGGTAGTGAGTTTGAGGCTATCTTGGGATACAAGAGATCTCAAGAAACAAAGCAAAACAAAATATAACTCAGCTAGAATTGAGGAGTTTCGTCTTTTTAAATGATGAAACAGGTTACCAAACACTGTATGATGAAATTATTTAAAATTTAATATAATTTCAACTTATAAATAAAAGTATTTTCTCATAAAAGAAAAATGCACTATGATCTGGGTGAGTGCTACACACCTATAATCTCAGCACTGAAGGCTGCAACAGGAGGTTTTGTGAGCTTGAGGCTAGCCTAGGGTACACAACAAAACTCTAGCTCAATAAATAAAAGTGTTCTACACACGTAATCCCAGCACTTGGGAGGTGGAGGCAAGCAGAGAACCAAGAGTTCAGAATCATCCTTGACTTCATAGTGAGTCAAGCTAGACGGTAGCACTTGAGACCCTGTCTGAAAAAGCAGGGAGTTGGGGAGAGAAAGCAAAATGCAGTTTTGAAGTGCACATCTCAGGAAACAGTAAAAATAAAATGAAATGAAACGAAATAAAAAAAAAAAATATGTGCACCATCGTCAGAAAAAGCACTCACGATCAAGAAAGCATATAAAAGACCTGCCAGGTTGTTTTCAGTGTCTCAAGGCTAGGGCCAGTTAATAAAACCGTGTTTAGAATGTGGTTGGTATTTAGCGTCACAGTGAATCAACTGACTGTGCCCTGGGAAGAGGGAAATCTCAAATGAGGCGTTGCCTAGCGTGGTTGTGTCTGTGAGAGATTGATCTTGAATGATGGCTGATGGGAAAGGGCTCAGCTTACTGTGTGACACCATCCCTAGACATGTGGGTCCTATGCTGTGTAAGAAACCTCGCTGAGCATGAGCCAAAGAATGACCCAGGAAGCAATGCTCCTCTAAGTTTCTGATTCTAAATTCCTGCCTCAAGTTCCTGCCTGACTTTCCTCAATGGTGGACGTGGCCCTGGAAGCATAAGAGGAAACAAATCCTTTCCTCTCCCAGCAGCTTTTGGTCGGAGTGTTTTAAGACACCAACAGAATCAGCCTAGGAACGCTAGCTAGAAACATACACGCCCATCTAATGAGTGTCAGGGTAGCGGGACCATGTCTCATAGGATGCCCACAGCTGTTACTGAGCAGGCAGATCGACTCATCAGTTTGTGATGCATAAGGCTGCAGTGCCAGATGAAATGTGTACTTCCAGAACCGTGAAATGCTTGGAAGAATAAGGAGGGGCTGGGAGGTTCCCTTACCCGGTGTCAAGATGTGTCACTTGCAGAACAAACTCTAGAGAGTGCAAGGGGCTTCAGTTATTTTGTACCTTAGAGGTGTCCAGATAAACCAGTTAGTTCTTAAACACCTGGAGAGGTGTTACTGGGTTTACATCCTGCCTGTCACTTTCCAGCTGACTCCAGGTGGGTTTACTCTCAGGCCTATTCCTGTTTCAGTGTATTTGTCATTGGTTATTTTATCTATTTTGGGTGTTGGAACCCAGGGCTTCCTGTGTGCTAAGCATGTGTGATACCACTGAATTGCATCCCAGTCTCACTTATTCACAGTTGAGGTGGCTCAATGGCTGAAGAGCTTGCTGCACAATCCTGACAACCCGTGTTCAATCCCTGAAACCCACAGGATGGTGGAAGGAAAAAACAAAAACAAAAAAACAAACCAAAACACCTACTCCACAGAGTTGTCCTCTGACCTCCACATGCATGCAACGCTACAGGTTGCTGATTGCCAACTCTATGCCAAACACAGCATACATGATCTCATTTAGTCCTGAGAATAATTAAGCAAGAGAAATACTGTTTTATAGAAAAGAAATGAGCTTAGAGAGACTAAGCACTGTCCCTAGTTCCTGGGGTTAGAATTCTTGGTCTTAGAGTTGAAAGGTCATACATCCCAGTACATCAGCAATTCTCAAACTGGGTTTCATAGACCCCCTGGGAAAGCCCAACAGGTACTTCCCCAGGATCCATGCACTCTCCAGAGGTCCAATATGTCACCTCAATGACCTTTTAACCACAATGCCCTGCTTTTCCAGAAGAAGAGCATCTTAGGAGAGCACTGGACTCTGGCTCCATGGTAATGCTAGTGAGGTTGGCAGGTGCGGTATTGCCTTCATCGTCCCCGGCCAATCAGAAAAGAACCTATTGAGCATTGATCGCAGTGCCTTCACGCTCAGGAGAGGCCAAGTCACATCATCGAGGTTCAAACAAACAGGTGAGGAGGAGGCACTTGTCACCCTACCTGGCAGGACGCACATCAGACCCACACTCAAGCCACCTCCACCAAGGGTGAAGTTCTCTGTTCACAATAGTGATTTTATTTTTCAGCCAAACTTTATTAACGCCAGCATACTGAAATCACCTTGGCTTTGTAGTTGGGCTTTTACATTTTGAACATTTTCCCGCTGTACAGTGGAAGTGATTTGCACAGTTATACTCGGTTTTGTTAATACATGAAGTAACAGTATGATAATTACTCTCAGCACTCGGGAGGCAGAGGCAGGTGGATCTCTGCGAGTTCGAGGCCAGCCTGATCTACAAAATGTGTTCCAGGACAGCCAGGGCTGTTACACAGAGAAACTGTCTGGAAAAACAAACCAAACAACAACAACCAAAAAAGTCAATGCTGAGAATAAAGAGGTGTTTCCCACACATTATTGCTGTTGAAAAGGGCTGCCATTGTATCACACTGTTTCCTTAATCAGAAAAGAATGTTTTAAAAAACACCTGTAGCTACAGTATAGATACAACTGCTTTTAGGAACCAAAATACAACACTTCACTGATGATCTAGGATTGAGAGAATACACAAACCTTTTTTGTTTGTTTGTTTTTTAAGACAGGGTTTCTCTGTGTAGATTTGGCTGTCCTGGACTCACACACAGAGATCCTCCTGCCTTTTCCTCCCAGAGTGCTGGGATTACAGGCATGTGCCACCACCCCCAGCTGCACAAACGTATTTTAACTTCAGGCATGACCTATAAGAAATTGAAGGGGAGGAGAGGTGCTGGAGAGGTGGCTCAGAGGTTAAGAGCACTGTCTGTTCTTCCAAAGGTCCTGAGTTCATGTCCCAGCAACCACATGGTGGCTCACAACAATCCATAATGTAGCCTGCAGGCACTGTATAGGTAATAAATAAACTTTAATTACTAAAAAGAAAAGAAACTTATGGGAAACAGGTTCCTGGGCTGATATGTCAGTCCTGTCAGGAACCACTGATGAAATGGAAAAGAAACTTTACAAACACAAACATAAGCCGGGCAGTGGTGGCACACGCCTTTAATCCCAGCACTTGGGAGGCAGAGGCAGGTGGACTGCTGTGAGTTCCAGGCCAGCCTCGAGTACAAAGTGAGTCCAGGATAGCCAAGGCTACACAGTGAAACACTGTCTCAAAACAAAACAAAACAAAAAACACAAACAAAAACCCAACAACAAACACAAACATATACTGGTAATTCCTCCCCTACATGATAAGATTGGTTTTTTTGTTGTTGTTGTTTTTGTTTTTTTAGCATCAAGTGTCTAACAAGTATCTGTGCGATTCAGGAGCCATCTTGACGGCTGTGAGAAAGTAGGCTGCCCACAGATAACTTGGCACCTGCAGCTGTAGAGAAAAATCTCATAACTTCTATCTTTTGAATATAAACAGAACCAGAGTACAACCAGAATATAAACAGAGTCAAAGTACAGTTAGAACAGCCTGGGGCCCGTGAGATGGCCCAGTGGGTAAAGGCACTTGCTGCCAAAGTTGGCTGGAGTTTAAGCACCGGGACTCACATGATAGAAAGAGAGAACTGAGTCTTACAAACTTTCTTCTGGCCTCCACTTGGTTCCATGGTACCCCCTGCTAAACACAAATTAAAATGTAATAAATTAAAAAAAAACAGTTAATTGAGTCTAATCCTAGATTGTGGGTTAACTAATCTGGCTCAGGGGCACTGGATGGCAGACATCCACATTGGCAGATAGAGGGTGCGCTTTGCCTCTGGATAGAGTCCAGGGTTTTGGTCATGGAGCAAGTCACCTGCTGCCTGATTAATTTGGAGCCCTTTGGGAATGTCAATTATTGAAGAGTAGTTTAAGATACCATTAAGATAATGGAACAGCATTGTCCCTGGGAGAACAAAACGTGTTTCTCGGTCTCAAATTGGCACAGGCCACTTCCTTGTCCCTTCCTTGGGTCTGCTGCAGCTGCCAAAGCCATCAGTCATCTTCGCTGCACTTCCGTGTCTTCCATTTGGCTTTCCACGCTGGACACAGCGATTGGACCCAGAACACTTCGTGCTACCACAGAACACCCTTGTCCTTCAGTAAACGGAAATTTACTGAGGAAGAATTGGCGTCGGGCCCTCTCAGTGCCATAACTGTTCTTCAGCCACACCTCCATGAAGTTTTACTCAGTATCACTTGTTATTATTTTTAGATTTTTATTATGATCATGGTAACTGTTATTTTGGTTTCTCAAGACAAGGATTCTTTGTGTAGCCCTGCCTATTCCTGTAGACTACACTGGCTTTGAACTCACAGAGATCCACCTGCCTCTGCCTCCTGGATGCTGGGATTAAAGGCGTCCATTTAAAAAATTATTTTATGTGTGCTTCCCTGCATTGTGTGTGTGTGCCCCCCAGCGCTCTTAACTACTGACCTGTCTACTCCAACACACACACACACACACACACACACACACACACACACACACACACGGCATCACTTATTTTAAATGGCAGAAGTTGGGGTGTGTCAGTGTGGGTTTTCCTCTTCCAAACACCTTCCAGTAAGGCCCTGACACTGAGCCACACACTGCAGCTCTTGGCTCTCTGATTGTCATCATTAGATGTGCCCCTCTTTACCAGGACTCAGCCCCTGTGAGGGTTGGTGCAGCAAGGCAGAGCCTTCCTCATTCTCCCCACCCCCACACCCCAATCCCTACCCTGCCCTTCTCCTGAAGGAGGGACAGCTGGAAGGGAGGCCTCACTGGATTTCAAAGCACTGTATGAAAAAAAAAAAGTTATCTGGTAGAGTTGTAGACCCTGGGTGTCAAGCCTGAGCCAGTACATTTGAGAGGCTTTGAAAGTACTGCAGGCAGGCGCAACGGTGAATTTCTCTGAAGAGACGTTATACAACAAAGGGAAAAGCTACCTTCCTTATCCTGTTAGATTAGATTTGTAGAAATGAAGGAGGGGCTGGATTTCTCCTTTCCTGATTCACTTAAGCTCAGCACCTGGATGGACTACATCAAAGTCCTTGAGCAAATGCTGACAGGAAGCACACAGTCAATAAGATGTAGCCAGCCGGAGGAGAAGGACAGAAGCGTGTCTCCTGTCACCAGTTGAAGCCAGCTGTGTGAAGCCAGCATAAAGAGCCACCATTGCTAGGTCTGATGTTTTTTTCTGCACAGGGACTTGAACCCAGGGTCACGTGCATGCTAGGTCAGCTAAGTGTGCCCTTAGCCTCCAACTCTCACTGTAAAGAGAAGCTGTGAATCCAGTGTGTGTGTGTGTGTGTGTGTGTGTGTGTGTGTGTGTGTGTGTGTGTACCAAAGTGTGGTTGTGAAATTTGTTTAGAAATGTTGGCTTGTGTATTTATTTATTTAATTTATTTTTTGGTTTTTCGAGACAGGGTTTCTCTGTGTAGCCTTGGCTGTCCTGGACTCACTCTGTAGACCAGGCTGGCCTTGAACTCACAGCGATCCACCTGCCTCTGCCTCCCGAGTGCTAGGATTAAAGGTGTGCACCACCATGCCCGGCCTTGTAAAAAGCAGACCAGACCAACTTTATATTCCACCTTTTCTTTGGACTCAAGTCCGTTTAGGATACAACTTAAGAAAAGATGACTGGAAACACGTATCATTCATAACTATATGTTGAGGGCTTCTTTCTTTTTTACCCTTTAGGGAATTAGTAGTCTATAATCTGTCTTCAGGAGGACTTTCTACTTAAACTTTCTACAGCCAACGGTAGTGTCATAGTTCACTAACTTACATACTCCGTTCATTAGTTAAGTGCTAGCAGGGTGTGGTGGCTCATGCCTAGCATCTGAGCACTTGGCCTGAACCAGAAGGACTGTCATGAGTTCGAGGCTAGCCCAGGAGACGGGGGTATGTTCTAGGCCATCCAGGGCTGCTGAGGGAGACTGTGTAATTTAGCGGTAGAGGATGGTTTCTTACGTGCAGTGTAGTAAGTGCTACAGGAGCAAGCTGCTTTCAGTCCAAATGCAGGCATGAGCTCCGCACACATAGTCACTACAGATGCACAAGCTAAGTTCTCTTTGGCACCGTGTATGGCTCAAACTCTTTGATTAGGCCTCCCTCTCTAAGGGCTGGATGAAGCTTGGTACCACAAGGCTGCCGCTAATGAAGCCTGCAGCTTGTCTGCCAACGCTGGACTTTTTTATCCTCTAGGGAAAAAATGTACACAAACTGACACACACACATGCAGACACAGATTTGCACACACATGTGCATACAGATTCGTACACACACACACACACACACACACATACACACACTCACACACACTAAGGGAGTTTGCTGTTTGGGGAGTTTAGATGGAGAACAGATAACCGAGCTTCTAGTTGGGAAAAACTAGTATTCTGTCACCAGAAAGTTGCACCTTCATAAAGGGCTCGTCCCCAGGTAGCAGACTAGCATTCCAGGGGTAATAGGTTCCTTCCAACACCCCTGATCTTGAACCTGTGCTGTTCACCACATGACCAGAGAGCGATGGAAAAGTCTCACCCAAAGACAGAAATTTCTCCCAGCTCACTTCTTCCAGCCACAACTTAGGCGCATCCCTCCACCCTTCCACTAGAGCCCCAGGTGACTGGGATCCCTGACTCACCTTCTGAGGTTTGAAGAGCCATACACACAGCCACAGCCACGAGGGTAAGTCCTGCTTGCTGCATTCCCGCCTGACCCACTGAGTCTGCCAAGGACTGGGGTGAGCCTGTGGGAGCAGGAAGTGAATCTAAAGGTGTCCTTGGGTGCCGAGAAACTGCATTAAGTCGGCCAGGTAGCTCCGCCCAGGGAGGTTCTTACCTTTCTTAGCACCAGGTTCCAGCCTGGCAGCTAATCCTCATCCTGCTGTGTGTTCACATTGCCGGGGACTGGAGAGCACCAGTGGCCATGTGCCTGCTGCTGAGGTCTTCACAAGTTGGTAGTGTTCATCAGAACCATTTGGAAACCATTAAAAATATGGCAGTCTAACCCGGGCTTGGTGGCGCAAGCCTTTAATCCCAGCACTCGGGAGGCAGAGGCAGGCGGACCGTTGTGAGTTCAAGGCCAGCCTACTCTACAAAGTGAGTTCCAGGACAGCCAAGGCTAACACGGAGAGATCCTGTCTCGAAAAAAAAAAAAAAAAAAAAAAAAAAAAAAAAAAAAAGACAAAATAGCAGTCTACGCGGGTATATTTGCCAACCTCTATCTGTACACCAGAGTAGTAGGGCAGGAGCGTCATTTGAATTTCACAGAAGCTTTGTGGATGATTTTGATGGGCAGGTCTTTTGAGAGTCATTACTAAAAAAAAGAATTTGTTTGTTAATTTGTTTTTCTGTGTAGTAACCCTGGCTGTCCTGGACTCTCTTTGTAGACTAGGCTGGCCTCGAACTCATGTAGCTCTGCCGGCCATTGCCTCCCCAGTGCTAGGATTAAACGTGTGTGCCGCAACGCCCAGCTTTAAAAGAAAAGAAAATTTAAGGGCTTGAAACAGGGAGTTTCTGTGGATGAGGGCGATAACTCACAAAAATTATCTGCATAGAAAGATAGAACATTCACAAAGGCTTGCTGTGCAGTCAGATTTGGGTTTATTTGAGAGAGAGGTCAGTCAGGCTGAGGGCAGTGACTGCGGGAAGGCTCAGGGTAGGGTAAGGAGCCCTGTTCTAGGCCAACCTTGCTGCCATGCCCTTCAGCCTCCTGAGTAAATCCATTGTATAGGAACCGATGGCTGGATTCTGTTTTGTTTGTTGTTGTTGTTTGTTTGTTTTTCCCTTCTGGTTTTTTTGAGACAGGGTTTCTCTATGTAGTCTTGGCTGTCCTGGACTCGCTTTGTAGACCAGGCTGGCCTCAGACTCACAGTGATCCCCCTGCCTCTGCCTCCCAAGTGCTGGGATTAAAGGCGTGTGCCATCCCTGGCCCTGGCTGGCTCCCCCATAGCTGGATTCTAACTGTTTCTCCCTCTGAGTGACACCAGACATTGTCCCTAACTTCTCTGAAAATAACAATGCCATCCAATGTCATGCCTTGCTCCCTCTAGCCAGGTGGCCCCTTGAATGCCTGCAGTGTGGTCTCAGGTGTAATATAGAGATATATACACCAAATTGTACAAAAAACCTTTAAAATCTCATTAGATATCATGGCTTATTTAAAATATAGTCTTAAAAAAATATTTTCATCCATCTCTTTGGTTTGTTTTGAGACAGTCCCTGTCTCAAGCCAGTCAGCCTGCAAGCCAGGCCCTGGAATTTGTAAGTGCCCCTGCCTCTGCCTCCCAAGTGCTGGGATCACAGGTGTGCCATCACACCTGACCTCTTTTTTATTTTCTAGATTACCTCAATGGTGTCCTCCTAGGACTCTCTCCCAAGTTAATGTTGAAACTCTGTCTCTGAGCACAGCATTGTTGGCGAGATGAAGACTGGTGGCAGGTGCTTAGCTACACCCCAACTGAGAGGGCCTGCGGAAGTGGGCCGTGTCTCTTCCGTTTCTCTGCTGTGTGAAGGATGCAGAAATGAGCTCTATCTTGGAGACAGAGACTTAGCTTGCTAACACCCTTAGTGGGCGCCTCTCAGTCTCCAGAACTATGATGGAATATGTTTCTATTCCTTAAAGTTGTACAGCCTTAGATATTCTGTCATAGCCGTAATATGGATCAAGTGAGCATATTGCTGCTACAGAGGGCTCAGAACTCCACATTGTCCCCAGTTGCCAACCTGTAATTTTACCTTCAAGAGCTAGATTTATAATAGAACGGGAGCCAGGGAAATTGGCCAGGACCTGTTGTGTACGGATTTGCAAACTCATGCACACACTAATGTTTACCAGGCTGCCTGGTCCCTAAAATGCCCGCCTGAGGGTGGCCTTCCAGTGTGACAGATTTGCAAACTCACGCACACACTAACGTTTACCAGGCTGCCTGGTCCCTAAAATGCCCGCCTGAGGGTGGCCTTCCAGTGTGAGGAAAGGCTCTGCTCAGATGAAGGGAAGGGCAGCACGGGGCAGTATGAGTGGTTTTCAGTTGAACAGGACCAAAGTTATACGGACATTACAGAGGATTGATGGGACCCTGATTTTGATGATCTGGGGGTTATAGACCTTCGTATGGAACCTTGTTTGCTCTGTCATTGTGCGTGTAGCTTCTGCTAGAAAAGGCCACTGTGTCTCTGTCAGGAAGCAGGTCCAAGGCAGGTTCTGGGGACTGCAAAGTCCAGGAATGTTTTGTGAGGTTTTGTTTTGTTTTGTTTTGTAGCACTTTCTCTCTCCCTTACACTTCTTCCTCAGGGCACTAGCGTGAGATGATGCTTGGCCGGGGTCACTAGAAGACCCTTTGCACAGCATGTAGAACTGAGAAGAACTGACTGTGATGAGAATTACAACGCTGGGGCAGAGGTCACTGTCATCCTCCTGTTACAGCACGATCCTGACGTTCATTAGCAGGAATCTACAGACACACACACACACACACACACACACACACACACCGACAAGCCCACATCCTTCTGAATCAAGACACAGGTGAGATAAAAACTGGGTTTAGAGTGTGGTTTGTGTTAAGGTGAAGGGAAAAAAAATCATGGGGCTTTGTCAAGGAAAAAATATGGTTTAAGGCCTAGCTGTGGGTTATATGCGATGAAGTCCTCATGCAGTAAGCCCAGCCTGTGTCCAGGAGGCCACGTATGGCCCACGACAGCTATACATGAGGCCCAATACATTTGTAGATGACAATGTCAAGTTGCAATGCCAAAAGGTTAGGCACCTCTGCACGTGGACCAGTGTTAACTCAGAAAGACGATGAAATTCCGTGTATCAGTAGGGCGTGTTACTACAGTGCACGCCCAACACAGTCGGCTTATAAAGACGAAGGGTTTCTTTATTTAGCTCACAGCTTTGGGAGGTTCAAGAGCACACTATCCTCATCTTAGAGCTTAGCTGTGCCAAAAACACAACAGAGATGCCTCCGTCTCTGTGTGTGTCTAAGAGCTTGCAGCACCAAACAGGAGACCAGGCAGGAAGAGGCTGGCATCCCACAATCCTCTGGGAGGGCACACCCTCAATAGAGTACCATTCTAAGGTTCCATCACATCCCAACATCACCACCCTGGGGACCAAGGCTTTAATCACAGCCCTTGGGAGGATGCTCAGATTCCAGCCAGACCCATAGCAAGTGGCTCCAGAAGCAGTTTTCATTACTGCAACCGAGAAGACTGGGAATTAATTGAGTGCCTTTAGGGCCTAGGATGCAGCCGGAGGGCAGAGAGATAGAAACCTAAAATTATGTGTGGCTTTGTGCTTCCCACTGTGAAGCTTCCTTTAGGCTAAAAAGCTTCACCTGTAAACTTTCAGAGACTTTATTTCTTTTACCAGGAAAATCCAAATAGTGTAAAGGGAAATGAGGTGACAGGGATGGATGGGAAGCGGGATTAGATTCTTTTTTTTTTTAAAAGTTTGAGTCTAACGAAGTTGAAATAGTAAGCTATTGAGTCTTTATTTAAACATTTAATGACATTTTATTAAACTTAAAAAATAAACATTTGCATTGCAGTTAGCAGAGTCACATGTACCACATTAACTCAGTTTCACAATTTATTAACATGAGATAACGAAGCAACAGCACCATAAAACCACTAAGATTTTATAAAGCACTGGAAGAAAGTCAGGGACAGGAAGGCAAATGCCAAGAGCTCTCCTTGTGTTTGAAAGTCGGCCGGCCGTAGAAACCCACAGTAGGGAAATAGTCTTCAGGGAGGCTTGGGAGCAGGAGGAGGGCTGGGGGCAGGAGGGGGGGAGGGCTGGCAGGAGCAGGAGGGGGAGGAGGGGGAGGGCTAGGGCGCAGGAGCAGGAGGGAGGAGGGGGGAGGCTGGGAGGGGGAGGGGGAGGGCTGGCAGGAGCAGAGGGGGAGGGGGAGGGCTGGCAGGAGCAGGAGGGGAGGAGGGGAGGGCTGGCAGGAGCAGGATGGAGGAGGGGGAGGGCTGGCAGGAGCAGGAGGGAGGGGGAGGGCTGGCAGGAGCAGGAGGGAGGAGGGAGAGGGCTGGCAGGAGCAGGAGGGAGGAGGGGGAGGGCTGGCAGGAGCAGGAGGGAGGAGGAGGACTGGCAGGAGCAGGAGGGAGGAGGGGGAGGGCTGGCAGGAGCAGGAGGGAGGAGGGGGAGGGCTGGCAGGCGGGAGGAATAACGATTGATGAGCTGTAGCACAAACAGTAACTATGACTGACAAAAATTAACTGTGCATTTCAAGAACGCCAGCAGAGAAGATTTGAATGTTCCCGACACAATGAAATGGATGTGTTTAAACACAGCAGGGCCCCATTAAAAACTAGGCTTCAAATATTTATGACAGGCTACTGAGTTACTTAGCAGAATATAAGTTTGTTATTATATTCATATTATGTTATGTTGTACCCACTGTAGAAAGCTTGGAGCATGTAAGAAGGTACACAGTAAAAACAAATATCTAGCTGGGCGTGGTGGCACACACTTTTAATCCCAGCACTTCGGAGGCAGAGGCAGGTGGATCTCTGTGAGTTTGAGACCAGCCTGATCTACAAAGCAAGTCCAGGACAGCCAAGGCTACACAGAGAAACCCTGTCTCAAAAAACAACAATGACAAAACAAAAACAAACAAACAAAAAACCCTAATATCTAGAAATAAGCCTCCTCAACTTGTTGGCACATATATCCTTATAATCATTCTAGCCATGTCTTCGTGGAATGAATATTAAAGAAGAGTCTGCTTTATGTGAGTCAATGGAGGCCAGAGAGAAATGGGGAGCAAAGGAGGCATGGCCACTGTCAGCAGGAAGGAAGACAGCTCCACAAGCCACAGCTGGGTGGTGATGCCACCGGAAGCTTCGGACACGCCTGACAGAGGCATTTCTCCTGGCCCAGGAGCCAGCTGGCTCTGAGGCATGATTCTTAAGGCTTGCCTAGTGTTAGCATTTAATAAAACAGAGCTATTGTGTTTTAGAGCCACCTGCTCTTAATGCTGAACACTAAACTTGGAGGGTTTTTTGTTTTTTGTCTTGTTGTTGTTGTTTGCTCGTTTGTTTTTTTTGAGGCAGGGTCTCTCTGTGTAGCCTTGGCTGTCCTGGAGTCACTTTGTAGACGCATTCTTTGTAACATATAAATATGTGTTTACAACAACATTTGTATTTTAGAAAGATATGCAAGAATTTGCTAACCAGATACCCAACTTACAACTACTTATATAATACCATTGCATTTAAACAAAAACCAATCAGTTGTAATTCCTCTTCAATGTCTGGTTATATATCATTTTAATTAGCATGCGTGTTTATACAGAAAGAGAGAACCTTTTGTTTTGTGATCATTATTTTCTGTTAACAGGTCAGGAATAACTCTCTAAGGCCTTTTTTGTAGCATTTTTACCTTTCAATGGTTTTAGAATATTGTCATAGCTCTGTTGATTGTTGTTTTTTGAGGTTTTTGTTGTTGTCATTCTTTAAAGATTTGCTTATTTACCTAGGCCCCATACACATATGTAACAGATGTGCAGCTTGGTCTTCATGTGGGTCCCCTAAAATTGGGAGTAGAGGTTGTCAGTGATTCTGTTGACTGCCTTTGGATCCTTTTTCCCTAGCTGGGCTGCTTTGTCTGGCCTCAGTGGGATAGGATATCACTTAGTCCTGATGTGACTTGATGTGCCAGGATGGGTTGGTACCCAAGCCTCCTTTTCTCTGAGGACAAGGGGAATGGGGGAAGGAGGATGTGAGGATGGGACTGGGAGGAGAGAAGGGAGGGGTCTGGGATCAAGCTCTAAAGTAATTAAATAAATTAATGGAAAAGAGATTTATTTAGTGTGTATGTGTGTGTGTGTGTGTGTGTCTGTGTGTGTGTGTGTGTCTGTGTGTGTGTGTCTGTGTGTGTGTGTATGTCTGTGTGTGTGTGTGTGTGTGTGTGTGTCTGTGTGTGTGTGTGTGTGTGTGTGTGTTGTATGCATGTGTAGCAGGTGCCTGGAAATGGAACTCCAGATTTCTTCAAAAGCAGTACATGCTCTTAATCACCAAGCCATCTCTCATGTAAACCAGGCTGGTCTTGAACTGGCTAAGTAGCTGAGGGTGTCCTTGAACTCCTGATCATCCAGGCTCATTTCGAAAGTACTGAGATTACAGATTGACACCAGCATACTGCACCAAAAGGCACACTTTTGTGTTATTTTTTTATTATTTTAACTGTTAAATATCCAAATAGCTTGGTTGTGTTCTCTCTCTAGCGTGTATTATTGTTGAAATAATTTTTAGCAGGGCATGATGGCACATGCCTTTAATGCCATTATTCGAGAGGCAGAGGCATGCAGATCTTTGTGAGTTCAAGGCCAGCCTGGTCTACGCAGGGAGAGTTCCAGAACAGCCAGAGCTGCACAGAGAAACCTTGTCTTGAAAAACAAAACAAACAAACAAATAGTTGCTAGAAATTAAACTCACAGAACTGAGCATGCCAGGTAAGTGCTTTATCACTCACTGAACCCTACTCTTCGCTCCAGTAAAGCTTGTTATGGTTATAGCAGTGAGGTGTCCGCTCATTTCAACATTTCCTTAAATAAATTCCTTGAAAGGGGAATTCTCTAGGGCTAGGGAGGTGTGGAGGGCTAACACCCAAGGTAGTCTTCTGACTCCATTCACGTCTGTACTGTGCACGTGAACATACGCACATACATGCAACCTCTCTCCTCTGATAGGCTGAGCTCAGGGAGGGCAGTGTGTTAACATGTCCCTTGCTGTACCCAGTGCCTAGGTCAGTGCTCAGCAAATAATGGGTGCATAACATTTGTTGAGCGGATAATAATCTGGGTAGTTGAAGTGAGCAGGTCTTGGGTGCGTGAGGAAAACCACAGCAGTGGGTCTGAATGGTGTTTCAGTCGCTACCTTTTGGCCTCTTCTGAACATTTGCCATTTTGCTGGTAATAGTGTTTTAGAATTCATTTCTCCTCAGGGAGAAAGTGTGTATTATAAGGAGATTATGGGTTTATAGATTGAGTCATCAGGGGCAGGGGGCAAAGGTGAGGTGCTGCATGCAGTATTTCAGAAAACGGTGTTGTCTAGATACAGCGCCTGGCCTTCCCCAGCTAGAGCAGCTTTCGAGCTGAGTTTCATGGTTTACGCTCCAATAAAGTCTGTGAAGGGGACGGGCATTATAAAATGCCAAAGCAAACAGGGAACTGTTCAGGGCTAATCGCAGGGACGAAGTTTGAGAACCTAGAGCAGTAAGAAGGGAATTTCCCTCGAGCCGGAATTCCTGGTTAACACTAGGGTTGCCTGACCGGCAGGAATACTTTATGTCGTTGCTGTTTTTAGCACTCATGTTCTCCAGATCCCCAGATAATCTGAATTCATCCCAATGTCACCATGCTCTATTTTATTACAACGCCGGGGTACTGGAGTCAAGCGACTTGCATCGAGTCAGTCAACAAGCCTGGAAGCAGAGGGCACAAGGATACTAACAGCTAGTAGAAAGAAAAGCAAATGAGGAGTGAGCGGTTGTTAAAATACCTTGCAGACTCTAACTAAAATCAGGAAAGGACTGATGCACAGTCTGGAACGGGCAGTGCTGGTATGAACTTAACACAGCTAGCCTGGTATCCACGGCAATTAGTGTTTGCCATCAGGGAAGGAGGCTGGCCCTTCAGTGACTGGCTTTGAAACAGCAGGTGCCTGTGTACACAAGGACAAAGTAGAAGCATTACATTCTCTTTTTTTGTTTGTTTGTTTTTCAAGACAGGGTTTCTCTGTGTAGCCTTGGCTGTCCTGGACTCGCTTTGTAGACCAGCCTGGTCTCAAACTCACAGTGATCCGCCTGCCTCTGCCTCCCAGGTGCTGGGATCACAGGCGTGCGCCACTGTGCCTGGCAGAAGCATTAAATTCTAATGTATGACATATTTTAAAAAGTATGGATTTAAAAAGAAAAAAGTCGTAGAACAGGGAAATTCTTTTCACATGGAACAGGATTCAGAAGATATGGAGGAGACAAAACATTTTGCCACTCAAGGGTGTGGGAAGATGGGGTCAGTGGTTAAGAGTGATTGCTGCTCTTGCAAAGGACCTGCGAGGCATTTTCTCGGTTAGCAATCCATGAGGGAGGCCCAGCCCATTGAGAGTGGTGCCATGCCTAGGCTGTTGGCCCTGGGATCTAAAAGAAATCAGGCTGAGCAAGCCAGGGGAGTAAGCCAGTAAGCAGTGCTCTTGCACAGCCTCTGCCTCAGCTCCTGCCTCCAGGTTCCTGCCCTGTTTAAGTTAAGTGTAAGCCAAATAAAGCCTTTTCTCCTCAACTTGCTTTGGCTTGTGAATATTTTTGAGTCAAGCATAGTGGTACTTGTAATCCCTTGAGCACGCACTCATGCTCTCTCTCTCTCTCTCTCTCTCTCTCTCTCTCTCTCTCTCTCTCTCTCTCTCTCTCTTTCTCTCTCTCTCTCCCCCCTGGGCTATTCCTGATGATTTTAGTCCAGTGAGACTAGGGATGGATTTTTATAACACAGAACTATAAAATATAATCCCAGCACTTGGGAAGGCAGAGGCAGGAGAATCTCTGTGTTGTGGCCAGCCTGGTCTACAAAGAAAGTTCCAGGACAGCCAAGCCTATTATACAGAGAAACCTTGTCTCAAAAACAACAACAACAAAACAAAGAACTATAAAATAATACAATTGTCTTCCTGAGAACCACCATTCAAGCCAATAATTAATGAGACAAAGTCTATATAGTGCATGCTGGCCTCACACCTGTATAAGTCTTCATTTTTGTTTTTGTTTTTTCAAGACAGGGTTTCTCTGTGTAGCCTTGGCTGTCCTGGACTCACTATGTAGAGTAGAAATCTTCTTGCCTCAGTTTCTCGAATACGGGAACCACAGGCATGCCCCATACATGGCTTTGTGTGTGGTTGTTACAGAAGCTGAGGAAAAGTAGCATAGGCAGTAATATTCACACTCACAGCCTCTAACCTCCAGGCCAACTCAACATGCTTTCTTCTCAGCCCTGCTGCCATTTTTACCCTTTCAGGATCTCAGGGTTAATTCTCCTCGAGTTCACTTGACCTGCCACAATAAGAAGGAAGCAGAGAGCTCGCCCAGTGACACACTTTGAATGTCACAACCTAGGCAGGGCAGGACGCTTTCCTGAACAGTTGGCCTGCAGCCCAAGCTTCTATGGAAGCTTGGATTGCACAAAAGTAGCCTGTGCCTGTCAGGTTAGGAGTTAAGGAAACATCAGAGTTCCCTGTTTGTAGATGAACCAGGCTCAACACTGAGACTATTGTGGGTAGGGGGAAAAAAAACCCAAAAAACAAACAAACAAACCCAACCACAAAAACCAGGCAATTAGCTGTGAAATCCAGGCAGAGTGAACCATAGTGTTTACACAGGACTCAGTACAAATGGAGCCTCTGTACACACAAGGGGCTTTTACGGTCTCTCATGAGTAAGTACTCTCCCAACGTCATGGAGGTATGCTTCTCACACACACACACACACACACACACACACAAAACACACACACACACACACACACACACACACACACACACACACACACACACGTGCGCGCGTTTTGTTATACAGCAACTATCCTGCTCTTTAGGCTTCATTTAACATTAACCAAGTGAAGTCTGCTGTTTGTGCTTGAAACTCTCCTCCCCTTCCCCCCTGCCCCCCCACTCTGACTTGGGAACACAAGCAGGGCTCAGACCAGGTCAAATGAACATGAATAAAAGTTTGTGACTCAGAGGAGGGCTTTTTTTGGACATCTGCACTGAGATCCATCTGCCAGCCTCCTCCTGTTACGTAACAGTGCTGCGAGGCATATAACTCAGGGTCTTGCGAAGTGAAGTATAAAATGTTTTATCGGTCTTTCCATCATTATCATTATTCCCGAAGAGTCAAGGCAATCCAGGGAAGGTGAACGGTGGTGGCACAACCTTTAATCCCAGCACTTGGCTGGGCAGAGGCAGGAGCATCTCTGTGAGTTCGAGGTCAGCCTGGTTTACAGAGGGAGTTCCAAGACAGCCAGGGCTACACAGGGAAGCTTTGTCTTGAAAAACCCAAAACAAAACAGGAAAATGAAAACCAAGAAAAGAAAAGAGTTCGAAAGGAAGGAAGGAAGGAAGGAGCAGAGATCAGGGATACTGATGACAATGCCTTAGAATTATTCAAGGTTAGTTATCAAAAGGAATCTCTCTTTTGGATGAACGCTGTCATAATTCATTATTGATTTGCAGTGGTTTCCATGGTGATTTTAGAAACAAGTGTCAAGTTTGCAATTAGAACTGCCAAGCCAGGGTTCTGTTGCCTAAACTCTGTGCTAGGGCCTCAAATAAGTTCATGCATAGTTTTCCCTTTTGTGTGAAGAAACAGCAATACCTCCAACAGAAAGAGGTTAAAGTCTTTCAAGTTTTATCTTGAAATTTGGCCCTGAACTATGTGATGACGCTGGCCTTGAACTCACAGAGATCCATCTGCCTCCTAAGCTCTGGGATTAAAGGCCCATGCCATGGCTAAATAGTATGTCAATAGGAGAGAGAGCTGTGTGTGTACAACTGAGGCACTGAGCCCGATGGGGGAGCAACAAGATCAAAGCTATCTGCCCACCAGGACAAACAGCACTAGTGTCTGAGTTTGCGGAGTCAGGTGATGGTGTCAGGCCAAACATCCACAGTCTCAAATCTGCTCTTACGGTAGGAGATGTGTCACAGACATGAGATTAAGTGATAGAGGCTTTGCTTGACAAAGGTCCAGAGACCTCCGACTGTCCAGCATGATCTCCAGACATCCAGAACAGCTGTTGAGGCTCTTCTTGACAAAATGCCAAAGATCTTAAATATTATGTGGGGTCCAGGTGTAATTTTGTCTATAAATCTGCCTTTTCTCCTAAAACTGTCTTTTTCTCTTTATTTCTCGGCCCTAAGGAAATTCATACAGGGGAAACTTTTTTCCCACAGGGAATGTTGAAACAAGGCATCTGGCCAAAGGCTTGAGACAGTGAGAGAGTTTTTTGCTGTGACTGTGAGCACCCAAGAAGAAATTGCATGAAAGAAAGTTAAGACCTTGACATAACAGTACCTGGCTAGAAACTTTTCTTTAGAATCTGCTTTGAAAGCACTAGAAGGTGGTCTTGGAATGTCATGCTTTACAGATATTTTACAATAAAGGACCCGTTGGTAGTTAGCCTAGGCTTGGATAGCACACCTGTTGGTTTGGGACTGGGGTCAAGGTTTTTTGTTGTTGTTGTTGTTGTTATTGCTGCTGTTGTTGTTTTGGTTTTAAATTAGAGAACATTTAGCTCAAGCTATGTCCCTATGATAATCATGTAAACACAATGGCTTTGGCCCAGGGAAATTTATGACTAAACTTTCCTGAGTATTGTTTAAGAAATAATAATCAGGTTATGCTGATCACTGCTTAGAAATTGATTTGATTTTTGCTGTATCCTTTATTGTAGGTTATACAGAACTTTTTGTATTTCCTTGTTAGACTGTTCCTTGCTTTGTTGATTCTTGAATGCCCTATTGATGGTAAAAGATGAGAAAAAAGAATGATGCAATGAAAAAGTTGAATTTGAATAAAATACTGGGGTTGGCCCAAGGAGACCAGCAAACAAGTAACAGACATGAGAGAGTGAGCCAGAGTGAAACGGAGAACAGCGAACAAGAAGAGAGATAGAAAGATAGATGGGTGACAATGAACAAGGAGTCAGACAGACAGCAAGAAAGACAGAGACAGACAGAAAATAAAACTATCCTGGGCTTTAAGACCTTCAGCTTGAAAAACAAACAAACAAACAAACAAACAAACAAACAACCCTTCAGCTTGTACCGCATATGCCTGAGTCTCTGAGTATTTCCTTTTCCTCTGTTCTTCAGCCTCTCCTCATCAACTACATCCTCTAGCTAGCTGTTCAGCCAAAGGCTGGTTCCCCTAGCCAGCTGTTCACCGCCTGCTCAACTCTCCCCACCGCAGATGGATCCATCTCTCCTCTTCGCTGTTCCCGGAGTTGGTCTGCGGGAGCAGCGGAGAAGGAAATGCCCGTACTGAATGTAAAAGCACACTTGCTTATTGTAAGGCATGATACAGGTAGACACTCCTCATGACCCTCAAGGCCTGCCAACCCAGAGATGACCACCGCTGCCAATCACTTCATTTGTTTAATCATAACTTCCTACACATATACTCACATGCGCGCCAGCTCTGCAAAAATGATGTCACACTGTTTTTTTTGTTTTTGTTTTTCAAGACAGGGTCTCTCTGTGTTAGCCTTGGTTGTCCTGGACTCACTTTGTAGACCAGGTTGGCCTCAAATTCACAGAGATCCACCTGCCTCCCGAGTGCTGAGACTAAAGGCGTCCGTCCCATGCCCGCTGATTGTCCTAATTTTTAAATGTGTAAGACAGATGTTTTTGGATTTAGATAGCTAGGCATTTTATTTCAAGGTCTGCCCGCTAATTTAGGTCAGTGATCCTTTAGTCAAAGACTGGTAGGTAGGTTCCTGTTTGGCTTTTGCCTTCTCGGGTCACCAACTGCCACCCACCCTTTTCCTCTGTGCTTACATGTTTAGCTCTTAGAATAACTTCCTAGAATTGGAATTTCTGGGTAAAGTGGCTTGTACTTTTAAACACAGTAGCAGGCTCCCTCTGGTAATGGAAGGGAGGCTTCTACAGCTCCCATATTTAGCAAGAATTACTAATCTCTTAGAAGACTGCTAGGAAAGATTAAAAAACTACCTTTTAATTTTGTTTTGTTTTTGTTTTTTTGTTTGCTTGTTTTTCCAAGACAGGGTCTCTCTGGGTAGCCTTTGCTGTCCTGGACTCACTTTGTAGACCAGGCTGGTCTCAAACTCACAGAGATCCTCCTGCCTCTGCCTCCCGAGTGATGAGATTAAAGGCGTGTGCCACCATGCCTGGCCTACTTTTTCTATTTTTAACTAATTATATGGAACATCTTGGGTTTTCCCTTCTAATGATTATTTCCGTGACATAATACCCTTCTTGGCGTAATTGAGAGGTAAAAAGTATCCCAGCTACACAGTGTTTCTACATTTATTCAAAGCTACATTCACGTCTACCTCTTCCTGTGTTTGCAGACTCCATCAGAATTAAGATCAGTGTGTGCTCCATTATGGGACATATCACACACAGGGGAGTTAATAACTTCTGCCTGCCCTACATTCATGTACAGACCTCTAGGAAAGGCACGACATACACAAAGCAAAGGACACACCTGCCAGTGGAGCACACACAGTGGCTTTCCGTTCTGTGCATTTCCTGAGAGACTGAGCTGTCCCCCACAGGGGAGAAACCCCCACACAGTTCTCCACTGTTTGCTACCTGAACCCCACAGCCAGGTCTTTAAACCAGTCACCAGTGACACAGACCCCAGCACCAACCACTAAGGCACCAGTGACACAGACCCCAGCACCAACCACTAAGGCATCAGTGACACAGACCCCAGCACCAACCACTAAGTCACCAGTGACACAGACCCCAGCACCAACCACTAAGGCACCAGTGACACAGACCCCAGCACCAACCACTAAGGCACCAGTGACACAGACCCCAGCACCAACCACTAAGGCACCAGTGACACAGACCCCAGCACCAACCACTAAGGCACCAGTGACACAGACCCCAGCACCAACCACTAAGGCATCAGTGACACAGACCCCAGCACCAACCACTAAGTCACCAGTGACACAGACCCCAGCACCAACCACTAAGGCACCAGTGACACAGACCCCAGCACCAACCACTAAGGCACCAGTGACACAGACCCCAGCACCAACCACTAAGGCACCAGTGACACAGACCCCAGCACCAACCACTAAGGCACCAGTGACACAGACCCCAGCACCAACCACTAAGGCATCAGTGACACAGACCCCAGCACCAACCACTAAGGCATCAGTGACACAGACCCCAGCACCAACCACTAAGGCACCAGTGACACAGACCCCAGCACCAACCACTAAGGCATCAGTGACACAGACCCCAGCACCAACCACTAAGTTGAAAGACATTGTTGATTTCTAATTTTCGGGCAGACGCTTATAGCAATTTTTGCATCTTATCACCTTGTGATAGCTGTAATTACATTAAATATGGGTAGGCTGGCAAATTCGCCTTTGAGAGAGAATGTACTATGCACCATGACGTATACCACCATTCACACTTAAAAGCCATCACACTAAGGCAGGGCAGAGTCATAGCTAAAGGCTTTTACAGAACTTCATACCTAGAGGTTTGTGTGTCACCCACTCTATCATCACAGTGCTTGCTTAGTCGCCATAAAACTGTGCAAGGTGCCAGACCTTGTATATTCAGGTTATACACATGTGAACAACAGGAAATAAAGTCATTTCATTTATAATAGGATATAAAAGGCGTAAGGCACTAATGTTGTTCTTTACATTTGTGTAAAAGTGTGATCTTGCACTGGGCTTGTCTGATTTGAAGGGAGGGCACAGGACTGAATGACCATAGTCATCATTTTATAGTTTTAGGGAGCAAAGTTCATCAACTGAAACTCCCACTATAAAAAAAAATATATATCCAAGCCAGGCATGACTTCGCAAGCTTGTTATTCCAGCACTCAGAGGCCAACGTAGGATTAATTGCTATTCTAGTCCAGTCTGGGCTGGGCTACATAGGGGTCGTGTCTCTGCGATGTGTGTGTGTGCCCATGCGTGAGTGTTCAGTATATCCTCTCACAAATGTACGTGGGCCTGGATAAAGACACCCTAGGCTTTTGGACTTGGAGAACACAGACCACTGAAGTTGGGCATCTCTGTGTCCTGTATGGCCTGCTCGCTTCTCTAGTTGTACTGTGGGTCAGAGTCTGCGCCGGGTCTTCTCTGAAACCAGGGGCTGAGTGGCTAGTGCACTGGCTGCGCTCCCCTGAAGCCAGTGGGGATAAGCTGTGTGGCCAGCACAGTTAAGAGCAGCTTGGGAGGATGGCTCAGTGAAGAGAGAAACACTAGCAAAGGCGAAGATGTGACCAGGATGGAGAAGACACACAGGCCAACAAGATACAACTCAACCTCCAAATGCAAGGTGGCGCTGATACTCTTCTTCTGTTGGAGGGCAGGTGGCTGCTGGTTGTTGATGACAAACTAGAGGTCACAGCCACAACACTCACTTAAAGGGACGTTAAAAGGGTACAACTATGATAAACCAGCCCAAAACTTCGGTTTTTATTTAAGGAAGGGATGGTCTACATGCATTTTCATTCTAGCTAAAGAAAGTTAGGTGACCCCCAAAGTGCCAAGGTGACATTCTTAAACAAAGTCTCTCTCTCTCTCTCTCTCTCTCTCTCTCTCTCTCTCTCTCTCTCTCTCTCTCTCTCTCTCTTTTTTTTTTTTTTTTTTGCTGTTGTTTTGAGACAAGGTCTCTTTATAATAGTCCTGGCTGACCTAGAGCTTGCTATGTAAACCAAAAAGGCTTCTATTTTAATGATGTTCTTATGGTTCATATGAAGACAGAGGGAAAAAAAATACAAAGGGTTTTACAACTTTAAAAAGTCATGTAAGATATAGACTTTATTTCCATGGATTTAAGCCAGATTCACCCCACCTTCACCCCACCCTCCCCCACTTCCCCACTCCCGTCAAGAGAGGGTTTTTGGGTGGTCCTGGAACTTGCTCTGTACACCAGCCTGGCCTTGAACTTGGAGATCCGCCCCCCTCCGCCTCTTGAGCGGTAGAACTAAAGGCAGGTGTGCATCACCTTCGCCTGGCTGAATCAGCCGTTTAGAAATAAATCTAAGTAAACTTATTCCTTATACACTATGTACTATCTCACCAACCAAACTGACAATGGCCTATGGGAGACAATAGGCTACAAGATCAGGCTGTGTAACGTAGCAGATAGCAGCTTATTTAATTTAACAATAAGAAAGACACTCTCCAAAGATCACGGACCTTTCCGACAGTGCCCAGAACTGTTACACACAGCCAGAGGCTTGGTCTGGATATAACATCGTGTTCTGAGTCATCTAATTTCCTCAGAAAACAAGGCACACAACTCTAGGGTCACAAACAAACAAACAAAAAGCCAAAACAACAACAACAAATGTATATATATAGTCATCTCAGACATCAATACGCATTCCATATTTTGGAGACATCATTTGTCGGGTCCCTGTTAAGTACATAAGGAGTGAACACACGTGTGGTAAGAATAATGTGCTTATTACGTAAAGCCAGTGGGGCAAAGGTGGCGTTTTCCCAAATGGGCATATCCACAGGCCATGGCGAATCCCATCTCGAATGTGGTGTGAGGTCCAGGAAATAAATAACATCCACGGAAGAAAGCTCCAGGAGTCCCTGAGCTTGAGCAGGTGTGTCATGAGCTTCACGCACAGAACTGTGATGGGTACCACCGTGGAACAGTGGAGGAAAGGCCTTCTCGGAAGAGTCAGAGCAGCCTGAGGGGAGAAGCAGCAGCTAGCATCATTTCCTTCTTTGTGAGATCACATAAGCTGCTTCCTCTTATTTTAACACATCCAGTGTCGACTGGAAATGCCAGGAAACACAACACTGCGGATGCACTGAACGCATGGTTTTCCAAGCCAGTGGTTTCTCTTTTCACTCCCTACTCTATAGTAAGAATGAGTTTTTAAGCCGGGCGTGGTGGTGCACGCCTTTAATCCCAGCACTTGGGAGGCAGAGGCAGGCGGATCGCTGTGGGTTCGAGGCCAGCCTGGTCTACAAGGTGAGTCCAGGACAGTTAAGGCTACACAGAGAAACCCTGTCTCGGAAAAAAAACCAAAAAAAAAAAAAAAAAAAAAAAAAAAAAAAGAATGAGTTTTTAACTTCTAAAAATAAGTGAAGATGATGAAAGTATGACCAGCATGTCCTTTGCATTAACAATAAAATGAAGGTCTAGGGACCTTAAAAGCCACAAACATAATTTATACCCTAAGCATGGGATTTGTATAATTGAGATTTAAATAATATTTAAAATTTTTTAAAAATTCTATTTATTTATGTTTATATACCTTTACTTGCTGAGCCACCTTAAACAGCCCTGTTTTAAAGTTATTTTTCTCCTGAGATTCTTTTTTTTTTTTTTTTTTTTTTTTCCTGAGATTCTTTTAAAGTTCCTTTCTGTGTGCTTGTGTGTGGGTATGTGTACAAGTGTGCAGTTGGCCTTGAGCCTGTAGCTAAAGTTGCAGGCAGTTGTGAGCTGCCACATGGGTGCTGGGAACTGGACCACATCCTAGGAGGAGCAGCCAGCGCTCTTAACCACTGAGCCATCTCTCCAGCCCTATTTTAAAGTTTCTAGTTGACAAACAGTGTCTGTACGTGTCTAAGAAGTACAGTGTGACATTCCCTATGTGTGTGTAATGTGCGATGGTCGTATTTATTACAGTAAGTGGCATGCTCCTCACTGAACAGTTAACATTCTTCGTGTGTTGAAAATACAACTCCTCTTCACCAGCTGCTCCGAGACAGACGTTGTCGACTGCAGTGCTACAGACGTACAAAGTGTTTCTTTCTGTCCGGCCTCACCCCTGCATCCTTGGCCTCACCCCTGCATCCTCGCTCCATCCCTTCCTATGCTATAACTTGTGTTTTGTAAAAGAACTTATTGAGACATCTAAGAGTATATACACATGCATACAATAAAATATTCTTTCATTAATGCAAGGGGAAAAGGAGAATTTTTTTTTATTAAAACCATTTCATGCCGGGCGTGGTGGCGCACGCCTATAATCCCAGCACTCGGGAGGCACAGGCAGGTGGATCGCTGTGAGTTCGAGGCCAGTCTGGTCTACAAAGTGAGTCCAGGACAGCCAGGGCTACACAGAGAGACGCTGTCTTGAAAAAAACAAAACCCAAACAAAACAATATCGTTTCATAACGGCCACGAAACGTTTCAGCATTTACTATTTCAGAATTTGAAAGATTAGTTTGTTGTTATTTAAATTTTTATTGCCCTTGCCAAAGCTGAGGGGATAGGATCTTAACCTTCACTTAAAGAGGGAAAAAAAACCCCTAAAGTTTGTCTTGAATCATCAATTATTTCTCAAAAAACCCTGATATAGCTTTTGTATCTGACAAAAGGAAGAAGTAACACTTTCTCCACCAATCAGCAGGGATTTACGGAACACGGGCCAGCTGGACCAGGTAATGTCCCAGCCAGTGGCTAACAAGGCAAGAGCCTCCTTCTCTGAAATGTCTGTAAATCATATACAAATAAAAGGCAAGCAAATCTTTTGATACCTTAGAGAATATAATATTTAGGAACTATTAACTGAAGTAGTATTTTATGTTTGATTTAAATTCGCAAGGCTTGGCACCCCAAAACTGAACGCCTGAATGCCTCAATCTGATTTTCGGTTTCTCCACCAGAGACCACTGTAGCCCGTCTATTGAAATGCATATTTTCGACCTCAAGTGAGATTGGAGGAATTAAACTGCTTAAGTCGTTCCCCAGGAATGAGAAAAATCATAAAAATGTTCAATTAATGGCGCATATAGGAGATACACACTGCCCGGAAAACAGAGGGTGAGAAGAGAAACATTAAGTGTGGCCAGGAAGAGCACTGACCCAGGAAGACGAGGAACGAAACCTGTTCATTTTCGCCAGGTTGCTCTATGAGCCAGCGCCGACCTTCTCAATACTGTATTGGGACTCGTATTTTAAAGTTCGGCATTCTCTCTAGAACATGGTAGCTAAAAAGATCAGCATGGCAGAACTAACTACAGTAAAGCCAGAAGTGTTAACCACATCCATGCCTTACCTTTAAAGATAGGGATCTGGCTAGGAAAAAATGGTCGATATCAATTACAGAGGCTAAAAATCCAGCTAAAAGAACTTCCCCAAAGTCGGTCTTCTTCTTGATGCCAATGGCGACTGCCCATGACCACATGCCAATCACGCCATGCACTGTGTTATCCGACAGGGCACGAAGCCAGTCATGTTGCTGAATTACAGAAAACTGAAGAAGTCTGTCAGCCACTAGGCAAAAGATGCCCAGGCCCAGGCTGGAAATGAGAGATTCTGTGCTGCAGCACTGTGGTAAAGCATGGATCTTTTCAACTTCGGACGCCATCGTAACTTGTGTCAGTATACAGAAAAGGCCATCAGGAGCCAAGAGGTGGTTCTTGTTTTCATCCCCAGTATCCTAAAGTAGAAACCAAGGAAAAATATTAGTGAAGGTGGGCCATTGCATAATATTTAAACAACATCAGCAATCATTATATAACCAAAACTGGAAAAAAAAAAAGTAACATCCCTTACATGGTGTACGATACGCTGTATGGCCAAAAATATTGTTAGTTTTTTTTTTTCAGGAAAACCCACTTATGTGGTACCAATGAGTACTTCAGAAAGCCTATTGAATGTTTTTTGGTGTGTGTGTGTGTGTGTGTGTGTGTGTGTGTGTGTGTGTGTGTGTGTGTGTGTGCCTTTTTTCTTTTGTTTGTTTGTTTGTTTTTGATTTGTTTTTTCCGAGACAGGGTTTCTCTGTGTAGCCTTGGCTGTCCTGGACTCTCTTTGTAGACCAGGCTGGCCTTCAACTCACAGAGATCCATCAGCCTCTGCCTCCCTGAGTGCCCGGATCTATTGAATGCTATTTATTCCTGCTAGGCATTTAGATAACTTCGTCAGAGTGTATACGAAATGACAGTGGGTATCCACCGTGTCTGTACACCCAACAACTGCTTCCATGCTTTTGAGAAACAAATGTCTCCTTTCAGATCTGGAGTGATGGCTTCAGTGGCTGATGGCACTTTTCTTGTTCTTTTAGAGGACCTGAGTCACACTCACACCTGCCTGTGAGTCCTGTTCTAGGGGACCTGATACTTTTTTTCTGTCTTCTAGGGACAACTGCACACACATGGTGCATGTACATACACATGGCATGTATGTATACAAATAAAATAAATACCTAAGTCTTAAAAAAAACAACACCCCGTATCTTCCCTTTGAGAAAACCACTTGTCCCCAATATCTAAACTCCAGAGCTGTCCATTTAGAGTTCCCTGCCTCCCTAGCAGTCGTGTCCACTGTAGTGAGAAAGGGTCACTCAAACTGAAGCCACCCACCTCCCTTTCCTAAGTAAGCCTGATGTGGAATGTTCCACTTTTTCTTGGAGGCCACAGGCTCCAAGACACAAAAGAGCTGGGGACAAGAAAGACCTAGAGAAGCCGTTATCCCAGCGCTCTGCAGTCAGGGACAGGTGGACCCTTGTGAGTTCTGGGCAGCCTGGTCCACATAGAGAGACCCTGTCTTTAAAAAAAAAAAAAAAAAGCCCCAAGGAGAGATACAAAGACAAAAGGCTGATAATGATGACGTCAAATGCTTGGCTCCAGTGTCCAAGGTTCAACGATGCCCTCGTTTCTAGAGCTTACCCTTCACTTCTAAGAGCTGCTCTGACATCTCTCCAACAAACTCCCCTTTTATCAATTGCCTGAAATAACAACAAACCCCTGAAACTTTAGCTTATATGGAAAGGCAAGCATAATTCTGTACTGGATTCTAACCTGCCACGCCTACTGAAATAAATAATTTGTCCATTTGTCAAACGTTTCAATACTGTCACATCTGATTTTTTTTTTTTTTTTTTGAGACAGGGTCTCTCTTATGTAGCCTTGGCCGTCCGGGACTTGCTTTGTAGATCAGGCTGGCCTCAAACTCACAGCGATCCGCCTGCCTCTGCCTCCCGAGTGCTGGGACTAAAGGCGAGCACCACCATCCCTGGCTTCACATCTGATTCTTAAAATGTTTATTTGTGTGAGTATTTGCCTACATCCTGACTGTGCACCACAAGTAGTGCTTGCAGAGGCCAGAAAATGGCAGGGGATCCATGGGACTGGAGTCACAGACTTAAGAGCTGTCTGTCATGTGGGTGCTAACTGAACCTGGGTCCCCTGCAAGCACAGTCAGTGCTCTTAACCAGCCCCTTGTATGGACAAATAGACTCCAGTTCTTCACACTGCTTTCCATTTTTCTGTATGTTTGACATTTTCATTTAGAAATGTTGTAAAGAAAGAATCTAGTAAAAGACCAGAAAACACAACCTAATTTATAGCGAGAAAAAGCAGATCAGCAGCTGATTAGACGGAGTTTAGAAAGCAAAGAAAGCTCGGAGGCATTCTCACATTCAGCTCCTTGTGAGTTACATACATACATACAACGTGGAAACATGTTGAATTGTATACGTTAAGTATTTAGATTTAATTACATGTCAATTACATTCCATCAAAGGAGTAAGATAAAGTTAGTAAAAATATGCTCTATTGATATTAAAAATACCAACTGTTGCTGGGAAAGCAACAATCTGAAAATTGAGACTGTAGAGAATTAAAAGACTGATCACCCAATTCAAGTCGATAGAAGCCATGCATAGCAGAACGGGTGCTTCTAAAGACAAGGCTCGTAAACAGGAGCACTTCAAGTGAGAAGGGAAGGGACAAAAAGTTGAGCACTGATAGATAAAACAATTCCCTCAAAGAGAAAAATCCTCAGTTGGTTGTTGTTTAAGCTATTAGTAATGCTGAGTGTGGGGGTGCACACCTGAGTGAGAGGGTGCACACCAGAGTGTGGGGGTGCACACCTGAGTGAGAGGGTGCACACCAGAGTGTGGGGGTGCACACCTGAGTGAGAGGGTGCACACCAGAGTGTGGGGGTGCACACCTGAGTGTGGGGGTGCACACCTGAGTGAGAGGGTGCACACCTGAGTGTGGGGGTGCACACCTGAGTGAGAGGGTGCACACCACCTGAGTGAGAGGGTGCACACCAGAGTGTGGGGGTGCACACCTGAGTGAGAGGGTGCACACCTGAGTGAGAGGGTGCACACCTGAGTGTGGGGGTGCACACCTGAGTGTGGTGGTGCATGCCTGCATTCCCAGTGCCTGGGATGCAGAGGCAGAGTGAATCTTTGAGAGTTGAAGGCTACACTGACCTATATAACACATTCCAGGCTAGCAAAGACTGCTTAGAGAGAGACTCTGCTTCAATAATGAAGTTGTTTTAAAAAGAGATGGCATCTCATCCACTTTAAAGAGTGGATATACTATGAAGTAACATTTACAGAGCTCCAAGTGAAAACAATCAAAACTGTAGGATTCCAAGCACAGGTAAGTTACCGGCACCTCAGCTATAATACTGAATTTTAGGAGCTTTGCCTTAGAGAGATAAATACATATCAGGACAAAAAAAGAAACATCTTGGCTGGGTGTTGGTGGCACACACATTTAATCACAACACTTGGGAGGCAGAGGAGAGGCAGGTGGATCTCTATGAGTTATAGGCCAGCTTGGCCTACATCGTTTGAGGCTAGCCAGGCTACATGGTGCGACTCTGTCTTTCAAAGTAAGAAAAAGAAACATCTATTATACTATCCTTCAAATGAAAACACTTCAGACTGGCCGCATGGCTCAGTGGGCAAGGGCATTAGTTATATAAGCCTGGAGACCCAAGTTCCACTCCCATTATCCATGTAAAAATGGAAATTTTTGTTATACTACAAATTATATTTATGATGTCATGCATTTTATTAATGTTAATTGGTATGTGTTACAAAAGGGACCGAGCCTGGGCCCTAGGGAAGCAGGCAGCACTCTACAACCAACCTACATAAAACCTTCAGTTTAAAGCTAAACATTCATAGAGGTGTGTTGGGAGCAACTGCATGCTAGGTTGGCAGAAGCAGGCAAGCGAGCTTCCTGGAGGCAGCTCACAAATTGATGGTTTCATAATCCCTGATGACAATTTTAAAGAATTTCTGACTTGATTCAAGTAATTTAAAAACCTTCCTGCAGTCTAGCAAAAGCTGCTAGGAGCTCTGTCAAGCCCCATATGTCAAGCACTTGATTTACCACAAGAGAGAGAACAAGGCTGGAACAAATTAATAATCAGGGAGAAACATTCATTCTAGGTTTAGTCCAAGGATATGGCCCAGGTGTGTAAGTGGATAAGTGGATAAACAGTGTCTTTGGGAGTTCCCTTGTTTTGTCTATTGAATGTATGTATGCATGTGTGTGTGTGAGGTTTGTGAAAATCTGCTTGCTTTGTCTGCCAAATGTGTGCTTCTAAGTTTAACAAGAGATAAGGGGTCTAGAATGTTTTATCGTCTTCTTAACTAGGTCTCTAGCTTCCAGCCACCCGCTGTTCACTGCTAAGCCATCGAGTCAAAAGGCACTGAGGTTTTTCCTTTTACAAGCCCTCATCGATCACCACCCAGCTTAGCTGATTAAGACCTCCTGTTGTGGGCTGGAGAGATGGCTCAGAGGTTAAGAACACTCACTGGCTGCTCTTCGAAAGGTCCTGAGTTCAATCTCAGAAATCACACGGTGGCTCACAAGCGTCTATAATGAGATCTGGTGCCCTCTTCTGGCGTGCACGAGTACATGCAGGCAAAAAACAGTAGACACATGTAACTTAGTTAAGGTGTAAGCAGCAAGGCCTCCAGCCTGCAACTTCAAGAGTTAAAGTGTAAATAGCAAGGCTACCAGTCTGAAAGATAAGGAGCTAAGACACGTAGAGAAACACCAGCCACCAGAGCTGGTCATTCAGCGCCATTGCAACTGGCCTTGGTTTTACCCTTTGTGCGGGAGCTGGCCTCTAGCAGAGGTTATTTGGGATGACTTCTCCACCATAAGACCCATCTCCTCTAATGTTTCGGTGACTCTGAGAAGGTGCTTTTTTACAATGGCTTAAGTTTGTCTCATCTCATCCTCAGTATAGCAAATGTCATCGAATATGAGGCCTTCCCAGCAAGCCAAGCAGCCATCTACTCTCCCTTAATTTCCCATTTTAATTATGCAATATGAGAAACTTTTTGATATCAAGACATTCTCAAAGTAAATCTCATTTTCTGCTTTAGTCTTCCCATTTCCCAAACCTGGTGGTTGGGAGTACAAAACCAAGAGCCGGGTGTATGTCTATAGCCCCAGCTGAAGCAGAAGAAAGATCCACACGCTCAGGGTTTGCAAACCCAACACGGAGGACACAAGGAGATCATGCCTCAAAAAAACAATCAAACAATATCACCACCACAAACAAGCACATGCCCTGCCCCAAACTGCCTTTATTAGGCCATACAGTTTCTCACCATCAAACTATAGTTCTGGAAAAGTTAACACATTTAAGTTATTACGTGCTAAAATACCCAAAGCAGATGCCACATCTAACGCTGGCAATTCATAAAGGGAATAAACTACAAACCTTGTTCACTTCACCATAACTCTAAAGCCATCAGATCTCCCTCCGCATGAAAATATCGAGCATTGTGACTACTACAAATAAAACAAACAATTATGCGGCTCGACGTGTTTCTAATCTTAGGCAAACTCCTCAAGCCATGCTTTTCTGAAGTCCGCGTGATCCAGTAAGTTTCGGCTTCTCAGCTTTCAGAACTTCTAAACAAATCTAAAATTTGAGAAAGTCAAACGGGGACAGGAATCCTTAGTACCCGGAGGATTAGCTAACTCGGGGGACGTTTGGCGGCGCTTCTACGCCTGTAAGGGTGGCAGTGGGTTCTTCTGCCCAGACCACCCCACCCTCTCCCCTGGGCGGGGATGGGGAAAGCGCAGGACCCAGAAGAGCGACGTCTACGGGATCCGGAGAGGGAGGAGGGAGGTGTAAGCTCTGGGAGGCTCGACTGCAATCCTGCCACCCCGCCGGTAGCCCCAGCCTCCCTCTGATCGCTGCGCTCTCACCCTCTCTCTCTGTCCCTTCCCCTTCCCGCCCGGCGTGCGGCAGCCGCAGCTCGGCCATACCCAGCTCGCTTCGCGGTCGGCGGGCAGCAGCAGCAGCGCTCCGCCCCTCGGCGGCACCATAGAGACGCGGGCGCCGGCCGGAGCGGCCGAGTCCTCCCGGTCCCCCAGGACGCCTGGATGCGGGTTCCTCTCGGAGCCGCTCTGGGCGCCCGCTGGCCGCGCCGGTTGGTGCGGTAAGTTCTACACGCCTCCAAAGCCGGACAGACAAGCGAGGAGCGTCCCGTGGGTTTCTTGGCTGAGCGGCCATCGACTCACCCACCCTCCCCTGCCTCAGCCAATGCGGGACGCACCTGTAGGGTCTGAGCCTCGATGGGGGCAGAAGTTTCTGACTTGGGTGGATGCCGCAGGGCAGGCGGTGCAGGATCGCGCGACTTCTCACACTTGAAACACTGCAGTGCTTCACCGCCCGCCTTGGGCATTTCTGACACCGGCGGGGGCGGGGCGGAGGTTGCGGGAGGCTGGTCTTAGGGACAGCAGGTGCTTGACAAGAACGGTCACTTCTAACCATGTTGGAAGCGAAAGTAGTACTGACTGGAATCAGATCCCTCTTCTGTGACTCACATATCTTACTGCCTTGCTGAGGGCAGGTGCCATCGTAGCACAAGGACACATCTGGCTTGAAACGGCCCAAAGAAGATGCCCAAGAGGGACACTGTTTACCTCTTCTTACTTCCTCAAACAAGTACCCTGGAAAACTAGGCCCGCAGTATTCACGTCAGTTGGAATCTTCACTATCAAACAAACTCCTGGGTCACCTCACCTACCCTGAAAAACCCCTCAACCTGAACCATCATTTGTGCTGCTTGATTAGAGAGACTTTTATATTTAAGCTAAGGACTATATGGCCCTTATGACAGTATGGTTGCGATATGTGCCGTACAGTCTAAGCTTTCTGGAAGCCTCCTGGCTAAGGGCAGCGATTCATTCATACAAGGCATGTGAACGCTTTTGTTGTGTTAGGTTACAGAACAGCTTTCGATTAATTATGGAGCTCCTTTACTGGAGGGTACTGATCACAAGGAAATGCGCTGGGCAGGCGGAGGGAATAAATAGTGTTAAGGAAATAAACAGGGTGATATATTTGAGTTGGGATGTCTTTGTACACTGTGTAAAGACTGTCTCTGTATTATTCAAGTGCTGGTTTCTGTACCAGTTCAGATCTCATTTAGGAGGACTTTGGCATTGTCACTTTGATGAAACATCTCCCTGTCTCAGTGTAGTGTAAACATTGTTCTCTGTCACCTTCTGATTGGTTAATGAAGAGCTGAACAGCCTATTGCTGGGTAGGAGAGATAAAGTGGGACTTCCACGGATGAGAGAGAGAGAGAGAGAGAGAGAGAGAGAGAGAGAGAGAGAGAGAGAGAGAGAGAGAGAGAGAGAGAGAGTGAGTCAGGTGGGAACCTAGGAGGACAAGAATGAAGAAGGAATTGATAGAGCGAGACTAATGGCAGGTAACGGGCCATGCAGCTGGGAAATAAGCCAGGCCAGCAGAGTTGGGCTGGAATAGCTCAGTATCTGCCTGGCCTAAAGCTTAAAAAAAAATAACAGGTCTCCGTGTTGTTACTTGGGAGCTAGGGCAGGCATAGGGGAAAAAACATACTTTTACAGGAAAGGCTAACTTTAGTGAGGTAGTTGGGAGGACCATATACAGAAACTTGAATATCAAGGAGCCCAGAGAGCAGCTATAAAACTCGCTGACATTATCACTTACAATTCACTACACTCCTTTCCTCTATTCTTGTTTCCTGCCTTTTAATGATAAAAGCCTGAGACACTAGAAGTTAGACTCCCTAGGAGGCCATGGTTAGCTCATAAAGGCAGCAAATCTCTAAGATGGCCAACTTCTTCCTCAGCCTCCTGACTTAAGAGCCTGGCAGCTTTCCTCTTCCCCCTACTGATGGGCTGACCTAAGTCCAAGGCCAGATCAGGATAAGACCAGTTATGGACCAATCAACCGTCCTGTCTTCAAATTGACTCACCCTCAAGTAGGGAAGGAAGTCTCTCTCCTCAGGGCCTTTAAAGCTCCTGGCCCTCAAGAGATGGGCTTTCCCACTTCTAGAGTTCTCCTCTGCTTTGCAGAGGGTCTTTTGCTCTGAGGATCTGCTGCAGGTGTGTTCTCTCGCCGTCAGTAAATGCTTTTCTTCAACCGCTGACTCTGCTGCCCCATGTGCTTCCGCCCACTCCACCCCCACCCCACCGAACCAGCCTGTATGGTTAGGTTGCAAGCAATAGTATTGCTTAGATCACTTTTCTTTATTGAAATATTGTTTTTGCTTTTTATAGTTTGGACAAAGGTGGAAGTGATCCCTCGTTTCAAGAGGAGCCAATGGTAGGCACAAAACTCCTTTGTTTGTTTGTTTGTTTTTAATTATCTTATTGTAGGGTGTGGTGGCACACACCTGTAATTCCAGCACTCAGGGAGGCAGGAGGATCTCTGTAAGTTTGAGGCCATCCTGGTCTCCAAAGCTGAGTCCAGGACAACCATCGCTACACAGAGAAACGCTGTCTCAAAAAAACAAAGGAAAAAAAAGTTTACTTTTGTGAGATAAAGTATCAATTCTCCCTTCTCTTTCCTCCCTCCAAACCCTCTGGAAGCTCTCAAAGCCCAGGAGGCCTCAGCCCCACATAAAGAACTACAGGCAACTAAGGAATGCTGAGAGCAGGAGACACAACCCTTCCCTGGGAAAGAGCACACCAACTGGTTATCCAAAACCAGTCCTCCCTCAGAACACACCCACAAGTAACATCAAGCAGACTGACAGGTTGTACTTGTTAACAAATGTGCGTATATGCATGAACATTCACATATATAACATGAATGGGCTGCTGTCCTACAGCCACCGAATGCCCTCCTCACCACTGCTGTGACAGTTCGCGGGAAAGACTTTCTCTTCCAGGTTTGGCAGGTTCTCCCCTAATTGACTTGTACTTTCTCGGGCCATTTGGCTATGTACCCAGCCAAACAGAGCCTGCCTGACCCTATATAAACTCCCCAGCACAGCCTTTTGTTGGCCATTGCTCCACTCTATGAACTTGCTCCTGTTCTTCCTCGGCAGGCTTGCCCTCGGCCCTCGTCTGCTCTCGACGGCAGCCTGTGGCTGTGGGAGCTTCCACTGTTGAATCTGAACTGTTACTCTCCCTGGGATAAAGTCTCCGTTTCACTCCTTCATTCTTTAGAGTGTGAGACAAAAACTGAGAAGAGACTCTGCTATGTCATCCTACCTGACAGATTGAGCAGAAAATGACCAGAGGTCGATTCTGCACATCAATAAAGAAAATTGGAAATTAACGTCACACCCTCAGATAAAAATGGCAAAACCTGTAACTTTTTTCTTAGATATCTGATGTAAGAAATGAAAATAGTTCACAATTTCAAATAGTTCTTTATTTAAAAAATTTGTAAACACACACACACACACACACAAATTTACAAGTTAGGCAAAATACAATCAAATCAGTCCTGCAGAAATAACATCTGCAAATTCCTGGGTGACTAGCCATTTCAGACTAGTAATCTGAAACTTTCTTAAGTTCTATTTTTCACTTTCTAGAGTTTGAAAGAAGATAGTCAATATCCTGAAGAATTCTGGACGTTCTTCTCAACGCTGCCGACACACCCTCCTCATTAGCTGCTCCTAGCAAGGTTTCTGAAGAGCCTGGCTTGCAGTCATCAGAACACTGCTCACTTTTCTTGCTAGAAGGCAGGTTGAGGATACCACTGTTTTCCAGCATCCCTGATTGACTTAGTTAAGGGTCTTTCCCCCACATTTTTTCATTATAATCTGATTTTCAGAAAGCCTGCCTTTGGTATGAAAATCGTATTTCTCAGTTGCAAGGAATAGTTATTGGATTCATGATAGAACTGAGACTTCAGAGTTTGTGGAGTCCCCCCCTTACAGATGAGGAAGCAGTCGTAGTATGGGGGAAGGGGGAAATTATGCATGTTTGGATAGAAGGTTAGTGGTAAAGGACATGGAGGTTTAGTGGGAAAGAAAAGAACATCTTGGTAACATTTCTTAACCTTGTTAAGAAAAGAAAAAGTAGGATGAAAGGTTATAAACAATGAATGTAGTATGCTTTCCAAATTAGCAAAAGTCTAGACTAGAAGAAAAACTGACTTCTGCAGAGCTAGTTATTATTATGTAATGTTGTATACTATTTCTCCCAATTGAAACAGTCCCTCCTGGAGGGAAGAGAGAGCTCACAGGATTCAGAAGTAGGTAAAACACACACTGCTCGGAAAGTATATGAATCTTACAAGGCTTAAGAAGCTCCTAAAAGTCACACAAATCACAAGGTCCCTAGCTAAGGCTGTATAAGTAATAATAGTTGTTGGGAAGAGGTGACTTTGACTAGGTGAACTACTTATAAGCTGTCCAGGGAGCTCCTGGAAGCAGTGTTCATAGTTGTCAGACCCTCTGGGCTTTTAGAGGATAGCTGCCTTTGAGTAATCCTACTTCTGTAAAGACCCTCTCAACCATCCTCCTGTAAGCAATCCCAGTCAATTCATTAGCTTAGTATGTGGGACTTGGGCAGAATTGTCTCTTTGGTCTGTTATTGGTCCCCTATATGGAGTGAATAAATGTTGGATCAGATCTCTCCATGAAAAGTCACATGGCAATAATATTACAGAAAAATAAAATGAGAAAATAAATTCAGATGAAATGGTTCAAAATGAAAGTTACAAATATATTTTAACAGCTATAATTTATAATTATATAAGAGAAAATGTGTCCAAAAGAGACCTTAACCCTAGTTCAACATTCCTTACCCAATTCAAACGTAAAAGTATAAAATGTTAACACAACATTCCATACCAAGAGAATATCTTAGACAGCACCTGACTCAGCAAAACCGAGCAACATTTGTATGTGTGGACTCAGCACACAGTCAGTTGTATGTGTGGACTCAGCACACAGTCAGTTGTTTGTGTGGACTCACAGCACACAGTCAGTTGTATGTGTGGACTCAGCACACAGTCAGTCATTGCGTCCAGGCTCACACAAAATCCTTCTGTAGGATAACACACATCGTAAAAGGATACAGTTAAACTTCTGTATTTTCTCAAGCTCAGAAGCAACAGACCTACACAAGAGAAAGGGTGACACTGGAACGTGAGCTCTTAGCACACATGACCGAGAGAGACAGGAGGGCAGAGGGGTATAAGGCCTGAGCACACCGCTCTCACAGAGCCCCTATGTGAATGTCTTGTCTTTCCCAGCACGTGAGAAGACTGTACAATACTATAGCTCGACTACCTCTGAAAAATTAAGTTTTCTCCTTCACTCTCTTAACTGCTGAGTTTTCTCCAGCCCTGAATGATCCTTTCTGTCTCTGCTCCAAATTATTCCCTAATTCCGATGTCCCCTAACACTCATGTGGAGCTTAGGCCTTGCTTCCTGAGGAGCTAACATACTTTCTCTACTTTCTAATCTGCTAGGTAATTTGGAACAAGAATTAGATACAAGACAAATTATTTGAAAGTCAATTTTTTAAAAAACTGATGTTACTCAGTATTATATTTCCTTTAATACTAAAATTTCCACAAAATGTTTTATTTATCATATACAAAGAACTGCTCTTTTTTGGTGAAAAATTTTCAATGCAGGGTTTGCTGTACATCAGATTTAAAAAGTATTTAAAAAAATATTTTATTTATTTTATGTATATGAGTACTCCACCTGCATGTACACTTGCATACCAGAAGAGGGCATTAGGGGGGTTAGATGGTTGTGCGCCACCATATGGTTGCTGGGTATTGCACTCAGGATCTCTGGAAGAGTGGACAGTGCTCTTAACCATTGAGCCATCTCTCCAGCCCCCAAAAGGTATTTTTTTTAGAAGCAAGTTATTGTCAAGCTTATATTATGAAAAACCATTTTAGGAGTTGCATTATATTTATAACCAAAAGTTTTCTTGGGCAAAAGCTTTAGGGTTTTCCATTTGCTACTTAAACATTTTGTTTTTACATGTATTTATTCACTGTGTGTGCGCGTGCATGTGTGTGTGTGTGGGGGGGGGTGCTGTAGAGTCAGAAGATGGCTTTGGATTTACGTGGGATCCTCAGGACCGAACTTGGGTCATTAGGTTGAGTAGTGATCTTTACCTGCTGAGCCATCTTGCCAGCCCTTGTGTCTTAGTCACCATTTGCTGCTGTGAAGAGACACGATGATCATGGCAAATCTTAGGGAACAAAGCATTTAATTGGAGGCTTGCTTATAGCTTCAGAGCTTAGTCCACAGTCATCATGGGAGGGGCATGGCAGCGTGTATGACACTGGAGCAGTAGCTGAGAGCTCCATCCTGATCCACAGACACAGAGGGAAAAGCTGGCTTGACATGAAACCTCAGAGCCTAGTGACACCACCTCCTAATCCTTCTAACCCTTTCAAATAGTGCCACTGCTAGGTAACTAAGCACTCACATATGTGAGCTTATAGGGGCATTCTTATTCAAACCATAACACCTTGACGCTAATTTTTAAGTATTGGCTCTTATTTACAGATTAAGTTTATAAGAAATATAAATACCACTTTTCGTTGAGAACAGGTGACAGATGTGTGGCCACTGGTCTTGGACTAGTCTGGGTCAGTCTTCTGCACCATGATATTACTGATGTCACATATCTGGAAAGAACATATTCAAATATTTGATAGGGAAACCCATTAATTTGTATAACTAATATGTGCAATAATAAAATGAATTAAAGCAAAAAACTTACTATGTAGCCAAAATGACCTTGAACTTCTGATCTTATGACAAGTGTCGGCATTACAGGGTGTGCTACTACACCAGGTTTTAAGTATTTACTGACACCCCCTCTCCCCACCTTGCATGCTGGGATGGAACCCAGTTCCTTGTCTATGCTGAGGAAATGCTCTACTCCCAGCCTAAATTTGTATACTTCTATAAATACATAAAAAATGAAAAAAATCAGTAAGATAGCCTGAAAAAAAAAAAAAGGATAAAGACAAATTTTAAGTGTGGCAGTAAGATTTTCTAAATTGTATTCACCAGACATAAATGAGGCAGTTTTCTTATATTATTCATAGATTAAAATAATTTTACTTACATTCACAATATTATGACAAAACCATCTAAATCAAAACATAAAAGGAATGCTTGTACTTCATTTAAAGCCCAGATTTAAGTGTAGCTTTCTTTTTAGTTTTTCAAAGTAAAGTGAAATTCCTTAAGCTTGTCATGAAAATACCGTTACATAGTCTATTTAAGCATTTGCCTACTAAAATGTAAACCTGGAAATGTTCATTAGAGCAAATACACGCACACGTGCACACGTGCACACACACACACAAATACATACACACATATGCAGGTGATGAAATATAACTTAATGAGTATCAAAACAAGCTAATAAAATGATCTGAAATAATGGGATAAAGCATTTATTAAAGTCTTTGCTAGAGGTACTCTTTTTGAAAGAAACTATTTAAAATAGCAATTAAATGTTGGAACATTTAGACCAAAACGAGAGCACCCAGCAGAAAAGTAAACTCAAGATGTTGAGGAAGCAGCTCTGTGGGCACTGGCAGGTGATGCTGCCATCACATCAGGGCCACGCAGAGCCACCGCCGTCACGTCAGGCCACGCAGAGCCACCGCCGTCACGTCAGGGCCACGCAGAGCCACCGCCGTCACGTCAGGGCCACGCAGAGCCACCGCCGTCACGCCAGGGCCACGCAGAGCCACCGCCGTCACGTCAGGGCCACGCAGAGCCACCGCCGTCACGTCAGGGCCACGCAGAGCCACCGCCGTCACGTCAGGGCCACGCAGAGTCACTGCAGTGGACAGCGAACCACATCAGCACGAAGGCTATATTCCTAAGAACTGAGTTCAGGTGTTCTCCTATTTAAAATAACCAGCAGCTAGCTAGTTTTTAACCATCGCAGAAAACATACAATTTTAGTCATTTGTGATCATTTGCAAACTGTCCTTCTTCCAGTTCCCTGAGGGAATTAGAATAACTGGCTAACACCACTGACCACACCCTACACCGCACAGCAGGGCAGACAGGCTGAGAACATAGTATTTTAAGAAACCAGTTGGATGCAAACAAATGTCTAAAGCTGCCTTGATTTATTTCATTATGTTAAATTTCAGCATAACTGAAAAATCTAAAACTACACATAACATTTAAGTTATACTTATGCTCTACCAGTTAAAACATGAAAATAAAATTGTTCTTCTATACCTTTCATATACTCCAGGGTGCTCAGTTTGAATTAACTGATCCTGTCCATCTGGAAAAGTTAATCTGCACCAACCTAAGTTGAGACCTTGATCAACCTTAAGAAGCAAAAAGAAGAGGCAAGTTTTATTAGTCTAAAACCAAAAACTAAAACAATAGCAAATTCTTAAAGAAAAAAAAAAGAGGAGCATATGCGTCATTAAAATTTTATTTTGAGAATGTAAAGATTTGATTTTATACGGGCGGCAGCGTGTCTAAGCCATCACCACACAGATAATTATTAGATAACAAAAATGTCAATCTTTCTGCTATCATGTTATATATTTGTTATTCTTTTCTGATTTTTGCTAGGAAATTCACTGAGGTCAGTAAAACCACTTGATGAGGTTTTATATTTAAAAAGTTTGGTCTCTAGTACCCAACTAATGGCAAACAATCACCTGTGACTCTAGCTCCAGAGACTTGGACAACCTCTCCTGACCGAAGAGCCCCTACGTACACGTGGTGACAAAACTTACACGGACTCACATACACATACATAAAAACCCAATTTATGATAATTAGAGATAGTGTAGTGCTGTGTTCTGTTCTGTTTCCTATAGATTAGTAGCCAATCGGGATATAGTTTAGATTATAAATAACAGACTATAATATAATTCAGGAGAATGTTTCATATATTTGAAAAAATCTAGAAATAGGATCTTGAATGTTTTCATAGGAAAGCAGTGAGAAATATTTGAAGAGATAATTTTACCCTGATATAATAGTTAGTATACACAACTATCTAAGGACAGAATGGAATTTCATGCCTGACAATTATAAATGCTGTAACTTTTTACTGAACATAACAAATGGATTTCAGTCTTAGGCAGTCATCCTCCACCTGTGGGCTGTGACCCCCACAGGGGGTGCGTATCAGATACCTTGTGCATCAAATATTTACATTAAGATTCCTAACAGGAGCAAAATTACAGTTATAAAGTAGCAACGAAATAATTTTGTGGTTGGGGGCAGCACTGCGTGAGGAATGGTGTTAGAGGGCCCAGCACCAGGAAGCGTGAGAGTCTCGGCCTTAGCCTGACTCATACTCACTTGTCTTTTTTCAGCAGAGGCGCTGAAATCCCAATTCAGTGTTAGGGTGACGCCATCTAAAAAGACAGCATGAACTTTGTCATCAGAGTAGGCAAGAAACCTCCCCACACTGGGGACGACTGATTCTTTCAGAAGCACGGGCAGAATATTGCTAACGTTTACTCCAGGTACCTAAAACCAATAAAGAGAGCACAGGACAGAGTTTTCCATGAAGCAAGTCAAGTCTTACTTAGAAGTTGAGTACTACGGAACCCATACCCATGTTTTACCTTTTCAAGAGTTGCACATCTCAAAATGTCTATGTAACAAGAAGGTTAAGTTCTAGTATCTCTGGAAGCTGCCATCCTGCTACGAACTTTACAGAGTCAAAGATTATGAATTATAACAGCATATCCGTCTATAGCAAATGAGTATGGACCCAGAAACCAATGTCTGAGAATCATTTTCTCTAAGCCAGGATTAATGAATTTATTTTACACTTAAAAAATATATAATATGATACTATCATGGTTCATATTGACAAAACTTTTACATAACTCAAATTCAATCACTTGCTATCTCTTCCTCTCTATAAAACGAAGACAGGGTAGCACACATCTCTAATCCCAGTAGTTGGCAGGTTGAGCCAGGAGGATCTCAAGTTGGAAGCCAGCCTGGGCTATGTAGTGAGCCCAAAGCCAGCCAGAGCTACATAGCAAGATTCTGCATGAAAAACCCAGAGGGTGGTGGTGCGAAGCTAGTACAGCTTCCTGATAAGAGCGTGCGGTTGACATGCTCTGAGCCCAGGTTCGAATCCCAGCATTGTTGGGGTGAAGAATTATGTAAAGAAAGTATCTGTGACACTAAAGGTAAAACACAGGGCAAGGGGTATGCCAAAGTGAGAGAGAGAGTATCTGCCTAGTATGTGCAATGCCTTGTACTTAAAAAAAAAAAAAAAGTATATAATAGAAGCCTTGCTGGACGTGGTGGCGCACACCTTTAATCCCAGCACTCAGGAGGCAGAGGCTGGCGGATCGCTGTGAGTTCGAGGCCAGCCTGGTCTACAAAGTGAGTCCAAGACTACACAGAGAAACCCTGCTTATTTTCCAATCTGTCTATGAGGTAGGCATTCTTTCTTCCTTCCTTTTTTTCTTTGTAAGTTTTCAGAGACAGGGTTTATGCTGGCTAGTCCTATGTGAACTTGACACAAGCTAGAACGATCAGTGAGGAGAGAGGTTCAACTGAGGACATGTGTTCATAAGAATTGCTTTTTTCTTACTTAGTGATTAATGTGGGACTGCCCAGCCCACTGTGGGTGGTGCCACCTCTGGGCTGGTAGTCCTGGGTTCTATAAGAAAGCAAGCTGGGGGCTGCAGATGGCTCAGCGGTAAGAGCACTGTCTGCTCTTCCTGAGTTCAATATCCACCATCTATCTACATGGTGGCTCACAGCCATCTATACTGGAATCTGAAGCCCTCTTCTGGCATTCAGGTGTATATGCAGATGGAGCACTCATACATAAAATAAATAAATAAATCTTAAGAAAGAGAAAGAAAGAAAGCAGATAGGCAGGCTGAGCACGCCAGTGAGCAGCCCCTTCCGCGGCCTCCGTGTCAGCTCTGGCCTCCAGGTTCCTGCCCTGCTTGAGTTCCTGCCCTGACTGTTTTATTGTTTGTTTGGTTTGGTTTTTCAAGACGAGGTTTTTCTGTGTAACATCCTGGCTGGGCTGGACTTGCTTGGTAGACCGGGCTGGCCTTGAACTCACAGCGATGCCCCTGCATCTGCCTCCCAAGTGCTAGGATTAAAGGCATGTGCCACCATGCCTGGCTTGCTCTCACTGTTTTTGATGAAGAACTGTTATATGGAACTGGGAGTGAGATAACCTTTTCCTCCCCAAGTTGTTTTTGGTCATGGTATTTAATTGCAGCAATAAAAACCCTAAGACAGGGTTTCTCTGTGTAGCCCTGGCTATCCTGAAACTTACTCTGTACACTAGGCTGACTTCAGACTCCAAGGAGCTGCCTGCCTCTGCCTCCCAAGCGCAGGGACAAAAGGTGTGTACCACCAAGCCCAGCTAAGGTAGGTATTTTCTTGAATAAACAAACTTGAATGTTACAAGGAATTTTTCACGTGACTTACATGAAAGCAGTTTGGATGTGCAAGCATGAATCTACACAAGGAAAGAACTAACTAACAACCTTGCTTTTTAACATACCATTTTCCAGCAGCATGCACGGTAGTTGTGGCTTAGTGAAAGCCTTGTCTTGGCACAATGCTGAAGAATTCTGTGAACATGAAATACATTGCCTAAATGTTGGTAAATGGTGACATTTCCGAGTATTTTCAAACACCTGGTTCTCTCCGCCATGTTTCAGCAGCATCCTTATGCCGTGTAACAGCCTAGATGACTGTGGCCACTCACATGTGGCCACTCACTGTGGCCCAGAACATGTTAAGCTCTGAGATGGGGCTACCACTTCCTTCTGCCCTGGTCTGAGCTACTCCTTGGCCTTTTGGTGAAGAACTCCATAGATAGTTTTCAGATGTGCCATTAAGACTGTCTAACTTAGTTATCTGAGAATGTGTGTCTATGCACTTATACAGGAAGAGTTTGGGTTTCTTTAAGAACCCAGCTGTGATATGTCAATGTGTTTTTGTTTCAAACCCAGGCGTGGGAAACGTGACTGTTTCCAATGGCCGCAGCAGCAGACTGTGCCTTGTGTGTGTTCTGGCAGGGGTGTGATTCTGCCAGCTGAAGATAGTTTAATTCTGGGGCCTCGAGAGAGGGCATAAAAAGACCAGAGACCCGAGAGAGGGGCACGGCTGTTCGTCCTGCTGGTCCCTACTCCTGCTGCTGCTGCTGGTTTGTCAAGTAGCCAAGAGAAAAGACACAAGAATATGTTAGAGATGTCCTGACCAGAGTTGGACTTGCCCCGAGGAACTCCATGCCCCTAAAAGATCTCAACACCCCTCTTCCCACTAACCTTCTGGCTCTCCTACCTGGCGCTGGGGTGTTGGAAGGGATAAGGGCTGGAAGGGAGGTAGAGGTATTAAAAACCCCAATAATTTTTTTAAAAAAGTATGTCAACACACTCATGTGTGCAAGTGTGCAGGCACATGTGCCATGGCACGTGTGCAAAGGCCAAAGGTCAATTTTGTGGATTTGGTTCTCTCTTTCCACGATTTGTGGCTTCAAAGGTCAAACTCAGGCTTCTTGGCTTGGACAGCGAGTGCCTTCCTTGGTGAACTGTCTTGCTTCTCCAATGTTCTAAAGAAGTGACAGTCACACACCCAAAGGTTTAGCATGGCCTCAATGGCAAGAAAGGAGCCAAGCAACATGCAGGAAATCAAACACTAATTTCTGAGCCCGCTAGTATATTTTGGAAATTGTTTACAGGTAACTTCATAAAACAAATTATTTAGTTCAATATTGCGCTTTCATTCTACTGGATGCCATAGATTAGTCAAAAGAATGTTTTAAAAGGTGAAATAAAGAACCAATACCCACTTTACCTTTAGTGCACTCCCACAAAACTTTATTACTCTGAAAATAAGGAATTGGGGAAATTTCAAATGTGTCCTCACACCTAAAGGTGACTGAAGTGACCCAAGGGATGCCACACTTACCCAGAGAGTCGGACCTTCAGACCCTCTCAGGACCTGCTTACTTCCTATATAGAAACCTCTCCATACTTAAACTTAAAAGCCAGAAATACTCTTGTAACGACACAGATACTTTTAAAATTACGAGAGCAGAAAATTAGCGGAGACACATATTTCCATTGCACCCACTGAGTCTTAACCTTTCCCACATCCAGGAGACACATGTCACAGTATTCAGATATGTGACTGTTCTGCTCAGCTTAGCGTCACAAACTCACCGGGTTGCCTGTTTAATCAGAGAACGTACAGAGAAGAGACTTCCTGGCCTGTCTGGAGGGAGGTTATTTACAGAGTAAGTTTTCTCTTCTCTCTGAAATTTTAAAACAAACAAACAAAATCTCAGTAATAAACTTGACCTTTATTACTTAGCTATTTTTCCTTGAAGTATGTATATATATACCAACAAAGCAACACAGTATTATAAAGCCCACAAAATCTACACGTTTTAATGGTATTTTTATGTTGCCTTTCCATTATTCCACACAGCCAATGAAGTTACACTGTCTATAAATCGCAGTTGTACACAAGCTAACATAGCTTATATATTTATTACATAACAGTATTCTAACTAATTTTCCTATGTATTACTAGGAAATACTGTGTAAGCCATATTTTAAAGACAAGTTTTAAAAGGCAATTTAGGTTTTAACAATGATTCTAGTTGAACGAATATGCTATTTTGCTATGTTTTATAGATAGAAGAACCTCCCCTGGAGTTTGTGGAAATTAACATTATTTATAGGCTCAGATTTTCTTTCTTTCTTTTTTCGGTTGCAAGCCTAACCTTTAATGGTTGAGCCATCTCTCCAGCCCAATTTTTTTTTCTTTTTTTTTAAAGACTATAATTACATAATTTTTCCCGTTTCCTCCCTCCGAATGCTCCCATGTAACCTACCCCTTGATGTCTGCACACACCTGTGCGCACACACATGCGCGCGCGCGCGCACACACACACACACACACACACCCTAAATATGTAAGTACAACCTGCTGAGTCTGTAATCTAATCATGTGTACATGTTTTTAGGGCTGATCACTTGGTGTTGGATAACTAACTGATATTCAGGAACTCAAGCAAGGTAGGAATGAGGAGGTAGCAATGGATGGAGGCCACAGAGGGGTGATGCTTACTGGCTTACTCTGCATGGCTTGCTCAGCCTGCTTTCCTTTTTGTTGTTATTTGTTTTGAGACAAGGTTTCTCTGTGTAACCTTGGCTGTCCTAGAACTAGCTCTGCAGGCCAGGATAGCCTTGAACTCAAGAGATCTGCCTACCTCTGCCTCCCAAATGCTGAGATTAAAGGCATGTGCCACCACTGCCCGTCAGTCGGCTTTCCTATAGCACCTAAAACCACCAGGTCAGGGGTAGCACTGCCTATAGTTGCCCACATTAGTTGTCAGTCAAGAAAATGTACCACAGGCTTGCCCACAGATCAGCTCAATCTAGTTGTGGCATTTTCTCAAATGAGTTTCTCTCTTACCCAATGCTGGTGTCAAGTTGACAAAAAACAGTTGGCACATCCCAGAAAAACCACACTGATCAAAACGCAGAGCTGTGGAGCCCAGGCCCAGCTAATATATCTAAGACACAATCCTGTAACTGGGGTGCAGGGGACATTGCAGAAGAGGGCGGGAAGACTAAGAGCCAGAGGACTGGGGAGTTTGCTGAGGGACTGTGTCTCCTATAAAGGTCAGAAGCTACACCCATGAAGGCTCACCAACATGGATGCCTGAACATGATCTGAACAAGGACAAGGCAGACATTTAGACATTCTAACATGGAACAGGAAAGGTCATGGAACCTCAACTCCAGACCAAGAACTGCAGGCCACTAAGAAATGCTGAGAGTAGGAGAAGCCATTGTATTCTCTGATTTTTAAAATGAAAGAAATTGTTTTTCCTTTTGAATTTCCCCTTTCTCAGACCTGCTAGTGTTTCTCAGGACTGCTTGTAACTTCTGGTGTGACCTCTTGATTTCCTTTAGAGAATCCTACGAGGGCTCAAAGGCCTAGTTACAGTAGCTATAGCAACAGCTCACATGTGTAGTGTGGACATAGCATGATACATGGACCATCTCATTTGCTCTTAAAATACTTCTGGAGTAAGAAGCAGTGGCGCCTGGCGTCAGACGTAGGAACCAAAGCAGAGACAAGAAGCAGTAGAGATGAGGCCCCATTAGAAGCACAAGTGCAGCTTCATACCTTTTACCACTGCGACAGAGCACGGGTTTCCAAGTCAGAACTTAAACCAAACTGGGCGTCTGCCCGTTACTAACTACATGACAGGCAGCTTATCCACTCTTTGTATTTCTTGTTGTTTGGTTCTTGGAAACAGGGTCTTACTCTTTAGCCTGAGCTGGACTGGAACTCACAATGTAGCCCAGGTTGGCCTCAGACCAATTTGATATTATTAAATTGTCTTTTATGAAAGCTAAACCACCTGACATGCCAGTGAAAACTGTAAAATCATTCCTTCCCCACCTCTATTTCAGCAGTAGGTAGTATCTTTTTGGTTGTTTGGTAGGGTTTGTGTAGCCCAGCTGCCTCCTGCCTGTCTCCCAAATGCTTGGATTATAGGTGTGCACTACGATACTAGGTGTGACAGCGATCTTCTTAGCCTTGGGCAGTTTGTTGTGTGTATTGAGGGGCTTGTCTGTGTATGTGCAAGTGCACATATATGTACGTGTGTGAAGGAGAAGAGGAAGACAATTTGCATTATCATTCTTAAAGTCTTGTCTATCTCGTTCCTTTATTTTTATTTTGTGTAAATTCTGCCTGCATGTATGTATATGTGACATGTGCATGTGATACCCATGGAGGCCAAACAAGGATGTCAAACCCCGGGAGTTGGAGTTAGAGATGGTTGCGAACCACCATGTAGGTGCTGGGAAGTGAAGCCCGGCGAGCACTCTCACCTGCTGAGCCGCTCCAGCCCTGTCTCCTTCGCCTGAAGCTCATCAAGTGTGTTAGTTACACAGGCAGGTGGGCCAGCGAGCTGCACTAGCCCTGGGGTTACAAGTGTGTGTTATCATGCTCGGCGTTTATGTACTGGGTGTAGAATCGAAAGCCTCATCCCTGTAAGACAAACCCTTTACCTACCGAATTATCACCCCAGCCCAATTCGAGACAAGTTGTTAAGTGAAAATTGTTATGTTTTTACTTTAGTTTGCATTCCCTATGTAAAGATTTTTTTTAACTGTTTGTTATCAATATTGCCTTTAAGTTTAAACTACTCTTATCCTGTGCCCACTTCTTTTTGTTTTGTTTTTCCCTAGTTCATTTGGTTTTGGTTTTAAAATTACTGATTCAGTATATCATATTTTCTTCTAGGTCTCTGCTGCTTTTGTTGTTGTTGTTTGTTTTTTAAAGCAATTATAAAGTCTGGCTTTCTTTTATTTAGCTTTTGAGCATGGGTTAATGTAAGACGTCAACAACTTTATCCCACCAGAGAGTCAGGGTTTCATGTCTTCCTCAGGGCAGACGGAACAGTGGCTGTCCTCACTGTCCTCACAGAGCTCTAAGAATGGGGCTGCGAGGGCACGCTCGGTTGGAAGCTGGTGCTTTCTCCTAAAAGCTCATGGCTCTACCCCAGAGGAGCTTGCCTCATAAGTTGGTCGCTTCCTTTCCTGTCACCAAGTAAAACTGAAGCTCTAGGGAGATCACTATTCTGACTTTTGCAGTTTTGTAACTTCTCTGAACAAAACAGTCAGTGCCTGTCCTAGTGTCCCACTGCTGTGAAGACAGGCCATGACCATGGCGGCTCTTATGAAGAAAACATTAATTGGGGATGGCTTGCAGTGCAGAGGGTTAGTCTGTGGGGAGCATGGCGGCATGCAGGTGGACATGGTGCTGGAAGAGGAGCTGAGAGTTCTACATCCTCATTAGCAGGCAGCAGGGAGACCGAGAGCCACTGGGCCTGGCTCGAGCATCTGAAACCCCAAAGTTCCCACCCCAGGGATACACTTCCTCCAACACGGTCATCCACTTCCTAAGCATTCAGATATATGAGCCTACGTGGGCCAATCTTATTCAAATGTGTAACTATGTAAATCCATTCTACTTGCAGGCTTGTCTCACGTAGTGTGGCAGTGTGTAGCTTGTGTGTAATAGCTGCGTAGCCTGAGCTGTGGACACATATACTCTCATCTCATTTTCTTGTCTCTCTGACTGACCATCAGATTACACCCTCGAGGACAGGAACTCTGTCTTTATTATTTCCAGTGTCCACACCAGTAAGTGGCCACTAATATTTACTGAACAAATAAATGCTTTCCTAGAAATAGACCTCGATAAGGGATCTGCTCCAACATATACTGATTTATGAATGTGATGTTTGAGATTTACTTAAAAACAGGGAGTAGAGAAGGCAGTAGAGATGAGTAAGCTGGACAATTATGGACCTAAGAGTCCTAGAGAGTCCATCTCTCTACTTTTATATGTTTGAAATGTTCCATAGTTAAGTAAATCCTTTAATCCCAGCACTAGGGAGGCAGAGGCAGGTGGATGGATGTGAGTTCGAGGCCAGCCTGGTCTACAAAGCCAGTCCAGGACAGCCAAGGTTACTCAGAGAAACACTGTTTCGAAAAACCAAAACCAAAACCAAAACCAACAAAACAGCAACAAAAAGTGTGACTCAGAAGCAATGCTCTGGCTTTAGAATTTTCTACTGACAAATTCTGTGACAGAAGAAATTTAGCTTCTGATTTAAACAAACTGTTTAGGATGCTAATGGTTACCAGTGGGTTGTGACTACAGTAAAAGTAAGGTGATTGATAATTCACCAGGTGTCAATGCTGACAGTAAGATTATATTAAGCCAGGCATGGTGGCAAATGCCTATAATCCCAGCACTCAGAGAGGCAGAGGCAGGTGGATCTCTGTGAGTTCCAGGCCAGCCTGGTCTACAAAGTGAGTCCAGGAGAGCCAAGGCTACATAGAGAAACTCTGTCTCAAACAAAACAAAACAAACAAAAAGATTATATTAATTTTCCATATAAAGAGCAGGAAGTAATGTTAGATAAACAGAAAATTTCCCATACACACTATGACTTTAGAAAGAGCTTTATATCAAAATTGTTGGATTTTCATAGCTTACCTTTTTAGACTCTTCTTGACTTGAATAATATGTGAAATAGTTACCAAAATAAGCCCCTTCTGACTTGAAAACTGATCCATCTCCAGGATAAATCTCTATTGAGTTTACACTTTTATGGGTAAGCCTAAGGTAGAGAAATAATCATTCTGTTTTGTTTCTGTAATTAAGATTAATGCATGCGTGAAAGCAATCGTTAAGAGAACAAAACCCAAACAAGCAACAAACCAAACAAATATAAATAGAGACATGGGTAATTCTGAACCAAGAGAGACAGAACACACAAAAATGCCTTATGTGTTTATTTCAACAACTAAGCTCAGAGCTTCTAGAATTCTGAATCCTGTCTTCATATCCCCAGTGCCAACCACAAGAACTGGCATATAGTGTCACCAAAGCAATGTTGATGCATAGAAGTCAAACACCTCATTTCCAGGTTCTAAAAATAAATATTTTCAGTAAATGTAAGTGGTGTAATCAGTGCCTGGCAGATAAGATTAAATGTCCACGTAAATCATGACCAGTTAGTTATACGTGCAGCAGCTGAGTATGATCATATGAAAATTACTTTTATTAGAACAGATAGAAAAGATCTATCTTTTATATGTTGTCAGGGACCACCAAATGGCTCACCAGGTAAAAGCACTTGCTGTCAGGCCTTAGGACCTGAGTTCAATCCCTGGGGCCCCACATGGTAGGAAAAGTTGCCCTCTGACCTCCATAAGCATGCTGTTGCACACATACGTGTTGCCACTCCCAATAAAAAAAGAAATGTAGGGGCTGAAGAGATGGCTCAGAGGTTAAGAGCACTGGCCACTCTTCCAAAGGTCCTGAGTTCAATTCCCAGCAACCACGTGGTGGCTCATAACCATCTATAATGAGATCTGCTGCCCTCTTCTGGCCGCTGGCTTACATGCAGGCAGAATACTGTATAATATAAGAAATCTTAAAACCATCAGGCATGCTCTTCTAGCGTTACTCTTGGAAATAAAGCTGTGCCTCGCCAACACTGTTTCCCAGTCATTAGACAGTAACTGTTGTGGGGAGGAGAATTCAGTGGAGTCCCAGGAGCAGAGCAGCCAGGAAAGGAACAACTGTGTTTGACTGAATCACCCTTCAGCTGACTCCCTGCTCCCTAGGTAACACAGCTAGACCTTCGTGTCCACGGGGATATCCTAAGCCCCTGGTACAAACATTCCAGTCACTAGCTAGGCTGACTCTCTGTGGCTTTGGAGCAGCCACGTGAGTCTTGTAAACGTGGTCAGTGTGAGTCACAGACCTCTGTGCATACCAATAAAATTAGTTCTGTGACTTGTAAAAGTAAAGACAGAATACAGGAGCCCAGAAGACCCAGCAAAACTGTCCTTTTGTAAGAATCGGTTGCAAGTACAGCCTCATTCCCCACCCCTGCCCCCTCCCCCGAGAGTTAAGAAACACACAAACAAAGCTCGCAGGGCAGTATGGGGAGGAGCCTCACCTGTACGTGACCCCCTCACACCACACCACCTTCACAAGCTCAGGGTAGGAGTACTCTTCTTCATCAGACTGTCTCTGGAAAAGTGAATCACAGAAGTTCCATCTGTCAACATTAAAATATGAGTATTAATTCCTGTTCAAAATAGTTGCCATTAAAAGTCGACAAAACAGTGCCACCATAATGCTTATTCCTTGTTTTAATCACTAGACCAAAGAAAATAAAATGTAAGTGTGCATTAGAGAAATTTAAAGGCAAGTCTTACTTTGCCATGTATCTATCTTTCCAGCAGTTCTCAGTAACTTCATTAATGGATCTCAGCATGATATCAACTTAAATTTTTACTAACCTTTAAATTTTAACCCAATTTCAAACCACAGATCTTTACTGTCTATAGCAGGCCAGACATCACGTTCTACCCACTGAGAATGTCCCCCAGAGCAGATGTTTCCTGTCCCCAGTGAGACTTCCCATCTGACAGCCTTTGAGAAAACACTCCAAGGAAGTAAGATGTACACTGAGACAGGGGAGAGAGGTGGTGGAAAAGATTTCAGTCACTTAAATGAGCTTCAGAATAGTAACAGATGTGGCTGGGTGTGGTGGCACACACCTTTAACCCCAGCACTTTTGGGAGGCAGAAGGGTTAGAGGTCAACTTGGTCCATTTAGAACTCTAAGGCCAGCCAAAGTTACAGAGTGAGACCTCATCTCAAAAACCAAAACCAACCAAGCAGGACCATTATCAGATGATCTAGAAATGATGCTTAGGGCAAAAGCCAGTTCTCTCCAAACCTTTCTGAGCAACAAGCCACTCTTGCTTTACCTGTGCATGTGTGGGGCAGGGCAGCTGAGTGGCAAGGCCCTGGGAAGGACAGAGACCTCTCCTCTTTCTTCGGGGTCGTCAGAAGTTGCAGAGCAACTTGCAGGGGAATCTGCGTCAGTGTCAGACGAAACACTAACTTTGTTACAAGAACGAAGTGCTAAAGACAAAGGGTGTCTCCACTGCTCTGGACAGGAGGCAACAGAGCAACACTGCTTCACCCACGTGTACACGCATCTGTGCTCTGTGCCCGGGGAAGGCGGCCCCTCCCTCTCCTCAGTCCCATTCACGGAACATATGTTCGCTGAAGCGTCGTTAGATTTCAAGATCTGGTAACGAGGTTCATTTTCTTTATTCTTTGAACTTTGTCCAGATAAACTTGCACATCTGCAGACTTTGCTGTTCTTTCCAACCAGCTTATCTTCTGGGGCCTGGCTATTTGTGCCCAGCAGTACTACACACGAGTCTGCCTTCTGACTCACTTTACACAAGAAGTGTACTGTAAACTCATGCTGAGATCTGGGCAGGCAAAGGTATGCGTGTCCATCCAGTGATGTGATCTTCACTGCGCCACTCTCGGAATATGTGGCACTGTTGTCGCTATCAAGACTGGGCCATTTCACTTCTGAGAAATCAATGAAGATATGCTGAATTAAGAGAGAGGGAAAAAACCATATTTTCTGTTAATGCTCAATTTTTCCATATTTTTGATATGAGCTTACATACTTGTGTTTTACTACCTGGAAAATGAAAACTGGAGTCACTATATGGTTTTACAGATAATACTGGATGCTAATACTATTTCTCTTAGAAAAATACATGTGTACACATACACGCACACGGGTGCGTGCGCGCGCACACACACACATGAGAGAGAGAAAAGAAGAAAGAAGCAGATACCATCTGATTAGTGTTGACTGTATTTTGATTTAAAATGTTCAATGAATTAGGAGGGATGGGTTTGCAGACCGTTCATCCCTAAAACCTAACCTAAAAAGAGCAGACATGAGCAGATGAAAGAGCGCCTAGGCTGTGGCGTGCTACAGAAGAGCAATTAGAGCGTACATGGTGTGGAACTAGTGTAAAAGTCATCGAGAAAACAACACAGGTAATACAAAAACAAATGCAATATCTTTAAAATGTCACATGAGATAGGAGAAAAATGAGAATTACTTTTTAAGATGGTATTGGAATTACTAGATAGCACTGGGGAAATGCTGTTACGACCAGATGAACGTAAAGCTTTGTGGAGGAGCCTCATAGCCACACCTTGCCAGCAGAGGAACTAGCTGTAAGATGCCCTAAGCTGCCAGGCGGTTGTGCACGCCTATAATACCAGCACTCAGGGAGGTAGAGGTGGGTGGATTTCTGTGAGTTCGAGGCCAGCCTGAAATAATAAACAAACTCTTTCTTTAAGTTGCTCATCTCAGGCATTTTTGTCACAGTAATGTAACTGATATGAAACTATTGAAAGAGCCACAACACAGTATGAGAGTACTCAGTAAGGAGGCAAGAGAGCACTGGAAAGTAGAAGAAAGTAATTACGGCACCTAGGCTGAGTGTGTGGCTCAGAGGTCACGTGCCTTCCTACCCTGTGAGGTCCTGGGGCCACTCCATACTACCATGCGTCATTAGATTAGGCTCAAGTCCTAACTTCAACACTTTGAAAGATTTCACAGATGAATCAGGACACTTATCTTTGAGACACAGTTTGTGCAAAGAAGGGATTGTAACCTAGGAAATATTAGCGGTTACCTGTGCTGCACTGGGACCAGTGAAGTTTTGGGTTGTTAGCAATAGAATCTAGTTATATTGCCCATGTTAGTGTCAAATGTAGGAGGCCATGTGACCCTCTTGCCTCAGCCTTTAAGTACTTTTAACATTGGTTCTAGTTCCTAGTCCATAGTCTTAATAAATGAAATGTACCATTATTCCTCAAAATAAAATATAAACAGTAACATTTTTATACTTATACATAATTACACATTGTGCTGGCTAGGTCTTTGTCACAAACCTGAGTCACCCGGAAGGGCAGAACCTCAACTGAGGAAACACCTCCCTGAGGCTGTTCTGTGGACACGTCTGTGGGGCATTTTCACGTTTGCTGATTCATACGGGAAAGCATATCCGCCTGCTGGTGACACCGACCCTGGCGGGTGGGCCTGGACTGTAGAGGAAGGGCAGCTGAGCGAGCCAGAGGAAGCGAGGCAGTAAGCAGCGCTCCTCATGGGCTTTGCTTTAGCTCCCACCCGGGGCTCCCTCACAGGACTGAGCACTACTAGCTGAAGTAAGTCCTGTCCTCCCGATTTGCATCAGGTCAGTGTTTTCTCACAGCACTGGAAAAAGCAAACTAGGCTCATACCGTACTATACATTAGCAACTATACGTAGTTTACTAAAATGTTTATGCAATTTCTTAATATTGAGACATGTGAGAATAGATAATCACAAACCTGAAGTGTTATAATCCATGGCCATAAAGACAATGTCAGGAGTTGAACTGCATAGCTGTGCGCTCCTTCGCCTGGTGAAGCACACACGTCTGCGCGTCCTATAGCGTGCGCTTAGTCCAAGTGCTAAACCATCTGCTTACAACTAACCTGCACTCAAGTGTCACTCGTAGGAACATGGTTTAGAAAGAGTTACCTGTTTTCTTTCTGAAGGTATGATGCTCTCTGATAAAAATGGGCATGCAGCTGAAGAGTTCCGGAAATCTACGGCTCGCTGTACTTGCTCCTGTGAAGAAAACAGAGTTATCTGAAAATCAGTTTAGAATGACAAAAGTAAGAATCCTAGTTACCTTTCATAGTCCACCAGCTTCAACCACCTCTGGGATAAAAAAGGAACTTTTTCCTGGGTTGATGGTGGCTCACACCTTAATCCCAGCGCTTAATCCCAGGCAGAGGCAGACGGATCTCTGTGAGTTCAAGGCCAGCCTGTCCACAGATTGGAACTCCAGGATAGCCAAGACTACACAGAGAAATGAGAAACCTTGTCTCAACAGACAGACAGACAGACAGACAGACAGACAGACAGAGTACTTTTGTGATGTTACTTACTCGGTAGGTGCTAATAACAAAGTGTGTCCGTTGACGAATTCTCTCTGGTTGTTGTAAAGGATGTGTTGAAAGAGGAGGGGCCTTTTCAAAGAGAAATTCAGAGCCACAAGGGGAGAGCTGCAGTTTGGAGCCGTCGGCATACTGCACTTGGACGGAGTCGTCCTCGTAAAGTGCCATTCGCACTTCAGCTGCCATGTCCGCGCAGACAGGGAGTGCCACACTCCACAGCACAGACTACAGGAAATGGAGACACAGCAGCACAGGCAGTTTTCTTAATGCAAGCGCTCCACCAAGCTAAACACATGTATTTCCTAAGAACACGAGGGCAGCACACTGTCACTGTGTGTGCTCTTGGAGGGAGAGCAGTGATCTTTCCCCCGCGCTTAACAAAATGCCTGCGTAACCAGTAGGACTTCACTCCACTGTCAGAACGTAACTTGAAAGGAGAAAACAGCTCACAAAATCACAAATGTCCTTCTAGGTTTTGGGGTCTTACTGTTACTCAAGCTTAATTTTTGTTGTTTGTTTTGGTTTTGGCTTTTTGAGACAGGGTTTCTCTGTGTAGCCTTGGCTGTCCTTGAACTCACAAAGATCTGCCTGCCTTTGCCTCCTAGAGTGCTGGGATTACAGGCGTGCGCCACCATGCCCCGTTAAGCTTAATTTTTGTATATAATATGCTCAGGATCTCATTTCAGATAAACCAATTATAGTTGGTAAGAAAAATGTAGCAATTTGGGCAAGTGCTGTAGCTCAGAATGTGACGGTCCTGGCCATGCAGGCCCATGAGCTGACCTGTATCCCTAGATTCACCGTGCCAAGAGAGAATAGCACTGCAGCAAGCACGTGCATGCCTGCACTCACACACCATGCAATAATAGTAATAAATAAAAATAAAATAAAACTCAGCAAATCAGTTTTAACACAGGCAAAAGGCAGGCCAAAAGGAACTATCAAACCTAAGGAAAAAGATCACTGAAGAAATACAAATGGCACAGTATACTGTCCCCAGCCCGGCATTAAGGAAGTAGTTAATCCAGTGTCTTCAACTGGTCCTCACTTCTTCAATTGCAAATAACATCTTAACTCCAAAGTGACCCTGTTTTTACTATGCTTCCCACACCTGTGTGGTGCAAGGAGCAGTGGGCTTAATTTATACCCCACACATGTGTGGCGCAAAGGCACTCCCACCAAATGTAGACTTGTGTCCTGCCCCGAAATTCCCTCTTCAGCTGGAACCGGTCAGTCCTAGCCACTACACACAGAGTAAGGTCCATAGTCCTACACCACAGCCTGCAGAGGCCACGCGGTCTGCCCTACCACACTCTCCAAAGGTCACTACCAAGCTCCCTTGTTCAGATCGCTTTAATCATATTGGCTTTTTAAAAAATTGCTCTTGAAACAAGGTGTTTTCCTTCGTTGCCAGCACTAACATTTCAACACAAATACCACTTGCATGAAGGCCCAACTTGATTAAATCAACTAAATTAAACTGCTCCAAACACTCTTACCCTAGCTTTCCTTTGTCCTCACAGACTTTATCAACGTCAAAATTGTTTATTTGCCCTTGTTTTCTCCCACCAGGATAGGAACTCAAACAGAATGGGTCTTCTTCACAAATGCATCGCTGTTAGCTATAATAGTGTTAGGCAAAGAATGCTGTTGACAGTGAGAGAATACCTCGTAAATCCCCTTCCCCTGAGTCTGCAATATGACTTCATGACACTTCCAACTTCTCGATGCTCGAGTTTTCTATTGATTGTTAAACTCTCCCTTGAATTTAGCCTTTTACCTCCTTTTGTTGGACGCTCATCTCTCAATTCCTACAACTAATCTATTTCTTCTCTCTCCACTGCACCTCTATATTGCTGTCACGGGTAACTTTCCACAAGTAAGACCACGCTAACTGCTTTACATCACTTGTTTACATGTTTGCTAAATGTCAATGAGCAAATGCCATGACAGCAGATGGAGGGTGTACGTGCGTTCTCGTACAGCTCTGCCTGGTTATTTTAAGAGAAAATAAGTACTGATACATAGTTGAATTTGCAATTTCTGATTCCAGACTGGGAGATGTATTTTTACTTAATCTCCATATAATAACCTTATTGAAGTTATTATTTAAATAATCAAGCATACACAAGAGAGTGTAGTGTTTAAGGTTCTTCGCGTCGCCACAGGACATCACAATCTGGCTCCAACCCATCTTTTCGGCCTCCTTCGCATTGTTTTATTCCTGTTTGCATTCTCGCCATTCAACACATAATGTCAGAGGGGACAACGAACCGAAAACCTCGTCTGTTCTGCATGGTGAAAGCTCGTTTTTCAAAATACAGTGCATAGTTACCCGGGGAAAAGAGAAAGGGGCGGGTAAACACCGTCAGGACCACCGCAAAACCTCTGACACTCACATGGCAGTTCTGGGCTGCGAAGTTGTTTCCCACTTCGAAAGGAGGGCAGCCAAGGCTTCTACCCGACCTCTGTTTGCCCAAATGGCAGGAACTGTTCGGTCTGCGACTGTTTCTCCGAGATTACTTCAGTAATACATTAACTACCGAGTGATATCTGATGAAGGAAAATAATCACATCTGCGGAAGAACATGGACACAAGAAGTGTTTCGACACCCGTCCAATCCTGGCGGCTGGGGCAGCGTCGGCGACCCGGAGGACCAGACCAAAACAAAACAAAACAAAACAGAGACGTAGCAGTTTGAACCTCCCGCATAAAGAGAAAGGGGATGTCTCCGGAAAAAGCGGGGCCGGAAGTCCCGCCTTCTTCATTGGCGGGGGGGGGGGGGAACCCGGTACCGGAAGAATACGGGTTTTCCGGTCCGGACTCTGGTCTCCACCTATTGGGTGTTCTGCCCCCTTGCGGAAGAGCTGAGGTTCCGGATAGTTAGGATCAGCCTGCTGTCCTACCAGGCAACACTAAAACACAGATGGGTTTTAGCAGAGTTATTAAATTCTTTAAAAGTGCTGGGCGCACGCATTTATTCCCAGCACGCAGAGGCAGAGGCAGACCGATCTGTGTGAGTTCCAAGCCAGCCTGGTCTACAGAGCGAATTCCAGGACAGCTAAGGCTACACGGAGAAACCCTGTTTTGGGAGGAGGAAAAATCTTTAAAAGTATTCGAAGATAAAGACCACTGGTTTTAAGAAGGGCCAGAAAATGTCTTCTAATTCCTAATTTGAGCGCTGTACGCTGCAGTATAGCCCAATTCACTGGGGGTCAGGATGGGGACTAGAGAGACAAGATAAAAAATACAGCTACGTCTGTTCCTGAGCTAAAAAGACAGCGATCTATGAGATAATAAAGTCTGAGATAATGTTTCCACTGAAATCTGAAGGTTTGGATGTTTGTTTGTTTTTTCGATATAAGGTTTCCCTGTGTAGCCCTGGCTGTCATTGAACTCAGTAGACCAGGCTGTCCTGCCTCTGCCTCCTGCGTCACCATCGCTCATTTTTTCCTACCTCAGAGTCCAGGAGTAGCCTCTTCTAATTTACTGCCAACAGGAATAGTCTGGTCTGGCCACCAGACATGGTAGTAAAGCGGACCTCCTTGGGCTGCCTTATACTCCTTACTTCGGAGCAAAGGTGGGCAGCTCTCTCCACAAGGACATCATCCATATGACCATACATGGAAATCTGGAGTTCTAAATAGATGTTTGCTAAGTACAAGAACAAGCCAAGGCTCTGTGTTAAGACTCCAACTCCAAGCAGTCCAAAGGAAGGATGGTTCCTCTTAAAGGGATTGGGGCATGATTAGTGAGGAAGGAGGCCTGAAGCAGTGGCCCGAGCTGATACGGGTGAGGCTACACTTGAAGGGATTTTCTGATTCTAAATTATTAAGAAATCTCTAGACGACTTAAAATAAAGATTTATCAGGAATACTTGCTTAGTACAAGAGCTTAAGCAAAGATAGCATCAAGGGATTGGGAAAATATCCAACTCTTCAATTAACCATCACTTGAAAAAATACTGATATGCAAATTGATCTCAATTTTATGTAAAGACATCCTTGGATAGCAGATGGCAGTTTGTTTGTTTTCCTTCTTTTCCCGCCTCCTCCCCTTCCCCCAGACAGGGCTCCTCTGTGTAGTTTTATTTCTTAGTGACCTATGACAGTATTATACATCCAATAGTTTTTTTTCTACCCTGGCTTTACTCCTCTGATGTTTGCGAACCTGAATGGGATTTCTATGGCAAGGGATGTCATGTTTTTGAGAGATTGTTGGAATTGCTAATGGAGAATGAACTGGATTTCCGGCAGCAAGGGCAGATGTGAAGAGCTCAGGAGATGGCTTCTGAACAAACAACCAGAGAGAAAATAACCCTAGGATGTGGGTCCTCAGCATTAAGACAGCAGCTTCAGCAGGAGATTGATTATATTATTGGGAATTACTGGACCTGGGATTTAAGAGAAAGTAAGACTATAAAGATGCCCCTATTTTCTGGTTTGGGCAAGTGGAAAAGTGACAGAATTTATAAAAAGGAAGTTTAGAAATTTTGAGCTAGACTTAAGTTTTCTAAGTTCGCTTGATGAAAACTGTCAGATTTGGTTGGAAGCCGGACACTGTGGTGCATGCCTGTAATGCCAGCACTTCTAGGTGGCAGAGGTATGTGAGTCTCTGAGAGTTCGAGGCCAGCCAGGTCTACAAAGCGGAGTCCAGGACAGACAAGGCTACACAGAGAAACCTTGTCTCCAAAAACAACAAAACAAACAAAAAAAGGTTTGGTTGGAATCAGGAGATACATACCTGAAGGCCAGTGGCTGTCACATGCTAACTGAAGATGTAAAAGAAAGAAATAGAGAATGTGCCACTAGCACATTAAGGAGGTAGGAGAGCTGTTCCTGGGTTAAGAAAGCTAGCTGCATTTCCAGGGGACTTGGGTTAAACTCCCAGCAGCCATACTATAGCTGAAATCTTCTGTAACTCCAGTTCCAGGGTATTGGACACTCTATTTTGGTCTCCCTGGGTACAAGGCATACACTGGTGCAGACACACATGTAGGCAAAACACCCACACATATGATTTTTAAAAATTAAAAGAAACTTAAAGAGAAGCATTTGCAGAAGAGCATAGAGAAAGCAAAATACTGTCTTAAGATGCCTTTTTTTTTTTTTTTAATTTTGGTGTATTACCCAGAGGGCAAGCTGAAAACAGATTAGGCTTAGTGAAACAGAGCCAGGGCCACTAGCAGTTTTAGTAAGAGTCACTGCATATAGTGGGGAAGAAAACAATGAATTTGAAGAACAGTTAGGAGACACATACGTGCTACGTGAGAAGACTATAGGACTCTGGTTCAAGAAAAACTAGAGAGCCAGACTTTATTTTATTATTTGATAAGAATGAAAAAATGGCATGGGAACTGCTCATTTAAAAAAAAAAAAAAAAAAAAAAAGCTACCAGAACTCGGGGAAGCAGAGGCAAGTGGATCTCTGTGAGTTCGAGGCCAGCCTGGTCTATACAAAGTGAGTCCAGGACAGCCAAGGCTACACAGAGAAACCCTGTCTCAACAAAACAAAGCCAGATCAAAAGCAAACCAAAAAGAAATCCCTCCAAGTATTAAATAACAGAATTCATCAAAGAGGAGGCAGGAAAATCTAGGAGGGATGTTTTCCTGTAGAGGAAGAGAAAATAAAGTGGATACAGATATATTTGTGTACATTTGACTTTTAATGTTTTTCCTGTAAAACAACTAATTAGGCAATGAAAAGGTTAAAGTATGAAGCAATTTAATCACTAGCAGTACAGACAGCCTAAGTGACAGCCGTGACACTGAAGTTACAATGGCACATCTGCTGGCTGTACAGATGCAGCTGTTGCATTCACAGGGTCCTTTTTTGCTAGAGCAACACAATAGGGCAGAGGCATACATGAGCTTAAATTACTTCCATCTGCTGAAGTCTAGTCAAAGACACCCAGGCTCAGTTGGCAAGACAGGAAGGGCATCCTCCAGAAGGGAGTGGAACGATGCCATCTTTACTAAGACCTGAGTTCCTGATGAAAGGTTCTGAGGAAGTGCAAAGGGGAACCGGTACTGGGCAGTTTCTGAAGGAACAGCAGCAGAGTTTGGGTGCTGCCAACAAGAGCAGTTTAGGAACTGGGTCTACCCAGTATTAGCAAAATCACTTCCTGGGTGTAACTGCCTGTAACCAATCAATGGCTCCATAAGGCGAGTGTCACACTAGTGTTGTAAAGCTGCTTGGAGACTTCAGATAAAAACGTTCTATGAACTTTGCAGCTGGCTGTGTCTGTCCTCAGGATCTGATAGGAAAGGGGCCTTTTGTGTGAGCGTTCAGCCATCAACAGGATTTTTATTTTCCTACTAGACATCATCCTTTGATTAAATATGAAACATTTTTAATACAGAAAAAATAATCTACACTCATCTGTCCTCCTTGCAGGTAAGATTTAGTGGAAGGTTTACAGAATTACCCAGCGATTAATTCTGATTTTAAATTCTTGTAACCTCTTGCAGATAAACTCTATGGGCCCCTCAAAGTACACATTCTCTCTCACTGTGGCAAGCCCAGTCTATTGAGGTACAGTAAGTTTTTGCCTTCTAGCTAAGATTGAGTCGGAGTTGATAACCTTGACTGCCTGATTAAGATCAGTATGTTGTTTTGTTGTTACAACTCAAAGCTGACAGTGCTCACTGGAAAGCACTGTATTACCATTTCTACAAAACATTCAGTGTTGTTCCTGGTCAAGACATGTGTTTTACAAGACAATGTGACACAGGACCAACTCCTTATGTAGGTACAAACTTAGACCTTATCTATACATTCTTCAATGGCCACCCCGTTGATATTTAGTGACTCATTTAGAACCAAGAAAATAAGTACTGATATATGGCTTCTGCATGCAGTTTCTTCCTGTTTTGGTATGCCAACTCTCAGAATCCAGCCAAAATACTCTGAGAGGTCAAAGAGAAATGAAAGAAGCTAGCTGAAAAATGTCAACCTTCCGGTCAGCAGCTCAGGTCTAGACGTAGCTCCAAGTCCTCTCACAGCCATGTCAGAAGATGGCCCCAACGATTACAGCCCCCAGCTGCTCAAACTATCACCAGCCTTTTCCCCTACTAATGTGTTTTTTTAACTCTAGTGCTAGGATCAAACTTAGGCCTTCTGGCATACTAAGCAGAGGAACTACCACCAGATTGCCAATGCATGCAGTCTGTTGATAGTTACTATGAGTACAGTAGTTAGTGACGAATAGTGGATGTTCACACACCAACCAGATGTTAAAATAGATACAGCCTCGTATCCCCTGGTTATCTGCTCTAATGTGCTGTGACTATTATGTTCCAAGACTGAGAGCTACGCTAGCAGTCGCCACATTACAGCACTCATTTAGAAGAAGCAATTCTATGACAAAGGCCAAAACATCCAATTGATACATTGCCCTTTATAACATGGACTCTAAAAATTACTTTGTTAATTTTCTAGGTTTGTTATTGAATTCAATTATTCAATTGCTATTGTGATTTCTTGAACTTTTAAATCTTTATTTCACGTAAGCAAATGTAACAACAAATTCTTTAAAATACCCTTTTTAAAAGTTAGAAGAAGCTAGGTGTGGCGGCACACACCTTTAATCCCAGCACTCGGGAAGGCAGAGGCAGGTGGATCTCTGTGAGTTAGAGGACAGCCAGGGCTATCACAAGAAAAACCCTGTCTTGGAAACAAACAAACAAACAAATGAAGTTAGTTAGAAGAAACAAACTAAGTTTTATTTTCAAATACTAATTTTAATACAGACTGAACAAACAAGCGGAAAAGTGGGAAAACTAAGTGTATAAGCAGACACAGATGTACCAAATGTAAAACAATGAGTTATTAACAGAACTATTTACATGCATATTTACAAGTAACCCTTTTATATATGTTTATTTTTTGTTAGTTGGAAAAAGATTTGACATTAGGTAAAAACATTACTTAAATTGGGCTGAGGTGGTACATTATAGTAAAAGTATTAGAAAAGTGATCCTCACGGTATCTCAATTATAAAGCAGATGAAAACTTGAATGACAAATACCTAGTAAAATTCTCTAGTAAAAAAGTCAATGCAATCCATGCTTTGAAATAAGGATGAGTAAGCAGAATAATATCGCAGGATGGAGGGTAATGAAGTTAGTTGGGTGAAGTAAACAAACAAACAAAAAAGCCAAATGATTCTTACAGTGGAATAAATCCTCAAACAAGAGCCTTGGTTCCTTAGCTGGTGTTCTAAGCCCCACCCACAATTAAATTAATGACATTTAAAAAGCCCTTGGTATCAAATAGCATCTACATATGTAAATAAGTCTTTATATACTCCAAGACTTTGGTGCTGAAGATTTTCATGATTGTGATTAGTACTTGAAAGTCAATTTATAGAGAAACAAATGTTAAAATAAAATAAAAGCTGTAATAGTCATATCTAAAAGAGAACGCTACATTTTTGCAGTAATGTGTTTCCATACTAAGACTTTTTACCTCAAGAAAAAGAAGTTGAACAATAAGCATCTAACCAGCTAGCAAAACTGTCTTTCAACATTTCATTTATTTCAAAATCGATTTTATTGCAGCCAAAACAGTAGAATTAACTGTACATAATAAAACTATTATATATATGTATATATATATATATACACATTTTAAGTTACAGGGAATAAAGTTTATTTGGCAGGTAGTGTTAAACAAAATTAAAGTTGCACACATTAGTAACATAACTCAACATCCTTAATTTGGTATAAGTGTGAAACACTTTCTTGCTTTCCTGTGTTCTGCTAAATCACCAGACCAAACTTTCTGTTAAAAACTGGTATCTTCAAATTTAACTTTACTGTTTTCGCTTACGCTCTGATTCCAAACAAAACTTTTCATAAGCTTCTTCAATCTCTGGGTCCATTTCATCATCGATATCATCCAAGTATCTATAAAAGAGGCCAAAAATGATTCATATACCTTTGCTTTTTCAAATCTGGAGATGTTAAACTATACTTTCCTAGACAGAATTCTGTTATATTTTTCGATGCACTTCAAGTTAATAAAAGGCTTGACACATATAAGTTCACACCTTACTAAGACACTTTATTTTTTTAATTTTTTTAATTTTTTTTTTTATTTTTTGAGACAGGGTTTCTCTATGTAGCCTTGGCTGTCCTGGACTCGCTTTGTAGACTAGGCTGGCCTCGAACTCACAGCAATCCACCTGCCTCTGCCTCCCGAGTGCAGGGATTAAAGGCGTGCGCCACCACGCCCAAGACACTTTAACTAGAACAATTTCCATATCCTTCCTGTGGTTACATCTAATTAACATCAAGCATACTTCTGCAAGGCTAGTCATACAAAGGTCACTTTCCCACATGTCTGACACCAGACTTGTATAACAGGAAGCTACTTTAGAGATTATATAATGCAGGGTGTCCGCCAAGGACCAGGAGTTTAAAATGGCACAAAGCACTGAAGCATGGTGGTGCACTGAGTAATCACAGCACTCAGAGGTGCCTACGTGGAAGTCAGAGGACAACTTGGTGCCATCACTTTCCTACATCCACCTTTACATGGGAGTTGAACTGAACACAGGTCGTCAGGCTTGTGAATCCAGTATCTCTGCCAGCTGAGCCATCTTGCAGGCTCCTCTATGCCATTACTTTATCATATTTCTTTTGGCTTATACTCAAAATGTGGCACAAAAACCTCATAAGAAAATAGTAATCTGCAGCTGAGAATGGTTCCGAGTAGAGCAAGTTCAGCTCCCCAGTGCTCATGTGAAAAGCCGGGTGTGGTGGTTAGTGACTGTAATCCCAGATCTGGGGAGGCAGAGACAGGCCTATTCCTGTAGGTCAACCAACCTAAGGAAAATCAGTTACCTCCAGGGTTAGCAAAAAGGCCTGATTCAACATAATGTGGACAGTGACTAAATGAGACATCCAACACCAATCTCTGGCCTGCACACATATACGTACGTACACATGTATGTATACAAAACACGCGCGCGCGCGCGCACACACACACACACACACACACACACACACACACACATGTAATGAAAAAGAGAACTTACGGGTCACCAGCCCCTGATAAATCTGTTCCATTTTCTTCATAATCTGGGAAAAAGTCCTCTCTTTCAAGTAACTCTTGATACTTCTCTTGGTAATCTATAAGGCAAGATACGGAAAAAATGAGTGGCTAATTTTATGAAATGAGCAGTTTTTGCCCCTATAAACTGCTTAATGACTTTAAAAAGGCTAAAGTTTAAATAGTAAAAATTACATAAGATGCTTTCATAAAACCTACATTCTAATTAGCTAGCCTTTGCTCTGTTGCATGCTCACAGATCCTGAAACATCTTTACACACTATCCTTTTAGATGTACCTTCTACAGGTGGCTACTGAAGATTGAACCTAAGGTCTCCGTTATGGCAAATACTCTATAGCTGAACTAATAACTCTGAATCTTTTAACCTTGCTCAAGAGACAGTCTCACTATGTAGCTCTGGCTGGCTGTCCTCAAAGCTCCTATGTAGACAGGTGGGCCTCAAACTCACAGATACTTCAGCCTTTGCCTCCCAATTGCTGAGTTTAAAGGCATGTGCCACCACACCAGGCTGTTTTTACTTTTTATGTGGCTTTTTGTTGTTGTTGTTGTTAAGTTTTTTTAAAAAATCAACTGAAGAAAACCAAAGTCAATTTCTGGAAAAGTAATCACCAAATCATCAGATTTAATGAGGGTAACGTTGTGTTTTTTGTTGTTCTGTGAAACAGGGTCTTCCTGTGCTGCCTAGGCCAGTTTCAAACTCCTGGGCTCAAAGGCTTCTACCTCAGCTTCCTGGCTCAGCCTCCATAGCTATCATGGCCAACCTAGATTTGTTCTACCACAAACAGCATGATTTACATGAGAACAGTTAAGAATGGGTTATTGGTATAGAAAGACAAATATAATAGCAAAGGATCCACAGGAATGAACAGTATTCAGAATACCAGGGGCAGGTTCTTATAACTAAGAGAGAAAGGATTAAGTTAATACCTGCTACTGAGACAAGACAGTGGTAAAATATTTAATACCTACTAAAATCTCTAGGTAAAAATTAGGTAGATTAAAGGCTTAAATAGGAAAAACAACAAAGTGTAATTGTTTTGGGACACAGAGGTTCTCTGTGTCCTTGGCTATCCTGGACTCCCTTAGTAGACCAGGCTGGCTTCAAACTCAGCAAATTTGCCTGCCTCTGCCTCCCTGAATGTTGGGATTAAAGGCATGCACCACCATACCCAGCACAAAGTATCATTTTTTTTAGAAGAAAATGAAATATAATTAAGTAAAAATCAGTACAAACAAGACTGATGAAAGTCAAAGTATGTGTATAAAAATATGTTACATACAAAATGTAAAGAGCCACACAGCACAAAGGGATAAACGATAGCTGACCAAGATCCTCCCTTTCTGACTCTGTGAGGAATCACAACTCACTACAACAAACCACCCAGCAGAAATATGCGAGAAAGCCAATGTCCAGCGAAGAAAACAAAAACAAAGACTTAACACACGGGAAGAAATTCAGTATTATTAATCATGAAAAATAACTACATAGAATTTCAAAGAATTGGTCTGAAAGAAGTTAAAGCTAGTAAGTGTTGCCAAGAATAAAAAACAAAAGCTTAGGGTTGGAAAGCTAAATGGAATGACCACGTTGGGAAGCAACCCAGCAACACTGGCTTCGTGTAGCTGAAGATGCTTACGCCTGTAACACGGTTCTACTTCCTCATACGAAAGGGACCCCTTTGTGCCAGAAGCACATGATAGTCAATGCTTGTTATTTAGAGGAAACAACTGGAAAACCCCACTTAGAGCTGGCTGTAGTTTGCACTAAATCAGAAGAATTTCTTTCACTCAGTCTGATGTCCCACCTGTGACAATTACGGCCATTTTTTCCCCCTATAAGTAACCCTTTACTGGAAGGTATGCAGAGACTTGGATTTTAATTAAATCTGAATGGAAATGCTAATAGAATCTGTAAGTACTAACATTAATAGAAACTGCTGACTACGCAGTCAACTACAACGTCTTTGCCTTTGATCCTAGTCATTTGAAAATTTAACACGAAAACAAACGCTGTGAGAAAATACAAAATAAAAATGGCTGCATTTGCTGGGCACGGTGGCGCACGCCTTTAATCCGAGTACTTGGGACGCAGAGGCAAGCTGATCTCTGTGAGTTCAAGGTCAGCCTGGTCTACTACAAAGTGAGTCCAGGACAGCCAGGGCTACACAGAGAAACCCCCGTCTCAAAAAACCAAACCAAACCAAACAACAAACAAACAAACAAACAAACAAAAAGGCAGCATTTAACGGAGGGATGAAATCTTGGACTGGGGAAGTGACAAGACACAAAAATGTACTTAAAATGGTCCCAAGTACTTGATTTAAATAGTCAAGATAGAACAAACTATAACTGTACATCTTTATAACATGAAACCCACCAAGAAAGTCATACTTTGTACTGCAAAGGGGTGATTTTACATAGCTTACCACTTTTAAAAAGGGTGGTCGGGTGGTGGTGAAAGAGACAACATACCTGGGTCAGCTGCAGTGAAAGGAACACCATCAGATGTGTAAAATGTCGGTTCATTCTGGGGTGAATGAAATGATAACAATAGGTACTCATTTCAAAGTACAGTAATGTGGCTGACATCAATCACCTGTAGTTACATTATACACAAATAACACGCCCCTAAATTCCTAACAGCCCCTCCAGTTTCCTGGGAAACATGCCTTTTAGGTTTCCATTTGGTCATCTTACCCTTTTGTAACTCTGCCCTGCTGTCTAGTGTTTGGTCCATTCCTAGCACAACTGTGATTTAATGTTGACTTGGTTTTATTTTCTTACTATCCTGTTGGGGGTTGGTCTGGTGCAATGTAGTCTAATGTTAATTACTTTGCCCTCTGGGGTCTGCTTGCTGTCTTTAACCAGCAGACACTCACAGAACACAAATGACTTTTGGAACCTTGCCTCCCTGATTGGCTGAGTAAAAGGAGGAGCTAAGGAGTTAACTGGAACCATAGGCCCAATTAAATGCCTTTTAAGTTGTTTTAGTCATGGTGTTTTATCACATCTATAAAAAGTGACTAAGACAAAGCATTAAGCGACACTTCAAATAAACAACTGCGTACCATGAAGTAGTTAGGGTCATTTTCAGGGGTAGCCTCTCTGTATGTTGAAGTTGCATGGACTCTGCCCCAGTTACTTGAGCGAAGTTCTACAAGCTTCAAGAGCATCTGTTTCACATCTCTACAGACAAAAATTAAAAACAAATTAATATGCATCCACTGCAATCTGTCAGGCTCCAGAATATTTCCAGTGACTTAAAAGATAGCCAGAACTACACAGTGAGACCCTGTCTGGAAAGCAAACCAAACCAAACACACACAACACAACAAACCCAAACAAAGGGTTTGAATCTGCTCCACGTAACTGTCCTGAATTACACTGGTCTCACAGTACAGTACAGTTCACTGCACAAACACTGGGCCCATGTTTAAAGTTGAAATCATTTTCTTTCTCAACAAACTCATCATATTTTACCACAAAGAAATTCTTAAGTTTTCAACTTTAGGTATAGCTGGACAAAACTTACTAGTGAGAAGCCATAAGGCAAAATACCAGACTGATGCATAGATCTTAATTACTCTGACCAAGTATACAGATTTGGAAAAAAAGAAAGAAAATAAAAGAATGAGCTCTACTGGTTTCTCTTCCTACCTGCTGCAGTTTGCATCTAGGACAACATTTTCAATTCTCTGAATTATTTCTTCCATATCAGTTTTTCCCTTTTCTTTCCAAGTATCTTCTAACACTGACCCTGTCAACTAAAAGCACAGATGTCAGTAAAATCAGGAATGCAATAAAAGAGAAATTTAAAAAATGTATTAGCAAAAGCTGGAAGTTTTTTTTTTTTTTTTAAAGATGAATTAAATGGTTGGGTATTTCCAATTATTATCTGCCTACTGTCTATATTCAGAGACTTCTATACCATCTCTGCTTTTCTTTGATTAATTAGAAAATAAAGATATATGGCTTCACATCCATAATCACATGTTATATTCCCTGTATGACTAAGAATGGCTATTAAATTTTAGTGAATATATCTTTTAAAAAATATAATCAACAGCTCAATGTGGTGGTGTAGACAGGCTGGGAGGCAGAGACAGGCCGATCTTTGGCCAGCCTGATCTACAGAGCTATTCCAAGACAGCCAGATACCCTCTCAACACACACACACACACACACACACACACACACACACACACACACACACAGACAGACACAGGCATGTGTATAAGCTTAAATTAAAAAAGCAAAAACAAAACAAAACAAACCTCCATCAAGAAAAACATAAAAGGGGTTGGAGAACTAAACTTTATCCCATAAGGCATTGTTGTGCAAATGTGATGACTTGCATTCAAGCCTGTAAAAAAGGCTGATGTGGTGGTACACATCCATAATCCCAGAATTCCTACAGTAGGCTAAGAACAGGAGTGGGTGAAAAACAGGAGACTCAGGCAGAAGCTCACCAGGCAGACTGCCTAGAGTATGCAGCCAAGTTCCACAAGCAAGAGACCCTCCCTCAACAGGGTAGGTGAGAAACAGCTCCCCAACCTGCCCTCTGTACTCATTTGCCTTGTTCTATGCATGCATGAGAACACACACACACACACACACACACACACACAGTGTAAAATATTTAAAATGAAAGAAATCAAGAATATAAACAGGACATTCACAAAGACAATCAAATGGCTGATAAACAAAGGAATGCTTAAATTGCCTACTGATCAGGTACTAACTTCAAAAGGGAAGTTATTATTTTTTTCTTTTTTATTCATCCACGACAAAAGCAAACCCAAACTGATCATACTTTTTCCAGGAGATGGAGAAAGGTATATTCATTCATTACTAGGAAGAATATTATTATAGCTTAGCAAACTTAGATGTTAACTATTAATATAAAATACCTATATTTGTGGATCCTCAATCTGTTAAAAAATTTAAAGGCATCTATAAAAAGATAAAGACTACTAGCAACGCTATAGTAGCCAAATGGAAAACAGCTCAAATTTTCATTAAAATAATGAATAAATGATTTAATTTAAATACAACACTATTTATACAAATATATTTATATTATATACTATAAAATTACATACTTATAACAAATATAAATGCTTATATAAATTTCTCTGGTGTGATTAAGATATTTCATTTGGGGCTGGAGAGATGGCTCAGAGGTTAAGAGCATTGACTGCTCTTCTGGAGGTCTTGAGTTCAATTCCCAGCAACTACATGGTGGCTCATAACCATCTATAATGTGATCTGATGCCCTCTTCTGGCATGCAGGTGTATATGCAGGCAGAGCACCGTATACATAACAATAAATAAATAAACAAACAAATCTTTAAAAAAAATATGTATATGTATGTATGTATGTATGTATATATATATGTGTGTGTGTATATATATATATATATATATATATATTCCACTTGGGAGCCAAAAAATAAGACTTAGAATAGATTAAGAACTTTTTTGTGCCAGGCAGTGGTGGCACATGCCTCTAATCCCAGCCCACAGGAGGCAGAGGCAGGCGGATCTCGGTGAGTTCGAGGCCAGCTTGGTATACAAAGCAAGTTCCGGACAGCCAAAGCTACACAGAGAAACCCTGTCTTGAAAATCCAAGCACACCAACCCCTGTCACAAAAAAGAAGAAAAAAAAAAAGTTTTTATAGGACATACACACATAGTAAGGGAAGGCAATTTACAGACATGGGTTGGGGTAAAGGATTTCCATTTTTCCTTCTATTTTCAATCCTCATATACACATGAAGTATTTACTACATTGTTTCTAACATATTTGAAAGCCAAACCTAAGATGCCAATATTTAGCTTCAAAAATTAATCTCGAGTTTGTGTACTAAACATACTTTCCTTCTTCTAAATTATGTACCAAATTGGGTAAAAGTTACAACTAAAGAGTACAGGCTGGTAAGATAGCTCAGCTGGTAAAGGCACTGGCTGCCAAATCCTATGACCAGAGTTCAATTTCCAGAATCCCACAAGGCAGAAAGAAAAACCATCAAGTTGTTTTCTGATACATGTGTGCACATGTACAGACAATAAATTAAAAAAATTTTTTTTTTGTTTAAAGACAAACCAACCTTTAGCAATTTTACTGCACAAATTAAGTTGTCATCCATAGGGTTGGAGAACAGAGCGTTCAGCAGTTCCCGAAGACCGACCTGAAGAATGTCTGCTCTTGTAACCTGTCCATTTGTTCCTTTGATCTTTAGGAGGAAAGACAGTAAGACAATTAAGAGCAACAACACTCACATGTAATACAGACATAAATAAATAGCCTACTAAGATGTTGTAAAAATAAGTATTTAAGTTAAATAGAAAAAAAAAAAAAAAAAAAAAAAAGAAATCACAGGAATACACTGTGGTAGCTTTATCAAATTAGTTACAGTTGTCCGCTATATAATAAGACCTCTAGGGCTGGAGAGATGGCTCAGAGGTTAAGAGCACTGACTGCTCCTCTAGAGGTCCTGAGTTCAATTCCCAGCAACCACATGGTGGCTCACAACCATCTATAATGTGATCTGACACCCTCTTCTGGCCTGAAAGTGTACATGCAGGCAGAGCACTGTATACATAATAATTCTTAAAATAAATAAATAAATAAATAAAAGACTTCTAATAAAACTATAAATCACAGGTAGAGTTTAATTCTTATTTATCACCACACATAAAATATCACAGAAATATAAGCCCATTTCAATATTGCTGCTTCCCTAAACATGCTGCAATTTAGCTACCATTAAAAAATAGTATTTAAAAGGTTTTTTTATGTTTATGGGTGTTTTGCCTAAATGTATGTCTGCTCATAATGTGCATGCGTCCTGCTCATGGGGGCCAGAAGAGGGAGTTAGATCCCAGGGAACTGGAGAAATAAACAGTTGTGAACCGCCAAGTGGGTGCTAGGAATCAAATCTTGGTCCTCTCGAAGAGTGGCCAATGCTCTCAACAGCTGAGCCATCTCTCCACCCCTACAAAGTTATTTTTATATCTCTTATTTAATTGAAAATGAAAACAAGGGCTGGGCATGTGGTGCACACCTTTAATCCCAGCACTCGGGAGGCAGAGGCAGGCAGATCGCTGAGTTCGAGGCCAGCCTGGTTATCTGTTACAGTTAAAATACAGCACTAAAGCTGGGGATAGGCCAGGCCTGTAACCCTAGCACACGGGAGACTCCAGGAGAAATGCTGCAAGTGCGATGCCCACCTAGTTAGCTTCCTGAGAACATAAGGGGTTTAAAGCTCAGTAACTGTTTCGGAACATCCTGCTAATGAGCAGAACAAACATTACCACCGTTGCATTCAAGTATAATTAGGTATGAAAAGATTTCCTGTCTTCTCTAATTCCCTTTAACTTTGACGGGGTCTTAATATGTAGCCCAGGCTGAACTAAAACTCAAGATTCCTCTCAAGGGCTGTGACTGCAGGTATCATGTGGCATAGCTCACTGCACTAATTTTTCCCCAGTTTGTTTAATTATTTATTATTATTATTACTATTTATTATTATTTATTTTTTGTTTGTTTGTTTTCTCAGACAGGGTTTCTCTTTGCAGCCTTGGCAGTCCTGGACTCTCTTTGTAGACCAGGTTGGCCTTGAACACACGGTGATCCACTTGCCTCTGCCTCCCAAGGTCTGGGAGTAAAGGCGTGCAGCACCACACCCAGCTCCCCAGTTTATTTCTGATGTTGCAAACTAGAATATGAACAAAAATTCCTTCCTGGAAGCATTTTATGTGTTCAAGCCTTGAGTACTAATAAGAAATGCTCGCACCTCCAGGTTAAGAAATAGCTCTCCCAGAAACAGAACAAACGCATGAAATCGTTTTCGAGTCACTTCATCCCCTTTTGCGGCTTGGTCTTTAGCTTCATACTCCGTCCGGCACCTAGTGAAAATGTAACTTTTATCATCTTACACAGTTTTGCTTTTCATCAGTAAAACAAGATACTTGTCGGGCTAGTAAGCAATAAAGGCAAGCACAATGGCCACCACGACCTCTCCAAAGACTGCAGTGTTATTGACAGAACTGAGTGGAATAATGCACTGAGTAGAATAAAACTATTAGATCAAGTTGCAATGTTAGCAACATAGGTTTCACAGGGTTCAGAACACTTCAGCACTAAAAACAGAAAGAAAAAATACTCTATGTCTAATAGAATTTTTTTTGGGGGGGGGGGCAAGGAAGAACCACTTTTATCCATCTCTACAGTTTTTTGCTTTTTTTTTTTTTTTTTTGGTGAAGAATGTAGGTGTGTATCCAGTTAAGCTGAGGAGTGGGGGAACCTTAAGTTTTGTTTGGTTTGGTTTTGGTAAAACTGGAGACTGACTCTGGGACCTGTGTGCATGTGGCAATGTCTCCCAGCCCCTTTCTGTATCTTGTTGGATAGTTTTTTGGTAAGTTGTTCAGGCTGGCCTTGAACTCAGTATGTCACCTAGCCATGCCTTCAAGCCAGAAATACGCCACGCTGCCTCCCAAGATCTGAGCCTAGAGTCTGCACCCCACACACTGAGCCCCTTACTCTATGTTCCCCACTACACATCATCAGGGCCACACGGAGGGTGGAAATACCAGCCAACCAACTACACACACACACACACACACACACACACACACACATAAACCAACAGACCCTCACCAGTTGAAACCACAAAGCCCAAGCAGCTAACGAGTCTCTACTGCCAATGGAGACTAAAGATGTCCACCAACGCCTTTCTCTGGTGTCATTTCTTCCCACTGGGTATCACATGAGCAATGAACAGAAATCTTTAAGTTTATACTCACAGTTCCAAGATATATCAACTAACTCCAACCTGCCTACCATGGAATCTAGAGAAGAGTTATCGTGTTAGCCACTATTATTAAAATGGATGCTTTTAAAGGTTTTCATTTGGGCATTTTTCTTTCTTTTTAAATCAGTCAAGTAGTAAAAATGTTTCAGAAAAATAATTTGTTTTATAAAACTGATGTTGATAGTTGTTCTCTTTTAAAAAGGACAAAGGAAGTGGCTGGAAACATGGACCAGCAGTTAGCTTCTGGAGACTGAACAGTTTACTAACAGGCTTTTTGTTTTTTTGTTTTGTTTAGTTTTGGTTTTTTGAGACAGGGGTTCTCTGTGTAACAGCCCTGGCTGTCCTAGACTTGCTTTGTAGATCAGGCTGGCCTTGAACTCACAGAGATCCACCTACCTCTGCCTCCCGAGCGCTGGGATTAAAGGTGTGCACCACCAGGCCCATCTCTTTCTTCCTTTCAGCAAAGAAATCCTCTATTGCCCAAACATTTATTGGACAGTGAAAGGCCCACAAAATGACACATATTCTTCTTATGTAGCCAATTCTAATAGCCACAGCTGTACTTTAATGAACACTGTCTTTTGAGTCAATGCAGCTAAGATTTGTTACCTTCTCAAAACATATTAAAGGAGTTTCTCATCAGAAGATACATGGAGAAAAGAAAGGGGACTAGTTAAATAGCGAAGGGCTAAGTAAATCAATGGTGATCCAGCCATCCACACCCTTTTTCTAGTTAAATAGCGAAGGGCTAAGTAAGTCAATGGTGATCCAGCCATCCACACCTTTTTTCTAGTTTCTTTTCTGTAACAGTTTTGTTGTTAAAGTTTGATTAAAAAAACTTTTTCTTTTATAAATTTCTAAGACTATGGGACATTAAAACACAATTTATGCATCCAAGTAAATCCATACCCCCACAGATGGACGTCCTTCCAGGTGAAAGGACCCTAACCCTCTAAAGCTAACCATTCTCAACTATAAAAAGAACCGCCATACCCAATACCCTGCAACTTCATTTTGTCCTGTCCAAAGCACTTAGGTATATACTCTTAAGGGCAGGGCTGTGCTGTTTCCCGCTCACTATCAGCACCAGCACCTTTGATAGCACTACACTACTGTAGAAGTTCACACTGTGGGAAGTCAGAGAAAACTCAAACAATGAGACATTTAATAAGGTGGCCTGTCTGGCATCACACCCTGTTTGCATTCCCCTTTCTCTGTCCAGACACTACCATCTGTACATAATTGTAATAGGACAGTTTTTAAAAAATGTGTAACTTTGCCATTTTTCCAAACTGCATTAATCCAGAGTCATTTGAACTATTTCTTTTTCTTGAAACGTTGCTATTTTTATGTGCATGGGTGTTTTGCCTGCATGTATGTGCACCATGTGCACACACTACCCACAGAAGGCAGAAAAGGGCGTTACAGATGGCTGTGAGCTGCCATGTGGTTCTGATAATCAAACCCAGGTCTTCTGGAAGAATAGCCAGCGCTCTTAACTGCTGAACCATCTCTCCAGCTTCACTAGGGTTTTCCTTACTTATTCCTAGAGATCTCCTTTACTAATATATAAAAGAGCTCATTGTATGTATAAGATTTCTAATATTTACTTCATATAAATTTGAGTTCCCAATATATAAAAGAGCTCACTGTATAAAATTTCTAATTTTTACTTCATTTAAATTTGACTTCCCTCAAATGTAATTTCTATCTAACTAAATTTTCTAATCTAAGTTTGTGGTCTATGGGTACAATGTCTTGCTTAAAATAGCTTTGGCAACGCAAGCCCTGTTAAGTGCTTCCCATTTGTCTCACGTAGTCTGATGTACTTCGTATTTACTCTGGTACAGGACAGGAACCCATCTCCCCTTCCTTTTCTCTGAATGGCTATCCATTTGAGCTGCTAACACAAGTCATCTTTTACATACATGTTTGAAGTACCACCTTTATCAATGGTTTAACTTTTAAATTTTTTGAAAGTATAATTACATCATTCATTTCTCCCCTCCCCTCCCATAAACCACCTCCCCCTTCAAATGTATGGTCTGTAGCCTCTTAATTTTTAAGTGTGTGTGTGTGTGTGTGTGTGTGTGTGTGTGTGTGTCTTGCTCAGTCCATACAATGTTACTTGTATGCATGACATCATGTGGTACTGGATAACCAATGAGCTCTCCCCTAGGTGTGCTGACAGCTCTATGTGAACCTGTCACAGGCCAGTTATCATCTGAAAGAGGGAATGCCTCCGTAAGAACCAGTTGTAAGGCATTCTCTTTCTTAATTAGTGATTGAAGTGGGAGGGCCCATCCCTGGGCTAGGCTGGGTGGGGCGGGGAGCAGTGGTTCTGGGTTCTATAAGTACGCTGGCTGGGCAGGCCATGATAAGCAACTCAACCTCCACAGCTTCTGCATCAGCTCCTGCCTCCAGGTTCCTCCTGCTGAACTTCCTCTGATGCTGAACAGTGATGGAGAAGTGTGAGCCAGCTAAGCCCTTCCTTCCCCAACTCGCTTTGGTCCTGGTGTTTCAGCCCAGCAATAGAAACCCTAAGACATGGGGAAGATCACACTTTCCCCACCCTGAGAATGATGCCTTCACTGCCTGCAGTTCTGTGTCTAGGGTTGGGGCCCTGTGATGATTCCTCTTCCATGTAAGCGGGGTTCAATCTTTAGAATTCTTACTCAGAAATAATTTGTAGCCATCAATTTTTTTGGTGTATGTGTTCACATATGCAGGCATGTACAGAGGAACTGAACTCAGGCTTTTGTGTGCTAGTCCCAAACTATATCTTTAGTCCTTTATTGGAAGAATATTTAAAGAATTAGTGAATAAGTGATAATAAATTTATTAAATATGAAAATAATCTTATTTCTAATAAAAACAGCTCAAATGATGAGAAATTAGTTTTATTTTTTGAGGAAGGATCTTGCTTTGTCGAGTGGGCTGGAGTGGAATTTACTATGTATCCCAGGCAAGCCTTGAATTTGAAGCAATCTTGCTTCAGATATGAGCTACCACACTCATTTTAAGGAAATTAGTTTCCCCTAATAGCTCATGAATCAATGCCACCTCTTACATATGTAATAAATAGCAGCAATGCTTATGTGATTCAAGTACTAATTCTACAGTGTAAAAGGTGCACAGCAGAAGATTCCACAAGAATGGAGAACTATTTAGACCAAATAATTAAAATTTTAGAGCTCTTAAAAACTATTAAAAAGCAATTAGAAGGACAAGAACAAGCAATAGATGGAATACTATGAAAAGTCCAGATTTAAAGTTTAAGTTTAGGAATGTAGTGTGATGCAGGTGGTAGTTCAAATCAATCAAGAAAAAAAAAAAAATGAATTACTCATTTTATCTAACTTAAATTCTCGAACTAGAACTACAAAAGTACTCAAAAAACACATCAGTAATCATTTTGATGTCTCTGGGAAAGGCATTCCTAAATCCAAAGGCAAAGGCTATTGTAGGGAAAACTGACATATCTCTAGAAGGTTTAGGTATTTGGCCTGCCTATATTCCCCTGGGCTCTCCATGTCAATAACGTCTTTAGGAAACATCAATGGTCGAATTCTATTATGTGTAATTTATGTTCACACTGACCTTTGAAGTAGCAATTGGCGGAAGTTGCCACTCTGTGGGCTAATTGTCAGATGATGGGACAGGTAATTACACAGGCGAGCTCCCATGTAAGAGAAATTTGGGATAGACGTGGCCTTTTAAAAAGAAAAGTTTTATATGACACAAATACATTATCATCAATGCAAACACTTAGCAATATTTTATGGAAGAAAAGCATTTTGGCTACCAAAATATAAAAAAAGAAAAATAATATATAGGTTTTTGTTAGGCATATGGAAATTAATAATCCCATCTAGCCTTATACTAAGAACCGCAGTACAAAGAAAAATGTTTAAGGCAACCTCTCCTATTCCTCATTTACCTGTGGTTACCTAAAAAAAAACAAAAACGAAACAGAAAACAACTAGAAAATGTCTTGGTGTCAACCCATTTTTCTCAGAGATTACAGACATGCACACAGCTTCTTAGTGACCGTCGTGAATGTTAAGAGCTGCCAAACTACGGTCAGCGTGGATTCTCAGCTAAGACATATTTTGGGACCTAGCATCCACAAGACACCCAAGTGTTTTGCTTTGTGACCTTGGCCATTATGAAAACCTCTCTGAGCCAGGTGCAGAGGTGCACACCTGTAATCCCAGAACTCAGGGCGGCAGAGGCAGGTGGACTGCTGTGAGTTAGAGGCCAGCCTGGCCTACAAAGCAAGTCCAGGACAGCCAAAGCTATGCAGAGAAACCCTGTCTCAAAAACCAAAACCAAAATCAACTAACCAACCAAACAAAAAACCCCCACATCCCTGAGCTTCAGTCTGACACACAAGAGTGGTTAATAGTACCTGGTGTGACATCTCGAAACACACAGAATAAAAAGGAAATTAAACCAACTAAGCTTCTTTAAAAGAGAAAGTGAAAAAAGAAAAAAAGACGAAAAAACCATAAACAAAACCAAAAAACTACAGTCAGAAAACACTGAGTCCAAAGATCATGTGATATAAAGAAATCTGACTTCAATGCAGAGTTTACAGAGCAGCAGAGCACAGTTTACCACCTCATAGTAGACAGGAAAGCGCACACTGGGGGGTTAAGAACCTAAGGTCACAGAAGTGATGAATGAACCAGAGAGTCCAGTGTAAACGGCGGCCTGAGGCCCCTCCAGCCGCTATGAAGCGGACAGAAGAGGAGCACTTTTAGCCACTGGACTACACCAACTAGTTGTAGAAGGTGTAGCATTATCAGAAACATAGCAAATGCTTTTCAATTATACCTTTTGTTGTTAGTTTGTTTTTGCTCATATTTGATACCTTTCACAAACGAAAAAGAACACTGATTTCTCCTTTTATTGTATATGCTTAAAAGAAATCCAAACTTCTGCTTTTCCCACTATTGGCTGAAAGATTTTAGCGTCTGTCTATGTGATTTTACCTAGCACTTGGTTTAAGCCATACCACACTTATTTCCCTCCACCTACAATAATGATTTTTTTTTTTAAACAAGGTATATTCTTCTTTCATTGAAATTTCAGTGAGAATACCCCACCTCTGAGGTAGAGAATGAAAGCGGTTCATGTGGGGGAAACAACTCAAGGTCCACTGGGAATGCAAAACTTGACATCATCTCAAGTGTAAAATTGAAGATCCAACCAGAATTGCTAGTCAAGAAGACTTACTCCTGGGGGCTGGAGAGATGGCTCAGCGGTTAAGAGCACTGTCTGCTCTTCCAGAGGTCCTGAATTCAATTCCCAGCAACCACATGGTGGCTCACAACCATTTATAATGAGATCTGGTGCCTTCTTCTGGCCTGTAGTTGTACACATTGTATACATAATAAATAAATAAATAAATAAATTGGGGGGCGGGGAGAGACAGAGAGAGAGAGAGGGAGAGGGAGAGAGAAAAGACCTACTCCTCTCCAGGCTAGCTACTTCTTTTCTTTAGTCTGATGTGGCAGAACTAAGCCATACAGCAGGATGATTAGAACAGCCTTACTAATCCTGACACAGAGTAAGGAAGACACTACACCTCATGGAAGTTAGAACAACGCCCTGGGTATTACCTTTGTAATGTATGCTCTTCTGTACATGCTAGTTCTTTGGCCATGGTGAAAAAAGAACTTTATCAAACTTTTAAAATTGTACTGAAGGCACATTTAAAAATGAAGTTTTGGGGGGAAAAGGCAGCTAATACAGTTTGTACCCTTATAATGGTATTAATGTGCCACTGCTCGATATGTGACAATGAAAGCTGAATGTTGTATGACACAGAAATATCTTTAAGAAATTAAGATATGAATTATTTAAAAGCTAAGGGTAGAATGGTCAAATCCTATAGCTTGGAAGACCGAGGCAGAATTCCCATCGGTTCAAGACTAAATAGTGAGCTCCAGGCCAGCCTGAAATACGGTTAGTGGAAGTCCTCAAAAGTGGAAGAATAAATGACGACAAGAAGAAATGATGAAACTTAATGTTGGACTACTTAGTAGTCTGGCTTATTTGTATCTGTCTGTCTAAGTGTTGGGGACTAAACTCTGGGCCATGCAGCTGCCTGGCCAGTACTATGCCACTGAACTCAATCTTCAACACCACTTTGGAATTTTAAAGAGAACTCATTTGTGAGGCAAGAGAATTCTCTCACAACTTTTTCTCTCCTTCTCCAAAACCCCTACACAACTAAACACAGAGGGGGAAAAAAACTCTACAACTGTTTTGTGTATGTTAGTTTCAGATTCTACAAAATGGGGTGTTGTGGAATGTTGTGACGGGTGAGGATTCCCCTGTCAGAACCTAAGCCCTTCTGTGCTTCTGTTTGTGTGCAGAGCTTTGACTAAGGCATAAATGCTGCTTCTGCACAGCTGTGGCTATGCAGGCCCAATGACAGTGCAGCCTGCCTCTAACCTCGTATCTCTAACTATAGGAATTTTAGCCAAGGCCAACTTCAACGCTCCTATTAACTATAAAGCATTAATGAGTATGGGTGGAATTGACTGTAAACCAGCCTCCTTCAAAGAGTATTCACATCATCTATGGGCTCCAGAGAAACTACCAGGTCACACGTCCTACCACAGCCTTCCTACCTGTTGGTAGATGAGTTCCACAAGTTCTTGCAAAGCATCATCTGTTGTGACCCATCCATTCAGGGTTTCTGCAAATTGTTCAATTTCTGTTTCAAAACTGCCAGGCTGTTCTGTAAGATGATTCAGAAAATCCTGAACATACTCTGACAGAGTGGGATAATCCTCACAACCATCCTCGTAGGATTCCTACAGTTCAAAAATGAAAAACAAACAAACAAGAACATGATAAAACAGTTTAATTCATGTAAGTAGCAGAACACTTTAGTTGGGGCATGTCTAGCAATGGTTTTGTTCACGGACTCTCACAGTGACTCCGCTAGTCCTCCTCTTTGCCTAACTGAAGTATTCCTACAGGAGGGATCCGTTAGGACTAAGTCTTTCCTATCCTGTCAAGACTTACAATATGATAAAGAAATAAAGTTTAAAGTAATTCACTATAGTAAACAATATAAAAAGACTCTAGTTACAGATGAATAAGACTTAGTTACAAATTTGCATTAAAACTGTAGGGAAAAGATGGACCAAATATATAAAAACCAGAATTGCTAGCCCAGAGCATCCTCTATCTTGTCCTATATGGTATATCCTTATAGGTGTTTGACAATATCTGTATCAACTAGAAGAAAACAAAATAAACCCCTAAACTAGTATGCTATGTCACCTACTTGTTAATGCCTATGGACAGGGAACCATATTTAACTACTTAAGTATAAAATTACACTATAATGTCAATGGCAGGAGACTTTCTGGCTGCTTTATTAGGTTTCTAGCCAATCTAGATAGTAACAGTACTTTTAAGATATTATTTTCCACTGAAAAATATTCCATTTTTGTTAATTTCTAACCTTGTAATTAATGCCAGGAGTCTTGATAGAATTAGGCAGATAGCAGGCTAGAGTAAGACCCTTCTTGCTCTTATCACATGGAATACTACCCAAAGCATGCTTAAGTTTATCTATCTGTTGTGCTCAAATACATACATTGTTTGATTAGATTTATCGTTCTCCAAGTAAACTCAAATTAGAAATAATAAGCAAAACAGAGAAGCAGCTTGTGTAGGGCTGTAAGTTCTGGGGTCCATGAGTTCACAGGTCAAACTTTCCTGTGATGGAGATGTTCTTTCTAATTAAGAGTGTACCTCACAGTGTAACTCCAGCACCAGAGATGGACTCATCAGGAGTTCCAGGTCAGTCTGGAGTACACAGTGAGACTGAGTCTCAGAACAAACCACATGCTGAGTGCCTACTAAGTGACAAACTACACAGGTGCTCACGGCACGGTATCTGCCACAAATAAAGCCAAGTTCTCGTTTCATAATCTCATGATGCAAGGTACACTCAGATGTTGAAATAACTATGGACAGCATGGCCAGATAATAGTCCCGAGAGATATCTAGGGGTGGTTGGCACAAATGTAGTGGTTAAAAGTACCTGCTATGGGCTGGAGAGATGGCTCAGCGGTTGGGAGCACAGACTGTTCTTCCAGAGGACCTGGGTTCAATTCCCAGCACCCACATAGTAGCTCACAACTGTCTGTAATTCCAAAATCTGACAGCCGTAGACATACAATGCACATAAAATAAAAATAAATAAATAAATAAATAAAAAAGTACCTGCTACTCTCTCAGATGATATGGATTTGGTTCCCAGCATCCACATGGTAGCTCACAACCACCTGTGAACTCCTGTCTTGGGCAAATGCCTTATTCTGACCTCTGCAGGCACCAGGCATACATGTGGTCCACACACATTACTTGTAGGTAAAGCACCCATATACATAAGACAAGTTATATAAAAAATGTAAGTAGTAATTAACATCTGAACTGACAGAAAGGCAAAACAAACAACCCCCCCCCACACCCGTCAAAAATCCATAGAAAGGTTAAAGCAGAAGACTGAGGAAGAGATGGTGGCTTTTAAGAGTCAGAAAGATAGATTATGTATGATTTTGGGAGGCCACATTAAGGAGGCTAATTAAATAGAGCAGGCAGGTAGGAGAGTTTATAGAATATGTCTGCGTGCAACTTGAATAACTTGTTTATGTTCATAAAGCTAACTAAAAATTATACTGCCCCCCCCCCCCAGTTTTTCGATACAGGTTTTCTCTGTGTAGCCCTGGCTGTTCTGGACTTGGTCTGTAGACCAGGCTGGCCTCAAACTCACAGAGATCAGCCTGCTTCTGTTTCCTAGAGTGCTCAGATTACAGGTGTGCACCACCATGCCCAGCTAAAAATTGGACTTTTATATTCTACACTAGTCTTAAAATAACTAGACTTAAAATAACTAAGTCTTAGAACAGAAATTTGACATTATTTAAATATGTTCACTGCCAAAAACCTAACAATCTATAAGAAATTGGTTAAATTTATTACTATATATTCATAGAACAAGCTTTCATATAACCCCTTAAAAAACAAGACAGAATCTATACATATTTAATATATAATTCATGTATATGCTAAGATAGACATATGTCCATCCTTCCAGAAATAGTCCCAAGATAATTTATTAAATAAAGAACATATATAACCTTAAAAAAGAAGAAAGAGCTTTATTTGTACAGACCTAACCTTTCTGCAAAGCTAAGCAACTGACAACACATCTGGAACAAAAAAAATGTTCATATTAGAAATACTGCCACTTCATTAGAAAGCTGCAAAAACAGTTAAGCATAAAAACATATGTATTAATATATGCATTGCCTACCTGAATTTTAGAATTAAAAAGGCGTTGGTATACATGGTTAGTTTTATAGGCTTAAAGGGTCTTATTAATATAACGATGAGGAGTCTGAAGACATCAGTTGAAACCACTAATTTTCTATCAAGTGTCATTCACTGTGACAAAAATGCGTTTAGAATGTCTAATGTCAGCTTCATATGAAGTCACTTCTCTAGTGCAAGACTTTTTTGAGGAATTCTTCTGTCTTCAACGTGGAGACAGCTGATTTCTGAGCTGAAGAGTATTTTTTCATACTTTGTTTTTCTTTTTCTTTTTTTCTTATAATTTTATGGCAAGAGACTGTGAAGGACTGTTAACTTACAAATACATCTTTCAAGAAGGTGTTTTATGTGCACTGTTAGGAGAAGCCAACCCAGGCAATGGGGAGAGGACCTGGCCAGAGACCGCGACTGTGTAATAGCGCAGACCATGTGGCTTAGCTGGATCGACCACGAAAAGGATGGAAGGTAAGTCAACACAACTAAGCTACTGCCTAACCCTGCTAGAAATGAAGATCTAGAGAAGATGATTCTGTTTTATACTTTAATTTAAATGTAAGAGCCTCATGAAGAAGTAAAGAAAAAAATGTAGACACGAAACCTAGAGTTCTAAATAATGAGATTTAAGGGTTATTTGTACACAGGAAAGTGAGTTATCAGATTCTGGAGCAGGCAGGATTGACAAAGGAGGTGAGAAAATGGAAAAAACATTAAGGACTGTAATCTGAGAGGAAAGATGATAGAGAAATAACTCAGAAATCAAAGGCGAGCTAAGTGAGGAAAAGTAATGCTCAGTGTCAAATTCACAGGCTAAATTCTGAAAGAGAATGACGGTTACATAGTCTTAAAAGTAAAGGAGATTATACACAAAGGTAACTTAGAACAAAACTAGCAATATGCTATATGTAGTTCTAACATAATTATAAAAGAGGTCTCTAAAGACCACGAACATTAACTTTGACATACACCACAGGACACAGCACACTGGAACTTTTAAATTGAGCACATTATATTGTGTTGGGGCCTGAAATGAAGACAGGCTATGAAGAATACATCTTTAGAACCAGGTGAGTATCACTTACAGTCATGAAAACAATACCAACATACCTGGCAGATCAAAATGCACAGATTTGCACTCACTGAGCATTACCAAGTACCAATGATAGTGTTTTGTTTTTGTTTTTTGTGTGTGTGACAGGTTTCTCTGTGTAGCTTTGGCTGTCCTGGACTTGCTTTGTAGACCAGGCTGTCTCGGCCTCCGTGAGTGCTGGGATTACAGGTGTCTGCTACCTCACCAGGCTCCCAATGATAGTTTTTAAGATAGAAAAAGGACAACAGTAATTTGAAGGAAGATGCTTTTAGAAAAAAAGCTTTCCTGATGGTGATGGGATGGTAACACACTAACATTTTCACCTCATAACAAATGTTTTATGAGATCCTATTTATGGAACCTTTTTACTGGTAAGTAAACCATGATTAAATATTCATAACCAGGAACAGATGGACACAGTAACGTGCTAAGGCAGTGTGAGAACTAAGGACTTCTAGCAGCAGGACCAGCGGGAGGACTGAAGATACAGAGCACAGGGTCTTGAAAGAACTAAAGGACACAGAAAAAACAAAACAAAACAAAACAAAAACAAAACAAAACAAAACAAAACAAAAAGGGAGGATGGAGAGATAGCTCAGCAGTTAAGAGAACTGACTGCTTTTCAGAAGACCTGGGTTTAATTACCAGCATCCACATAGCATCTTATGACTCCAAGATTTACAAAGACATACAGGCAGGCAAAACACCAATGCACATAAAATAAAAGTCAGAGGACAACTTGTGGGAGGTGGCTCTCTCATTCCACCATGCGGGTCCCAGGAACTGAACTTAGGCCATCAGCTTGGCAGCAAGTGCCTTTATCTGTTGGCCCATCTAGCCGACCCAATTATGTATAGAAGAACAAATGCAAAGGATCTCTGGAAACAGGAGGAGACTTCTAAAAAAGGCCTTTCATAAAGACAATTTTCTCTACGTTGTATACTATGTGGGATGAGTGAATCTAGCTAACTTTGCATCATGGCTATTATAAGGAAAAGTTTCCCTCACAGGAACTTATCTGAAGAATTGGGACAAATGAGCATTCTCTTGTTCTGTACTAACTGGATTATGAGTAAACATTAGTGTAAACTATTAAGGTTGAGAAAGGGACTAGGGCCAAGTATCCACGAAGTTCAGAGAATTACAGCAAAGGAAGTCAGCCAGGGAAGAAACTGTTAATTATGCTTCAACCAGTCCATTATGGCTACTTCTTATGATCTGAACAGAAACCAAGAAATACACTTTTCAATATCCAATCTAAATGCTGGCAACTGATTAAAACAATCTCTGAAACAAAAGGTCAGACATCAGGGGCCAAAGAAATTTCTAGTTGATGGACTAATAAGATATACCAAAGAATTCCTAAAAATAAAAGATTGATTCAAAGTAAGTGCTGGTGGTGGGGTTCAAAGGGTGGCTCGGTGGTTACGAGCATGCACCATGGGGTTCAAAGGGTGGCTCGGTGGTTACGAGTACCAGCTGCAAAAAATAAAAAAATAAAAGAAAATAAAAAATAAAAGAGTACTAGCTGCTCTTCCAGAAGACTGGGGTTCAATTCCCAACACCCATATGGTGGGCAAAGCTGTCTTACATAACTCTTAGTTCCCGAGGATCCAACACTCTCACACAGACAATATATGCAGGCCAAACACCAACGTACATAAAAATTAATCATTGAGAACAAAAAGGAAAGCCGGAAGTGGTGGTGCACACCTTAATCCCAGCACTCAGGAATCAGAGGCAGGCTAACCTGGTATACAAAGTGAGTTCCAGGACAGCCAGGGGTGTTACACAGAGAAACCTTGTCTGAAAAACCCAAAAGAAAAGAAGGAAGGGAGGGAGGAAGGGAGGGAGGGAGGGAGGGAGGAAGGGAGGGAGGGAGGGAGGGAGGGAGGGAGGGAGGGTGGGTTAGGTTCCTTTCCTAGCATCCACATTGGCCATTCACAAGGATCTTGTAAATCCAGCTCTGAAGAGATCTGACCCCTATGGCCTGCTCAGACAAACAGCTGTACATACCAACAAACAAATGTACTCATAAGTAAATGGTTATTTGAACTGCATTCAGGACTTTGAAAAGAAAAAGAAAAAGGAAAAAAAAAGAAAACCCTGTATTCCTCCCATTATAAAATTATGAAATAGTCCACAGCAACGGGAAGGAAAACAAATGGGAACTGGTTTTGGCTGCTAAAAAGTAAACATTCATGAGAGGCTACTCAACTACTCACTCAACGCTCTGCAATGGTTCTTTCCCTCTCTGAGCCAAATACAACTTTCTGACAAGAAGCCAAGCTATTCTTGTTTTTTACTTTTCATGACAAATGTCTCTCTTCACCAAATCAACTACTCTTCCTGCCACATTCATACTTTCTCCTGTCTAATCCCAAAGCATTTTCCTAAGAGGTGCAGAGATTCTATTCTACAAAGTGCAGATTCTCCACACTTATCAAACATGAAGAGAACTAAATACAAATTACAGAACATATGCAGTCATTGCTTTTAAGAAAATTAGATGCTCATATACATAAATAAATTTTTTAAAAAGGAAAGAAAGACTGAAACCATAACTAGACACAGCACACCTATCGGGATGGCTAAACAGAAAATACCAAGTGCCAACTAGAAAGCACAGCAAGTGGCACTCAAACACTATGAACAAAGTAGAGTGGAACGGTCTATTTTAAGAAAATGGCTGTTTCTACTGGCTACTGCAATTCTACTTTTATATCCAAGCAGAAATAAAGGCATTTATCAATCAGGTCACAGGCAACGACAGCAGCCCTACTCACAACAGCCCCAAAGCAAAAGATATCCATTGACCAATGAACATTGGAACCTTGACACAGTCAAGAGATGTGAATCAATTATCTCAAATTAATGTTACAATATGAATTTAGATGTAGTTAGTGCAACAATCTAAAGATTTTCATTTATGTAAGCTTTGGAAAAATACTTTGTATGTCCAAATAGCGGTCACAGCCAGGATGGGGGACATGCCAGCAAAGGAGAGGCTGTGAGGCAGGGCGATATCAAGTTCAAGGGCAATTAGGAATACACATCAAAACCATCTAAAACAAAACAAAGCCCAGTGGTTACAGAGGGGGGACAGGAGAGATGGGGCTTAGAGGATGCGGTTACTTTTCAATTTGGTTGTGATGCTAATTTGAGTGTTACCGTCAAATTGAGCCTTGTTCACACTGTTTTATCATTCAGTAGACCAGGATAGGAAACTGAGGCCTCCTGCTGAGGTGTTATCAATCACCTTCTCAACTCACCACGGTGATAGCCTCCCCTTCTCTAACCTCTCTGCATTGACTCCTCTAGGCTTAACAAGCAAAGCAAGTTTCTTCCTGTATATTCCAACCACACTTGGTGCTTCCTACTACAAAAATTAGGACCAATTACAATTAGCTATAGTACTGACAAAGATAAAAAGTAGCGTGGAGAGTTTTTTAGACCTACCTACGTATATTATACTTATGTAAACACTTTGCCAAAATGGTTTACATATTAAGCCTGGTGAAGGACACCTAACGCAGACGTGGAAGGCTCAGGCAGGAGGACCGCCTTGCTTGCCTCAAAATCAAAACAATAGAAGCCAACCAACCAAAACATTTTACAATATTTCTGCATACACCACCTACCTACAGCAAAAATATTATTTTAACATAATAGACAAACTTCTTCTAGGAATAAAGAGCCTAGGTGTGCATTTCTTAATATTCATGAGACTACTTATTTACAGCAAAATGGCTATTTAATTTATTCCAAGGGCACACCAAAGAACATCCGAGGATCAAATTATAGGAAGCTTTCTAGGCAGCTCACTGTACAGGTTGTCATAAGGCTAACAAGTAGATTTTAGTTCTACAAACTGAAAATATGCTTGGTAGGCTTTTTATTATGCCTTGTCTGTGTCTTATGTACATTTTCTTAGTAATAGGAACACAACAGTGAAACAAACAGACAAGAATTCCTATTCTCACAAGCTTACAGTCCAATACCTTGCACGTACTGTGAATTATATTCTGGAATCACGACTTTCACGAATGAGGCATTTTTGTGTGTAGTACAGAAAGCAGCCAGCATACTCTAGTCAATGACTAGCCACATTATTTCAATGATATTAACACAAGAGTTGTGGGGGGGGGGTGAAATGTACTCACTGTATAATTGGAAGAGTAACCTGATGGGTAGAATTCGGGGGCGTTCGCAGACAGCTTAGACATTAGCACAGGAGCCACGACCACCTGGGGCTTAGCCATTGCTGACTCGGAGTTCTGCTGTGGGATTTTATCCTGTGAATTCGGTGGAGCTCTCTGGGGCCTCGATTGTTCTGAGGAAAAAAGAAAAAGAAAAAGAGCAGTGCTAGATGTATTCGTCCCTTTGTATGTAACAACTTAAGTACATACTACTGAGAAACCATCTGAGAACTTCCGGATTTTAGGAGCTAAACACAAAAACGTTAAGATCCTTAAGAGTCGTGGAAAGAGCTTGCAAACCGGAACAATAGCCTTGCTTTGGCTCCTGAGTGCACATACCTGCCTCCTAAACGAAGATTCGAGGGTTTTCCCTACCCCTTCCCTCTCTCTTAAGGAGTTGGTTAAGTGGATGCTCGCCTGGGGCCCGGATTCACCAAGGAAGAGGCCGGCGATTTTTGACTTCCTCCCGGGTCGCCCGCCGGAGCCCCAGGCCCCGGCCCCTCCCCCAGCCGGGGCGCACAAAGGATTCCAGCCACCACCTCCTTCCAAACCCAGTCCTTGGCCAGTCCCTACCCCGTGCCGAGCTGGCCCCACGGGGAATGCTCTCGGGGAACCAGGGGGAGGATTCGGCGTGCCGGGGCTCGGCGTGCGCGAAGGCCCGCGGGGGAAAGCTGGCCCAGGAGCACCGGGGCCCCACGAGCTGCTCCGTACCTGGGAGCGCCCCAGGCCGGGGAGGCCGCGCGGAGCCGGCGGGGGCCTCGCTCTGGGCCCCTGGCGGCGGGGCGGTCCGGGGCTGGCGCAGCGGTGGCGGCTGCTGCGGGAAGCCCGGGGCTTTGGGCTGCGGCGGAGGCTGGTGCTGCGACCGCTCCGCAGGCCCCGCTCCGTTCGGGAACCCGCCGCCCTCAGGCCCGCCCCCTCCGCGGCCCAGGCCCCGGCTCCGGCCCCGACCAGCACCTGGAGCCCGATCGAAACTGTCCGACATGCTCCTGCTCTCCAACGGGGGCCGCCGCCGCCGCCGCTCCGAGTAGGACGCGCGGGAGGCGCCGCCTGTGGCCGCTGCGCCTCACTCAGACCTCATGGAGGAGGCCGGCGGGCCCTGCTCGGTCCTCCGCGCTCCGGGGGCCCCCGCCGACGCGCCGCAGCACCGCGCCCGCCTCCCCGGCTCCCCGTCGGCTGGCGGACGCTCCCGCTTAAGCTCCGCTTTCCCCGCCCTCCCTCCCGCCCGCGGCGCAGAGGGGCGGAGGCGGGTCACAGCGGCCCCCCGCGGCCCGGAGGCCCCGGGGCGCGGCTGCCCTCCCGCCGGATCGCGGGGGGCGCGATGGCGCGATGGCGGGATGGCAGGGGGCCACGGCTCCACCCCACCGCTTGGACGAGAGGCGCCCGGTCCAGCGGGCCGCGTCCGGCGGCCTCGGCTCTCGGGGGGTCGGGCTGAGGGAAAGTGAGTGTGTGTGGCGGGGGCGACGCTTACCCGGCTACTCCGACCTCCGCTCGCTGGATCTCCGGAGGAAAGTGCGAGACTGACGGTTGGGGCCGCCCGGGAAATGATCCGGGGGGAGGGGGCGTGGGCGCCGCGCACCTCGGGGGTCGCGCAGGTGTGCGCAGAGACAGCGCTCCGGCCGAACCCCGAGGCCTGGCGGCGAAGGGGGCCCGGGGTGCAACCCAAGCCCGCCCGCCCGCTTGGTCAGCAGCCGGCGGGGAAGCCCAAACACACCCGCCTTCCGGTTCCCACTAGGTGTTCACACTGTTACCCTACACTCGCTCACACCCATCCACTAAGCTAACAACCGCTTCTCCTTCTCGCTCTCCTGCTCCGGAAACTTTTTTTTTTTAAAGACAATGCCCAACGCACTACCTTCCATTTTCACGCCGCCGCCTTCCGCACCCTCTTGCATCTGCCGCCGCCAGCACCGAGCGATAAAAACACGTGAGCAGAAAACTGCAAATCACTTAAGTAATTGTAAAACGTGATGGAAGGCGCCTTGAATGAAAGGCAGGTGGAATTAATTTTTAAGATACTCACTCTTGTGTGCTCAGATGGCTATCGTTGCAGCATGTGATGAGTGTTAAACGTTGAATGGCATATTTCCTCCCTAGGAATCAGTTGAAGTCCAATGTGTATTTTACACACACATTTGGGATCAGGCACCTTTAGAATGTTCAAGAGCTATATGTAGTTAGTGGCTGCTCGCATTGCACGACACAATTCTAGCAATTACGTGTAAATCCTTGGTTTGTCATAGGTGATGGTGCTAATGCAAAGTGAAAAGTGAATATTAATAAACGAGAAAGAGGGAAAGATAGGTAGAGAGGTGGCTCAGGATGCTCTTCCAGAGATCATGAGTTCGAATCCCAGTAACCACATGGTGGCTCACAACCATTTGTACTGGGATCTGACACCTCTTCTGGCCTACAGGTCTATGCAGAAAGAGCATTCATATATGTAACATAAACAAATAAATCTTTTTAAAAAATCTTTAAAAAGAGGAAAAATAGGGCTGGAGAGATGACTCAGCGGTTAAGAGCACTGTCTGCTCTTCCAGAGGTCCTGAGTTCAATTCCCAGCAACCATATGATGGCTCACAACCATCTGTAATGTGATCTGATGCCTTCTTCTGGCCTGCAGATGTACATGCAGGCAAAACACTGTATACATAATAAATAAATTTTTTTTTAAAGAGGAAAAAAATAAATGCCTTTATTATTGGATTGAACCCTCCCCAGAATTCTGAGTTTATCCCTGTGACTTTAGGAGGCTTTAATGTTTTTCTAATTTTCATCTACAGAATCATTTCAAATAGGGCCAAAACTTCCTTATTAACTTTTTATTTATTTATTATTATTAACTGAGAACGTGCCTACACGTAAATCAACAAGAAAATACAGGTTTATTTAGAACAATCATGAATAAATGATTTGTGCTCTTGATTAGTGTTATACAAGGGTTTGGTTTAAAAATTGAATGGAGATGATGCTCTTAGCATTTAAAGATTTTAATTTTAATATAGGCAGTGGTCCCTTCTCAGTCACTTATTTTTGTTTGGCTATCAGGGAATACTCCTTGTAGCAGAGAGGTTAACTCAGTCATCCTTGGGCACCTCCTTACCTGCTACTGAGTAATTTTGGCTCTATGCATGTGGACTTAGGGGTAAGATGAATGAATTTAATTTGTAATTTGCAAACCAGCATTTATTAGGGGGGGGTTATTATGTGACTGATACTGATTTAAGAAGTCTTATCATCTTATATAGTCCTCATACCCTGTGGGGTAGACATCCTAATGCGCCCACTTTACGGAAAATATGCCAGGACATTACAGTGACTCAGATCCTTCTGAGGACTGTTACAAGGCTGGACTCCCAGGTACTGGGACTCCCAGGTACTGCACAGCAGAAAGAAGCCACACAAAACAATAAGAGCGCCATGTGGGGCTCACCGGAGATCACTAGGAAAGCTCCTCCTCTTATTGATTGGTGGCAAAAAAAAAAAAAAAAAAAAGTGTAGAACGGCTCATTCAAAGAGGATGGAAACTGTGTCCACCATCCGAAGAGGACCTGCCACTAAGTAGGACAAAGACACATGTCTTCTAAGCCGTCTCAGATGGTGCTCCCCAGAAACACTTCATAAAGCGTTACATTACAGTTACATTACAGTTCAAAATAGTAGAAAAACTACAGTTATGAAATAGCAAAAGAATTTTATAGTTGGGGGTCACCACAACATGAGGAACTGTGGTTCGGGTTATTTTTTGTTTGTTTGTCTTGGAGGGGTTTGTTTTTTCTTTGGTTTGGTTTTCCAAGGCAGGGTTTCTCTGAGTAGTCCAGGCTGTCCTGGAACTCAAGAGATCCGTCAGCCTCTGCCTCCTGTGTGCAGGGATCAAAGGTGTGTGGCACCACCTGCTGGTGGCACGAGGAACTGTATCAAAGGGTTGAACACATTAAGAAAGTTGAGAACCACGGTTTTAGGTTCTAGATCCACGCGATCTTCAAGCCGTAGTGGTATTAATTATCAAACCATTCGCCTTTCCTTGAGTCACACCATTGTAGTGATGATGACGAAGACTGATGTTTTTTCAAAACTGACTTCTGGTTCATCAGAAGACATCAGGGGAATAGAGAGAGCACCTTTCAAGTCCAACTAATGAGAAAAATGTCATAACTATGAAGGAGGAAAATTTGCAAGGCACATATCCAACAAAAGACATGTACTAGAAAATATGAAAAGCTGACAGAACCCAACTATTTTAAAAAATCCAGTTATGGAATGGACATATCACACTTATAAAACAGAACAAAACAAAAACAAAAAGTTCACCGATGCAAATATACAGAGAGCATTTAAGGTCATGAAAAATTGTCAACATAATTAACCACTAGTTACTGAAAACTAAAAATGACGTCTCATTACCCACTTACCAAAAAGCTAAAAGAAGAAAACTTCCACCTATATTTCAGAGGAAGGCTGTGTGTGGCAGGATCTGTATGTGAGCAGAACGTGAGAGGGTGATTTTGAAGCTGCAAGTGTGAAACCAATGTAACAGAGATGCCAGGAAGTTGGGGATGCCAAAAATGTAGACTATCTAATAAGAAAAGCAGCCGGAAAGAAGCACAGTCAACATCCCTCAACTCCCCCAAAATAGTGCACGGCTCGAGAGATGGCTGAGTGGTTAAGGGTACTTGCTACGCACTCAGGGTTAGGACGGAAGGAGGGGTGGAATTCCTGTGAATGCAGCGCTGTGAGTGTGGAGGGTGGTGGAGCTAGCTGCTGGCCTGAACAAAAACTGTGAGCTCTAGGTTCAGGGAGAGATACTGTGTTAAAGAAACGAGGTGGAAAATGATGGGGTACTCAGTGCCTTCCCCTGGCCTCTACATATACACACATGCACATATCACACACACACACACACACACATTGCACACACATTACCTCCCATATACAAAAGACTGAGTGGGCTAGAGGGACAAGACTGCCCAAGCACTTTAGAGCTTAGATCGTGCCAGAGACGGACCTATGAGACTCAGTACTTACCCTTCAGGGTCTGTTTTTTACTGTGGTCCCATTTTCTATTCCACAGCTCTATACTTTTTTGAGTGGGAATATTTACTCTGGATTAATGTGATGTTTATTTTACAAGGAGATTCAGCTAAAGTTTCATCTTGCGTCTTTAAATTTGGGCTTCTGAACAAAGTTGGAACTGAGGAGACTCGGAGCTCTTGGAAGTGAGTTTAAAACATTTTGCATTCATAGGGAATACGCTTCTGGGGTGGGGACAGGAATGCAATTGGATGATTTTAGTTATCAACTCCCCCCACCCCCCACCCCGTCCACACACACACCAGGATGAAGCCTTGGTCCCCAGCTGGAGGGAACTATTTTGGAAGAGAGTGGAACTTAGAATATGGCTCAGCTAGAGGAATTGGGTCATTTGAGGACAGATCTTCGGGGGGCTATCATTTTGCTCTTGCTCCTTCCTATAACCCCCCTTTTGCTTCCTGGTTGACATAAGCTGACCAGCTTTTTTTGTTTCATTTTGTTTGTTTGTTTGTTTGTTTGTTTGAGATAGGGTCTCTTTGTGTAGCTTTGGCTGTCCTGGACTCACTTTGTAGACCAGGCTGGCCTCGAACTCACAGTAATTCTCCTGCCTCTGCCTCCCGAGTGCTGGGATTACAGGCGTGTGCCACCTCGCCCAACTCTTGACCAGCTTTTCTTTGCCATCGTTCCTCCATGACATCACTGACTTCCTATGGATGTTAACGCAATGGAGCCCGCAGGCCATGAACTCGGACAACTCAGAAACTGAGGCAAAATAAACCTTTCCTCCTTTAAATTGTTTCTCAGGTGATTTGTCACTGTGATTCTATTGTGTTTTTTCCCTAACACAAACAAACTGTGCTTTATCTTGCTGCATTATTCGCAGCTAAATCAATTTACCACAGCAACTTGAATGCCACTTTCAGTGAATGGAGGCATCATTAAGGAAGAGAAGAATCAGCGGATGTGGTTGTTCCCACAGGTCTCATCTGTGTAAATTATCTTTCTTTCCTGGTCTCTTGGGCCCGCTGTGGAATGTAACGTCAGCCAGTCAACACCAGCGACTTCGGGATCAGGGGAGAGTCAAGAATGCTGCCCGAGATCGCTTTGGGAGCACTGATTTAATGCCGATCTCTTTTCTTAGCTGTATTGTAAACTCCACGAGATTAAAAATCTGTTTATTCGCCTGTCATTCACTCAGCAGATATTGTTGCATGGCTGCTTGGGGCTAGACATAATTCCAGGAACTAATCATATGCATATGAGATTGAGAACACGTGATTGATAGGTGTGAGCCCTCTGAGAATGAGGCTAGGGGACCTATGTGGTGTTGGCTATAGAAAGCCATATTGAACAATATGGTGGCTACTAAGGCATTAGTAGTTTATTGGTGGGGAGAAGGGCAAATCCAGTGGATTCTCAATGAGGAATTGCCAGACGGTGCCTTATGCACTGCTGAGAGGTCATAGATGAGGGTAACTTCCAAGATTCTGGAATGGTGCCCCAGCAAAAGCTGGAATATCAGAAGGGCGTAGGTTCAGGAACATGGGGACTTTTTATTCCATTTGGACATTGCATTTGACATCGGAAATGTCCAAGCAGAATTGTTCAGTGAGCAGTTAAATGTAACTGTTGGGGCGTGGAGGACTGCTGTGCGGGTTGGGGACTTGATGGCTAGAGTTGCAAGAACAATTGAGATTATACCCCGCACGTGTGTAAAGGCAGGAAAAGAAAGGACATCAAATTTAACAGCTCGGTTGAAGGGAAAAGTTTTGCTTTCTTTGTGTTTATTTATTTTGTTATGTATGAATGCTCTATCTGCATGTATGCCTGCATGACAGAAGAGGGCGTCAGATCCCAGTATAGATGGCTGTGAGCCACCATGTGGTTGCTGGGAATTGAACCCAGGACCTTTGGAAGAATTGACAGCGCTCTTATCTGTTGAGCCATCTCTCTAGCCCCAAGTTTTGCTTTCCTTGTTTACATAGAAGGTAATGAGAAGGTTAAAGAAAAGGGCTCCAAGAGTGTCAGTTGTTGCAGAGATGTCAAGTGACAGGGTTATAGAGTCTATGAATGTGACCCTTGCCCATGACAGAACACTCCAGTGCCTACATTGGAGTTTTTTTTTTTCACCTGAAGTCATTAAGCAATGGAATAAGCAACTACCTTTGATAATCTGTTGCACATGCAATTTTACTATGCTTAAATTTGCATATTGAGAGAACGTAACAGCAACAGTTATGGCTAATATTCCTATACTTATATACCGCTTATGTTTTAAGTAGATATTTTGCATGGATTACATCTCTCACTTAATAGACTTACCATCAGGGAGCTCCGGGAGAGGGGCAGTAGCTGCTCTGGGAGAGGAAGCTGACTGCAGAGGGACATGCCCACCGGAGACCTGCTGGGTGCTGGGGATTTATAGAAAGCACTCTCCAAATTGTGCCCTGACCGCCTGATAGGAACTAAAGAGCCTGCTGTGGGAATGCAGTTGCTTTATGCAGTGAAGGCAGAAAGGCATGAAAAATTGTTCACAGTTGAGGCTAGACCAAGAAGGGTCGAGGCTAGACCAAGAAGGATTAAGGCTAGACCAAGAAGGGTTGAGGAAGAAAGGCAGGTGATAGATGGAAAAATGGGGAGCGCAAGTCAGAAATAAAGAGGTAGCCAGAGCCTGAGCTATAAGCGTAGAACATTTTAGAGGGCAATTCTGAGTGAATAATCACAATATTCAATATTCTAATTACACAGGTCAACTGATTGGACTGAGTGCTTGCTGGCCAGGAGGAAGTAATGGAACAGCTGGAAGTACTCATCAATCAGATGATAAAGAGTTCAGGATTTTGCATCAAAGGAAGAGAAGTATCAATGTTTAATACATCAATGTTAACTATGAGGTATGTTCTGTTTCCATTATCTCTCTGGCTCAGTCTACTACTCACTTATCTTTTTGTTGACAGGGTCAAAATCAGTGTATTCTATTTATTTATTTATTTATTATTTATTTATTTATTTATTTATTTTTACTGTCCGGGCTGGAGCACTGGTTAAGAGCACCAGTCTTCCAGAGGACCCAGGTTCAATACCCAGCACCCACATGACAGCTCACAACCTTCTGTAACTCTGCTTCCAGGGGATCCGACACCCTCACATAGACATACATGCAGGCAAAACACCAATGCACATAGGATTAAAAAAAAAACCTTTAAAGAAATGTAAATGGGTGTTTTGCCTGTGCATCTGTGTACCACTTTCGTGCCTAGTGCTGGCAGAGGCCCTAAGCAGGCTTGGATCCCCAGGAACTGGAGCCACCATGTGGATGCGGGGAATTGGGCCTTGGTCCTCTGGGCAACTTCTCTAACTGCTGAGACATATATCAAGCCCCTGTTCCTTCTATCTTAACTACTATAATATGCTCCCACATTTTCTTAGTTTTAAGAACTATCTGTTAGCTGGGCATGGTGGTCCACGCCTTTAATCCCAGCACTTGGGAGGCACTGTGAGTTCGAGACCAGCCTGGTCTACAAAGTGAGTCCAAGACAGCCAAGGCTACACAGAGAGACCCTGTCTTGAAAAACCAAAAAAAAAAAAAAAAAAAAAAAAAAGTTATCTGTTGACTGCATAATGGAGCCAGACATTTTTAAAAACAGTTATTTAAATAAATTTATATGTGAGTGCTCTGTCTTTATGCACACCAGAAGACGGAATCAGATCCGATCAGAGGTGACTGTGAGCCACCATGTGGGTGCTGGGAACTGAACTCAAGACCTCTGGAACTGCAGCCAGTCCTCTTAACCACTGAGCCATCTCTCTGGCCAGAGCCAGACAGTCTTTTAGGTGTTGATAGCTTGTCAACAAGTAAGATAAAGTACAAGCCCTCACGGGACTTACATGTAAGTACAGAAATCAGACAGATGGGTAATGATAGTACAGGGTAGACTGAGCGTTCACTGCCCCTTCTGCGCTGTTTATTTCTTTCTACAACGCCAGAATTTATTAAATAGCAGTAAGCCCACAAGCTGCATTGGTTTTGTTGGCTTCGATTTCCTGAAGTATCCCCTTGCTAGCAGGCTGCTGGTCATGGCATTGTTGGAGGAGTTCAGTGCCCCTGCTGGGGGAGGCAGGGAGCTCGCAGAGATACAGAGAGCCGCTGCAATATTTAGATATTAATGAACTCCGTTGGCGAGCTACTGACCTGCAGAGGCTGTAGGACTGCAGGGTTGAGCCTAGCTGCTAGGAGCTTCAGAGGCAAGGAAGAGAGCTGTGGAAGCTGTACAGGCAAGCTACCACGGGAGGAATGGCTGGACGTGAACGGGAGGAATGGCTGGACGTGAACGGGAGGATAATAAACAAAGCTGCTCTGGGGAAAGGAAGCTGATTAGGAAACCAATGCTTATGGGAGACCTGCTGGCTGCTGCTGGGGCCAAGCAGAGATTAGATGCTGGAGATTAATACAGACAACACCTACATGCATTGAAATTTTAACAGTGTTAGGGAATGGTGCTTTGGTGAGGTGGTTAAGTCGGAAGGGGTCATGAATAATATTAGTGCCCTGACAAAAGAGACAAAAAAGAGACCTTTGCTCCTCCTGCCGCGTGGGATTATTATAGCTGTCCATGAGGAAACACACATCTCTTATCAGGCACCAAACCTACCAAACAAATGTGCCTTGACCTTGGACTTCTCAGCCTGCACTACTATGTGACACTCATTTTCAGGGCTTATGAGACACCCAGCTGGTATTTTGCTTTGGCAGTCTGACTAGAGTAAGAGACAGAGTTATAAACATTTAAACAATAGCAAAATTTGGATTTCAAGGGGGAAGACTTCAACCTCAACCTTTTGTGGTTTATTAAGTCTTTATGATGTCTTATTTCATACAAAACGATGGGTTAGGATTTATTCTTCTTATTCCAACCTCAACGCTCTCCTGGAGATAAACTTCCACACCAGGACTCACCAAACATGGAACTAAAGATAAGTATTCATTCAAGTCTCATCTTTTTTTTTTTTTTTTTTTTTAATGTCATGACCTTAGATCAGTGGTTCTCAACCTTCCTAATGCTGTAACTGGTTTTAATTCAGTTCCTCATGTTGTGATGACCCCTGTAGCTGGTCTTAGTTACTTTGTGGGTTCTTCTTTTACCCACCCAGTATCCCCTCCCACAGGTTTTACCCTTTAATACTAGATAGAAGACAAAGAAGGATAGCAGGGAAAGACAGATCCATGGACCCAATTTCTTTCCTTTTGTTTCTTCTTTGAGCATAGCTACTAACATGCTGTAACCAACCCCCTCAAAAGACCACCCCCTACCAACCATGCCTCCCAGGGCTCTAGCATTTATATACCCTCTGAAAAGTTCCCAGAATTCCAAATGTCACACAACTGCAGAAACTATCTGCAGCTGGGAAAACCACACCTCTGCTGGAGCACGAGGCAAATCGTAGTCAGCTGCTGCAGAGAAACCCTGTTTCATAAAATAAACAAACAAAACACTAAAAAAAAAAAAAAAAAAATACTACTTCATAGTTGTAATTTTGCTACTCTTATGCAAATGTAGGATATCTGATACGTGACTGCAAAGGGGTTTGGACCCACGGTTTGAGAACCACTGGCGTAGATGTATCAGGGCACAATTTCTTTATCTTAAAATAGAAATAGCCGTACCTATTTTATAGTCACTGAAATAGTCAAATGAGGCAATTGTGGTGGTTTGAAGGAGAAGGGCCCCACAAGCTTATAGACCTGAATACTTCCCAGTCAGTGGCACTGTTTGGGGAAGATTAGGAGGTGTGGCCTTGTTGGAGGAGGTGTGTCTCTGGGAGCAGGGTTTGAGGTTTCAAAAGCCCACACAATTCCCAGTTAACTCTCTCTCTGCCCACTAATTGAGGATAAGGATATAAGCTCCTATATCTGGACACTAGCCCAAGGGGCAGGTCCCATGAAAGCCTTCACTTACCAGGAAAGTGGGTCAGAGAGCAGGACATCCTATTGGGACTTTAGGTGAGAGAAGCATGAGAGAATGGGGAAATAGAAGGATCCAGAGGGTTCTAGAAACCTACAAGAAGAACATTCTGATGGGCAGATCTGGGCCCAGGGGTCCTGCTCAAATTATGGCACCAGCCAAGGACAATAGAGGCAGTAAACTTCGAACCCCTACCCAGATCTAGCCAATGGACAGGACATTCTCCACCGTTGAGTGGAGAGTGGGGACTGACTTTCATGCGAACTCTGGTGCCCCATTTTTGACCACATCCCCTTGATGGGGAGGCCTGGTGGCACTCAGAGGAAGGATAGCAGGTTACCAAGGAGAGACTTGATACCCTATGAACATATACAGGAGGAGGAGGTCCCTCTCAGTCACAGACATAGGGGAAGGGAGTAGGGGGAAAGTGGGAGGGAGGAATGGGAGGATACAAGGGATGGGATAACAATTGAGATGTAATATGAATAAATTAATAAAATATTAAAAAAAAAGAAAATCAAAAAAAAAAAAAAAAAAAAAGGATATAAGCTCTCAGCTGCTGCTCTGGCAGCATGTCCCCCTGCCTGCTGCCATGCTCTGGGCCATGATGGTCTTGGACTCAGCCTCTAAAACTGTAAGCCACAATAAACTCTTCTGTAGGTTTCCTTGGCCATGGTGTTTCTTCCTAGCAATAGAAAAGTAATAAGGCATAAATACATGTCACCAGGAGCAGCAGGAGGAAGCACCAGCAACCTTCCTCTTCCTCAGAGCCCCCAGTCTGTCTTTGGGTCTGGCTTTTATCCCTACTGACAAAGACCACACCCCCACAGGAGGTAGTTCACAGCTGACGAACATTACGTGACCTCTCAGGAAGCAAATATCAGCTGTGGACAAACTGGAGCAGCCTCCATATCCCATGCCTGAGATTAAAACAAAAACATGTTTGCATATAAACCAAGACTTCCATAGCATGTGTCCAAATGGTCTACCTCTTCCTAACAGGGCCTGCCTCTTAGCAACTCATTCAGTACAGACTCTTCAGTGGGTTAACCCATGATGGAGTTAACATACCTCATCACCTGTACCGTTCTTTTGTTTTGTTTTGTTTTCTGTTTTCTGTTTTTTCAAGACAGGGTTTCTCTGTGTAGCCCTGGCTGTCCTGGACTCACTTTGTAGACCAGGCTGGCCTCAAACTCACAGAGATCTGCCTGCCTCTGCCTCCCGAGTGCTGGGATTAAAGGCGTGCGGCACCACCGCCCGGCTAATTTGTACCTTTCAATATGACACCCGGCTGAAGACCAGGCCTTCAACACATAGGCTTCATCTTTTTTGTTTGTTGTTTGTTTGTTTTTTGTTTTGTTTTGTTTTTTTGAGACAGGGTTTCTCTGTGTAGCCCTGGCTGTCCTGGACTCACTTTGCAGACCAGGCTGGCCTCACAGAGATCCTTCTGCTTCTGCCTCCCAAGTGCTGGGATTACAGGTGTGCATCACTGTGCCTGGCCATAAGCGTCATCTTTAAACCACAACAAAGGAATATGCTTTTATATCCTTATACCCATTATAGAGATTGGGAAACATAATGTCCCTAGCAGTCAGTATGGGTCCATAAGTAAGTGTCGGGTTTCTGAGATTTAAACCCCTAAAGTAGTCCTTCCCCTGAACTGTTTAAAAACAGTTGAGTTAATGCCCTAAGTCACTGCACTGTGTCCTCTCCTCAAAACCCATCACAGGGAGGCTGTAGAAGCTGACTGTCATCTACTAGCAGAATGCGTGAGCCTTGTGATTCTTAGAGAATGAACCTTGACCCCTCTGTGGAGAAAAAGATCAACAGGGGAGGAATTTGGCCATCACTAGGACAAAACAAAAACAAACAAAAACAAAAACACAACACAACAAAACAAAAAACCCAACCAGAAAAAAAAACCCCAACTTTGAAAACACCGAATAAAGATGGGGTGGAGGGCAAAAAGTTGTAAAATCCTTGCCTCTGAGTTCAGGATGGTTTCCTGAACCAGCAACTTTGCTTCCTGTACTTTAGAAAAGGCCCATGGAAGAGAAACCACTTAACAAATTACATGGGACTTGTTACACCTAATAGGAAGGTGAGGAGGCACTTCTGAATACGCTGGTTATAGTTTCACTTATCCCTTGGATTGTGAGACTCCTTGTAGCTTAGTCTCAGAATAATTGTAAGAGCTAATATATTATTTTGCTAACTTTACTAAGAGACTACATAAAGATTCAGCAAATTAAAAAAAAAAAAAAAGAGTCATAGGTTTATAGATCTTCCTCCTGAGTTCTACCATCAATAGTTAGCTATACCTTCCAGGCTTAGCTTTTTAATTAAACATTTTACTTTGAGGTAGTCATGGATTCCTCTAGTTCTATCGTTTAAAAGAGAAAAACCTCTGTCCAGGTGGTGGTGGTGCAGGCTTCTGGAGGCAGAGGCAGAGGCAGGCTGACTCTGAGCCAGCCTGATCTGCAAAGTAAGTTTCAGGAGAGCCAAGGCTACACAGAGAAGAGAAACCTGTCTTGGAAAACCAGAGAGAGAGAGAGAGAGAGAGAGAGGGAACACACCTCAGGTTTCCCCACCTACACCCCAATTCCTGAAATGATGACTCTGAGAGTGTATTATTTATGAATAAATGCCTAGGCCATAAGCTTTGACTCCTTCCCCAACTGGTTCATAACTTACATTACCCATTTCTCCTATTCTATATGTGCTACATGGCTCGTTACCTTTCCTCAGTTTCCCTCTTCCTCTGTGGTGAGTCTCCACCTCTGACTCTATCCTAGGGTTCCCTCTTTCTCCCAAAATTCTCACCTCCTATTTCCTGCCTCAGCTAATAAGCTATCAGCTATTTATTGACAGGTGATTCTCCTGTACGGTACACAAGAGGTTCTCTCTACATTGAGACATAAATAGATGATAGATAGATAGTAGATGGATAGATGGATAGATAGATAGATAGATAGATAGATAGATGATAGACAGATGATAGACAGAGAGAGATGGGGGCGGGTGGGGGCTAAACCCTTCCCACTTGTTTCCTGCCTTCTCTCATTATTAGCATCCGACAAAGTTACAGGGCAGTTTCACAGCTCAGGTATTGCCTGTCATTGGTACAGTGAACTTCCAGGACATCTTTGTCACCACAGGGACCCCTTGGTTACTGGTTTATAGTCACATCTACTTTTTCATACTCACCCCCTCTTTATACCCTGGTAACCACGAATCTGTTCTGGATTTCCATAATTTTGTATTTTTAAAGATGTATAAGTCCCTTTGAGATTGGGTTTTTTTTTTCAGCACAATTGAAATTCATCCAAGTTGTACATGCTGCTTCTTCCTTTTCTTTGTTTAGTAATATTTCATGTAAGTTGTGTACAACAGCCTCCCAGCTAACAGCCCATTTAGCCATTCACTATTCACCAGGAACATCTAGATTAAATTACTACCAACTTTTATGTTTAGGGTTTTTAATTTAATTTAATTTAATTTATTACATACACAGTGCATATAACTCCAGCAGGCCAGAAGAGGGCACCAGATCTCATTATGGATGGTTGCAAGCCATGATGTGGTTGCTGGGAATTGAACTCAGGACCTTTGGAAGAGCAGCCAGTGCTCTTAACCTTTGAACCATCTATCCAGCCCCTCATTTAGGTTTTGATGAGAAAATAAATTCTTTTTTTTTTTTTTTTAATAAATGCTCAGAGGTATAATAAATGCTAGGCTGTATGGAACTGTATGTTTAGTCCTTACCTACCCTTTGAATATATATACCTACTCTGGGGGGAGGGGAGTATATATATATTCAAAGGAAGGTAGGGCACTCAAAGCTTAAGTAGCATTTGAGCTAAGGCAGAAAATGCACCCAACTAAAGGTCATGTTATAGGGCTGATAAAGTTTCCAAGGTAACAAACAGTGTCTCTTCAGAAGGCCACATTCGTCAGTCTGTGTTTGGGCCCGCGGCAGATCCCCAGTTCCTTCCTCCTATGAAAAGGTCTGTGCTTGGTCGATGGTGCTCAGGGACAGCCTGCGTGCACCTGTCCTTTACTCTGACTGCAGACTCAAATCACCCCCAGAGGGTAGCTTTTCAGTTACTCTCTGCCTGCAGTCTCCCCGAAGAGCAATCTTTAAATATGTTAAGAAAGTATTTTGGGGTGGCTTACCGCGAGCTCCCCCGCCCCTGTGGTATAGCAGCACTAGGATGCTAACGGAGTTTCTAGCCGTTATTGTTCTCCCAGGTCCCTGAAGATACCACTTATCTTTATATTGATAAAGATTTTTATAATTAGCACTTACTACACAGGTATGCAGAATTAGTTTTTTTGTTTTAAGAGGAGGGCCATGCTATGTTGATCTGGCTGGTCTCCAAACTCCTGGGCTCCTCACCTCCCCAGGAGCTGATGTCGCCAGCTGAAGTGAGGTTTGTAGACGCTAACAGTAATCCCCAGTGCAGGTGCTTTTACTTAAATAGACCAAACCGTCAGGTGGACATCCTGCTGGCTATTTGGTGCCAGTTTTCTTCCAATTAATTATTGATTAGCATCAGTTTACTTAGCTCATTAATATATTTGTTTCCTGAGGTCAAACACTGTGATTGCCATCCTAAGGCTGAATTAATCTCAGCATCTTGCCTCCTTTGGCAAGTGCACTGCATCTGGGCCACGCTCCCAGCCCTAATGATAGTTCTTTTTAATCCTGCCAAGTGCGCGATTGTTAGATATCACCAACTAAGATTCTTATCTCACTTTCAATTAGCCAAGAATAATAATCAGTGTCTTTAAAATTTTTTTTTTTTTAAATTTTGCTGGCTGGTTCTGTACTCATTCTGTAGCCCAAGCTAACTTTGAATTCAGGGCAATCTGTTTGCCTCAGCCTCCCAAGTGCTGGGGTTACAGGTGTCAGTGTTGCCTGCCCAGTTAGCCACTATATTCATAAAAGGGAGGCTCCATGTAGGAAACTGCTGACAAAACATAACTATGATGAAAATAAACTAGCTATTTTCCGACCTGGCTTTAACTAGATGCCAGGTTGGCAATAAGTCATCTTTGGAATTCAGTAAAACAACAACAACAACAACAACAAAAACCTGAACTTTTTTTTTCTTCAGAAAGGGTCTTATGTATCCCAGGCTGGCCTCAGAGTTCCCAGCTTTTCTCAGCTTATATCTTATATCATCAGCTTATATCTTCTCAGGGTTTAGTCCATGCTTTCAATTTGGAGCACCAGGTACTGCTTTCGCTCCCAGGCTTTAAAGACGATAGTAATGGTATATTACAGTTGCTGAATCTGATCAATTTCCTAGAAGATAATGCTATCCTTAAGACTCTGTTGGCCTGAAAGTTTCCTAAATTTCACAGGATTTAAAATTTACATGTATCCCAATGATAACAAATGCTGATGTGGATGTGGGAAAGGAGAAACCTTATATACTACTGATGGAAGTATAAACTAGTATAGCCACTTTGAAAATTAGTCAGGAGGTTCCTCTAAAAAAAAAAAAAATTAGAAATATGACCAGCTATAGTACTCTGGGCATATATCTTTTGTTTTGTTTTTGTTTTTTGAGACAGGGTTTCTCTGTGTAGCCTTGGCTGTCCTGGACTCACTTTGTAGACCAGGCTGGACTTGAACTCACAGCGACCCGCCTGCCTCTGCCTCCCGAGTGCTGGGATCAAACACATGTGCACCACCACTGCCTGGCAGCTCTGGCCATATATCTTAAATGTGGGCCTTTGAATGGAAATGGTCTCCATTTGCTCATGTATTTGAATGCCTGGTTGTTGGGAGTGGCACTATTTGAGAGGGATTAGGAGGTGTGGCCTTGTTGGAGGAAGTGTGTTACTGGGAGTAAGCTTTGGCAGTTCAAAAGGTCAAACCAGGGCCAGTGGCTGGCTCTTCCTGCTGCCTGATGACTGGGGTGTAGAGCTCTCAGCTACCCCTCCAGTGCCATGTCTGCCTGCACGGTGCCACGCCCCCTACCATGATAACAGACTAAACCACTGAAATTGTAAGCAGGCCCCAATTAAATGCTTTCTTTTATAAAGGTTTTTATGCTCAGTTTCCTTAACAATCATCCTTTACTATGAACTTATTAAATGAATGTACCCCCTTACAACCCGACTACCCTAAACAGGAGGGAAGGGAGATTAAGGAAAACAAGAACGAAACCTTCTGGGTGTCAGTTCCTGGGAACGATTCCTCTGGTGTAGTCAGCAGGGTCTCAGCAGACCAGCAATTCCACCAAGGTTGCTGCTGGAACCTGGAGCAATCGGAACCTGGAGCCTCAGCCAAAGCCTTGACTCCTTCCTTAGAGCAGTTCTCTCTAGGAGCCTATTGAAGTGGAGTGATGAACAGCCAAACAATACCAAGTCCCAAAAATGCCCAGCCTCCTGTTTTGGGTATATATATGTATCTCCTCTCAGAGTCTGTACTAGGATGTTTTTCAGGGGCAACAACCAACACCCGCCCCAGTCCCGCAGGAAGTGGTTCTACTTCTAGGTGAATACACATCGCTTGCTCTCTCACAAGTCTGTTCCCCATCCCACACTTGGGATCAAAACAAAAACATGTTTATCTCCCCCACAAAGGTTCCTGTGGTCATTGGTTCCTTTCACAGCACTAGAACACTAGGGAAAACAATAAGGAATCTTTATCCCCCTTAAGGGACACTTGCAGGTCCATATTCACTGCTGAAGTATACACAGTAGCTAGGAAGTGAAATCCGCCTAGGTGGTCCTCAGCCAATGACTGCGTAGTGTGGTGCACGTGCAAAACGCAATGCTATTCAACTATTAAGGGAAAGGAAATTATGGAATTTGTAGCTAAATGGGTAAAACTGAGGATATTATACTGAGCAAGGTAACCTCAGTTCGTTAGTTTTGTATGTTTAGCTCGAAGTACCTCAGGAAACTTTTTAGAAAAGGGCCAATGGGGTGGGGAGTTCCCACACAGAAGAAGGGATGGTAGAGCGATTCTGTAAATTGAAGGTGGGAAGTGTTGCTTGTGGAACAGTTCCAAGACAGGGACAGGGGGACAGAGGAAGGAAAAGGGGAGGGAGTATTAATCCAAACGAAGGGACTGGGCATTAAAACAACACACCTAAGAAAGCAAGCAGTTGAACAACATGAAGTAGACTGCAAAGGCAGATGCCTTGCTGATTGAGGAAGAGCCTCTCGCGCGAACACCCTACCACAGTCCGCTACCGTCCCCAGCACAAAAGAGCTCTAAATCTTTATGTACTTGCCTCACTGTACCCACAGTGTCTCTGCCTTTTGACTTATGATTATTATTTTAAAACATCGGGGCCAGTCCTTTCCTGCCTTCTAGGTCTTGGAAGTCGCCGAGCCCAGTGGCTCTTTCTGCTGTATAAATACAAGACATTCTCGAAGCAAGGGTCCTCTGTGGTTCAGTTATTTTTAAATAAAACAAACAAACAAACAAACAAACAAAAACCCTACAACACTACTACCAATTTTACACTGCCATCTTTTTTCGATTCAGCGTTTTGTGAGTTTAATCAGAATGCACCTTGCAGAGCAAGTAACAGACCCTAACCACACACCAAGTAGGTCATTATATTCTGAATTTCCTTAAGCAGGAGAGTTGACCGGAACATCAGCTACGGGTGCACTCCACACGCTGCCTGTGTTAACAGTAACACAGGGTTTCCTCTTGGCTGGATTCGCCGCTGGGAGCCAGATACGCACATGTGTGTTCATTTTCAGGCCTTGACTTAGTTCGTGAGGAATTTAAACCCCACCTCCCGTTCAGAGTGGAAAAACAACGCCCCCATTCCCGCCCTCGGCTTCCTCCCGCTGCTTAGGTCCTCTCCAGTTACAGAAGTTCGGATTTTCCCCTTTTTTCCTAGAGAGCTAGGCGGGAAGTCCGGCACCAAGAGTGGAGTCAAAAGCATCCGTTTATTTGTTCTGCTGGGACCCGGGTGAGGAAATCACACTTTGTGACTTAGAGGTCTCCAGGGAGAAGAGGAATGGATTTCCAAAAACTTGAGTTGCTGTGCTTGGCAACTGTGGTTTGATTGACAGAGACCGATTGAGCAAGAGGGCGGAGCTGAGGGCCTGGGGCCGGGGTCCTGCGGCCACGGGGGGACTGAGGATCCTTTGTCGGGGGACCAGCTGCTGCACTCTAAGGGTGCATTTGGTGGAGTTTCTTTCTCTGCAGAGAGGGCTTGGCAATCGGGCGAAGCAGGCTTGGCAGGAGGCAGGGGAGGGGGAGGGGGACGGGGGAACCCCGAAAGGGGGCGCGGGTCCGGGTGGGTGGGGGTGAAGCGCAGTGTCACGTGGTCGCCGCCGCCGCGGCCGCCGCCTCGGGGTTGGGGCTGTTCTTCCGGGTTGGAGGCACATCGCCGCGGCCCGATCCCGGGTCTGCCAACGCGGCGTGGCGTTCGCTTGCAGCCCCGGGGTCGCCGGCTTGTCCCGCCTGCCGGCCCAGGTGAGCCAACCGCTCGCCCCCCTCCCTGTGGCGCCTCGGGTGGGGGGGCATGCTAGAAAAAGCGGGGCAGCCAGCGCTGAACCCCTAGTTCCTTGGCGAAGGGGACCCCATCAGAATGCAGCGGGGGGCGGGGTCGGCGGTGCCCAACAAGTGGGGTGCAGAGGCTCCAGCTGGAGAAGGAATGCGTTGCCTCGGGGAGGGGTGCGGGGGCCCTTTTGTGTGTGTCTGTGTGTGTTCGATTGGGATGGCATGCAAGGGAGTGTGGATGTGGGGAACGGGGGAGGGGGGTCCAAGAAACGAAGTGACAGCTGTGTAGGTGCAGATCTCGGATCCTGGGGCGGGGGCTTGGGGGCAAGGGCTGCAAAAGTTGTCTGTAGACATTTTGGCCCTAAAGAGGAATTGGAAGAGAGGTCATAGAGGACTTTCCGTGAGTGGTGTACCAATGGCAGCTGGCCGCCCCTAAGCTGTACTTGAATCTTGAGAGTGTTCAGGCAAGGGTGCCTGGTTGGGTGTACAGGGAAAGACGTGAGTGTAGATCAGGGCTGACTGGTGGTAAGGGGGTGCCAGTTTCTAAAGAGTGAAAGAGGGGAGTTTTGGATTGGTGAGTCAGGACAGTGGGATGGGGGTGTAGGCCTCGGCAGAGCTGGTTCAAACTTGACAGGCACAATGACTACTATGTAGCCAGAGCCAATGGGCTTCCACGGGAGGTTATAAATAGCAGTCCAGGTGCACGTGCCCGCGGCTGGCAGTTTAGTTGCTGAGGGAGGGGGCAGCACCTGTGACAGGGGCCATGGCACCAGTGGCTTTGAGCGAGGTCATGCTGCCTGCCGGGACAGGGTATTGTGTCCTTGTTGGTCTGCCTCGCTTTTAGAAGCATGACTTTGTTTATGCTTGCAGGTGCCCTTCATTCGTCCTGTGCTGTGCTAGGAAACTTTGTCTGGAGGGATGGGGCTTCCTTGCCCACTGGACCCTCTTTTTTGGGCAAATATTGGCTATTTTTGCTTTCTTATTTTATTAATATCCTTATACTTTTCTATTTTGAGACGAAGAAGGTCTCGGTCTTTAACACTGACTGGCTTGAAACTCTATGCGTAGCCCAGGGCGGCTTTGAACTTGAGTTGTTCCTCTTGCCTTAACCTCTGCAATGCCGGCATTTTTAACTGTGAACTATTTTCTTTTCTGTCTCTTTTTGTTTACTGCAAGGGGCAGTTGATTAGGATTATTCTAGTATCAGCAAACAGCTTATCTTTGCTGATAGGGTCAGTTTTCTACAAGGCTAACACATTTTTGTTTTTACAAAGGAAAAGCTCTGAAACTCTTGTTTCAGAGACCCGTTGCAGAATGGCATCAGGATACCCAGCCCTAGTCATTTAGGCATTCCGTCAAAAAAAAATTTTTTTTAATTGACTTACCTCTGTTTAGTGCAAAGCACTGGCCAAGAATAATAACGAAGTGAATGGAGACACTCACCAGGATCACGCATACTTTAATCCTCTCTACAACCTAGGGCAGTTTGCTACTTTAATCCTCGCAGCTCTGTGAGGTAGGTTCTTACGTTCTTACTATAATTCTCACCTTAAGGATGAGGAAATCAGGTACAGAGAAGCTAGGTGATTTGAGGAGGTCACACCTATCATAAATGGCAGCAGGGGCTTCCAACCCAGAGTGCGTAGTCGGAGCCTCTATGCTATCTTCTCACCCCTCCTAATGCTACGGCCCAGCTCCTCATGTCCTGGCCACTCGCAGCCGTAAGATTGTTTTTGTCGCTACTTCATAACTGTAATTTTGCTACTGTTACGAATCCGTAATGTAAACACCTGACATGCAGGGCATCTGAAAAGATAGACCCTTGTGAGAGGGTCACTCCCCCTCAGAGGGGTTGCCATTTGGGGAAGGCCGAGACTGTAGCTCAGGGGTGATGTGCTCTGCCAGTGTACGGATCTGGGTCCTGTCCTTGGCAGGACACACATCAGTCCCAGGGGAGGTACTTCTTCTGCCGCCCACCCCCCCACCCCCCAAAACTGGTTTCTCTGTATAGCCCTGGCTGTCCTGGAACTTACTCTGTAGACCAGGCTGGCCTAGAACTCAGAGATTCAGCTGCCTCTGCTGCCTCCCAAGAATGCTGGGATTAAAGGCATGCGCCACCACTGCCCCGCTGAAGTACTTATTCTTATAAATTGTATTAAGCACCTTCACAAATACCGTGCTAAGACAGGCATTTTTGTCCTTTTAAACTTTGAGTTGTAGGATTATCCCATTATTGATTCAAGGTTTGAGAAGTCCATGGCAGATCAGATAATGGAAAATTCTGAAGCAAGTAAAAGGTGGGAAATGTGACTTGTGTGGAGTAAAATGGGCTAGCCAATGGTTTATATATTTTCTGAATACTTTTCAGAACCATTTATATTTAAGTTAGGGCAAGTATAGTGGATTTTTCTTGGCAATAAATAAAGCCCTGACCTTTGATTTATGTGTTTAAAGCCTGAATAAAGTATTTATTTTTTTATTTTTAGATTGGACTCATATATAGTGCCTCGATTAGGGATCTGTTCAACATCAAACTATTATTTTCCAAGTAGGCAGGACAGTGAAGGGTTTTCTAGAGTATAGAATGTCCTGAGTAAGCTGCTGTTTGCTGCCACTTTTATAGGTTAGTGGATTGAGGCACAAAGTAGTTCAGGTTAAAGAATAAGGAAGTGGCAGACTTGGGCAATGCACTGTTCCATTAGTGCCAGTTTCATTTATTTGCTGACTATGTCTGGGGAATCTTTGCTGACTCACTGAGAGCCGTGGTCTTAGGGAGTTGGGATGACTCAGGAAGAGAAAGGGCCTCTGAGAGTCTGTCCTTGGGCTACATTTGCTGAATTAATTAATTAACTAATTAATTAATCTAATTAATAAGTAACTGCAGCAGACAGGAGAGCAATGTGTTGTCTATGACCCAGTACCTGACAGTGTTTTATAAACAACTTAAGGGAAACTCACATGATCATTTCTATCACCAGTGTTCCTTCTCGGTGTTTTCAAGAAGTTTATTTAGGAAATTGTGGTAAAATCTCTGAGATTTAAAAGCAGCTAAAGGCATGGATGAGTGGACGTAGGCTCTGCTTGCGTATGATGCTAAGTGAGAGTCCGTCTCATGGGTCAGGACCTAAGGGCATAGTTAGTCAGGTTTGACCCGTAAACTTCAGACTCTTTGCTTCTTCTCATGCTCGAAGCAAAGAGAAATATAGAGGGAAACATAGGGAAACAACGGAGTGCCTGCTGTGCATCCCTGGGCATCTGCTAAAGACAGCAAAGGTAGCTGAAGAAACAATAGAGTGCTTAACCTTGTCCTGTTATAGTCGGTAACACACGGCCACATTTTGGGTAAATAAACATTATTATAAAACACTTTCAAGTAATATTGGCCAATGTTGAGAACCACTTCCGGAAGAGTTCAGAGTTATACCCGTATCTGTATGCACAGACTAAAGTCGTAAAGATGTTTCTTTCTCCCTCCCTGCTCCCTCCTTCCCCATTTTCTTTCTTTCTATTATACTGTGCATATTTATTTCCTTGAGAGGTAAACATGGATCTCATGTTCATTTAGGTGTGTACGACCACTGCCCTGGCTTTTTTCAGGGAGGGGGTGGAGGCGAATTTCAAATTTTAAAGGCTGAATTGAAGAGCTGACTGGCAGAGCTAAGCCTTTTACTGCATCAGATAAGATAGCAATGTGCTTTGTGTCGTTTAGTGCCTGACTGTTTTTTTAGATAACAAAGGAAATTCAACTATTATATGTACCTTTTTGGCAAATATGTTGACTTAAAAGATACCTTTAGTGTAAGGTGTGGCTTAACTTTACAGGTGTGCATATACCAACTCTCCAGGTACACACACACACACACACACACACACACACACACACACACACTTGTATGACTTAGGCCTAGAAATGAATAGTGAGTTTTTAATTTCACTTTTAGGTAGAAAATGAATTTCAGGGTTTTTTACTTTTTATTTTTTTATGTTGTTGTTGTTTGGTTTGGTTTGGTTTTTTGAGACAGGGCTTCTCTGTGTAGCCCCTGCTGTCCTGGACTCACTTTGTGGACCAGGCTGGCCTTGAACTCAGAGATCCACCTGCCTCTGCCTCCTGAGCGCTGGGATTAAAGGTGTGTACAACCACCACCCTGGCTCTTTTCGGTGGCGTCGGGAGAGGAGCTTCAAGTCTTAAATGCTGAACAAGTACAGGACTTGACAACTAAATTTTCTGTAGGTGGCAGCATAGAAATATATTCCAGGTGCAGATCCTGTGGATGAACAATTAATATGGTTTCTCATGCTCAAATGACAAGGTGATCTTTTTTCCCCCCTTGGCACCTAAACATTTTCTTTTCCTCCTTTTTAGCAATTCACCTTCAAGGAATTGGTGGTTCGGAAAGTTAGGAGTGCGGAGCGACATGGCGCATCTACTGAAAACGGTGGCGGCTGGCTGTTCATGTCCTTTCCTCAGCAACTTGGGGTCCTGTAAGGCTCTACCTGGGAAGAAAGCCTTTTTACGGACATTTCATACGCGTCAGGCACTGTGGTGTAAATCCCCTGCAAAACCAGGTAACACTGCCCTTCACCGTGTGTGCTTCTAGTCTGTGATGATACCTCCTTCAGTTTTATGGCCTGCTGCTTGTGAGTGGTTAACAAACAAACAAACAGTCAAAAACGACAAGTGAATGTCCCCCCCCCCCCATATTTTCCTCTTAACAGAAATTTCAGATTGTCATTGCTAACAGAGAAGATAAAAATAATGGGAAAAGAGAAAGATTAACTGGCTGCATTGTGTTTGGGAGCCTTTTGCTTCACAGTAACCATGTCTCCTTGATGCCTTCCTTTGTTCCGAGAAGGTATTGGAGATTTGTACCATGTACAGGTCACCTCTAGTTATGGGTTCGGAAGGAAGTGTACTAATCAATTTATAATAATGTTCCTAGATTCAGTAAAAAGCAACCTCATTGCAGTTCAGGTCAGAAATGTTAGTCATCTTACATGCTAGCTGCTGCTCAGCTTGGTTTTGATTGTATCTGTCTGTCTGTCTGTCTCTATCTATCTATCTATCTATCTATCTATCTATCTATCGTCTATCTATTTATTTATCTATGTTTGTGTCTCTGTGTATGTGCACCACATGTGGGCAAGTACTCTCTGAAACCGGAAGAGGGTGTTGGGTCCCCTGGAGCTGGAGTTACAGGCCGTTGTTAGTGTCCTGCTATGGATGCTGGGAACTCAGTGTGAATCCTTAGGGAGAGCAGTACTGAGCCATCTCACCAGCACCGCCATTACCACTTCTATTGTCTTGGTTCAAACCATCACCTTCTGCCACTGAAGTGATGTATTAGTTTCCTAAATAGTCTCTGTGCTCTCAGCCTCTGCCCTCCTTCTCCTTCTATCTGTCTGTCTTGCAGATGACAGTGTGAATACACTTTTTGAGACTGTGAGAGCATGCCTGTCTTTCCTTCAAAATCAGTCCAGCAAGAGTGATGGCCTATCAGGCCTCTTTGGATAGGACTCTCACTCACTTCTGTTGTAGGTACAGGCCAGGACAAGAGGCTCCAGGGGTCACCTTCTAAGCTCAGTCACCTGTCTCTTAGTAGTCTTTCCAAAGACTGTCCCAGTACTCAATCTGTCTGTCCTTCACTGGCCAGACCTTAAGCATGTGAACATTTGTCAGGAAGACTCAAGACATTTAGTTTTATTTACAGATGGCAATATGCCCGGCTAAGAATGGCACTCAGCTCCTGAGATGAAAGAACAGCATGGCTGTTCCTTCTCCCTCTTAAGGTCTGTTTTCTAGTCACCAAGGAGCTGTGACCTTGAATAGATCTCAGATGACAGTTCACTTTTGGCAGCACACCTTTTTTTCCTTATCGCTCCCAAGTTTATCTTGAGAAACTTTTCTTTTAACCTGCCAGGTTACCTAGTGATAAAAATTGATAAGACAGGCCGGTACTTGTGAATAAACCTATGAACATTAAGACCTTTGCAGTAACATGTGTAAATCTTCCTTGTTTAACTTTTGATTTTTATTTTCTCAACTACTTCAAAAAAGCTTCAACAGATAAGGATACTCTATAATAAAATATTAATTTAATCACCACATTGAAATGCATAATTTAGCCAGTATTTTCCCAGTTGCTTCTTTTTTTATCTTACCCTCTAATCCCCTCCTCTTTTTTTTTTTTTTTTTTTAGACAGGATTTCTCTATGTAATCCTGCCTGTCATGGAACTCACTATGTAGACAAGGTTGGCTTCGAACTCACAGAGATTCACTTGCTTCTGCCTCCCTAGTGCTTGTATTTAAGGTATGTGTGCCACCATTCCCAGATTCTTACTCTATTTTTACAGGAGGCTTATTCAAAAAGTTCATGCACTGCATTTGCTTGCTGTGTCTCTTATGATATTAGTTAGGGCTTTCATTGCTGTGAAGAGACACTGTGACCATGGCAACTCTTATAAAGGAAAACATTTAATTGGGGCTGGCTCACAGTTTCAGAGGTTTAGTCCATTATCATCATGGTGGGAAACATGGCGGCGTGCAGGCAGACATGGTGCTGGAGAAGGAGCTGAGAGCTCTACATCTTGATCCACAGGCAGTAGAAGGAGACTGTGTGCCAGGGTAGGCATAGCTTGAGCATAGGAGACCTCAAAGCCAGCCCCCTACAGTGACATACTTCCTTCAATGAGGCCACAGGCCACAGCCACCCCAACGAGGCCACACCCACCTCCTAATAGTGTCGCCCTATGGGCTAAGCATTCAAACACGTGAGTCTTTCAAGTCCTTCAGACATATTCCTATTCAAACCACCACAGATCTCTAAGATACTTGGTTTCTTTTTTCTGTACTAGGAATCAGGCCTAGGGCTTCAAACACGCTGGCCAGGTGTTTTACCATTTGGTTACATCCTCTGCGGCTCCTCCCTACTTTTCTCCCTTGTTGGAGAGTGCAGTTGTTGCTCAGTAGACTTTCCAGTGTTGTGAGTTTGACTGAGTGAGTTCCCTTGATTGGTTCTGCTGAATCAGTTTCTTTTCCTAATATCTTTTGCAACATTTAGCTAGACCGAAGGCTCCCTTAGCTTAAGGACACATTTCTGGCAAGAATACCTCACTGGTAGTGTCGGACTGAATTAAAACATCAGGACGACCACTTGGCCAGTGTAGGTGCAGTCCTTGTGGTCTCTGAAGTGAAGTTCCCATCAGCTTTTCCCACTCAGGTTCTTTTGGCCATCTAATTGATGACCATTGACTAAATTCATGATTTAATTAGGGCTTTCGATTTCTCTCTCCTCTCTCTCTTCTCTCTTCTCCTCTCTCTCTCTCTCTCTCTCTCTCTCTCTCTCTGTTTTTGTTTTTTTTGAGACAGGGTTTCTCTGTGTAGCCTTAGCTATCCTGAACTCACTTTGAAGACCAGGCTGGCCTTGAACTCACAGAGGAAGGCCTGCCTCTGCCTTCCTGAGTGCTGGGATTACAGGTGTGCATCGTGCCTGGCTTATTAGGCTTCCGACATGGTGAAACTCCATTATTCTTTCTTCCCACGTCAGCTAGAATTTTTCTGTAAAGAAAGACATTTTTCTCTGTAGTTTAGTTGCTTCGAAATGGAACTGGAAAGGTGGGATAAATGCTCTTTCCCACTAGTTATTAGTTTTGCTGGATAATCAGTTGGTCCCCTTATATGCTAATTTCCTATTCCTGAGGTAATAAATAACCGCAAGGCTGCTGGCTTTTTACCCGCTCACTGGAAGTCAAAGTCCAAAGGAGTTGTTTCTGGGCCTCCATCCAAGTGTTGGCAGTTCTGCGCTTGTCCCGGGAACTGGGGGGTGGGGTGGGGGGCAGGGAACTGTTTCCCAAAGTTTTCCAGCTGCTGGAAGGCTCCTCTGCTTTCCAGGATGTGGTCCTTTTCTGCCTGACCGTATCAGAGCAGCACCTTCACACTGGTCCTTGACTAGGACGCTTTGGCTTCCCTCCTCTGGGGTTAGATCAGCTCCCCCAAAAACCCAGGATACTCTCCCCACTGTACGTTCCCTGCACTGTGCGTAATGTATGCAGAGGTGGTAGCGGTTAGGATGTGGTCATCCTTGGGAAGCTGTTATTCTGCCCCATCACATTGCATGCTGTAATTTAGAATGCTTAGTGTTTTCTCTGACAATCAACATGAGTTTGTGGGTTACATACTCTGGTATTCTTTCTAAAGTCCTCATCTTATTTTATGGCTGGGTTTGCCTACATGCATGTCTGTGCATGTGCATGGATATTCCTGGTGCTCATGGAGGCCAGAAGAGAACTTCTAGAACTGGAGTTTTAGATAGTCATGATTCGCCATGTAGCTGCTGGGAATTGAACCCAGGTCTTCTGGGAGAGCGGCCAGTCCATCTTTCCCCCATTTGTTACTTTTTTATAAAGATTTATTTATTTATTAAATATACAGTTCTTTGCCTGTCTGTAGACCTGCACGCCAGAAGAGGGCACCAGATCTCATTATGGATGGTTGTGAGCTGCCACGTGGGTGCTGGGAATGGAACTCAGGACTTTTGGAAGAGCAGCCAGTGAGTGCTCTTAACCTCTGAGCCATCTCTCTAGCCCCCACCCCTCCCCACCCCCACATTTATTCTTTTTGATACTCAAATTATCATATTTGGCTAGTGGAAGCCATTTCAGATTGGCTTGTAAATAATTTTTTGTTCATTTTTGATTTGTTTTGAGACAGGGTCTCACTATGTAGCCCTGGCTGGCCTGGAACTTTCTATGTAGCCCAGGTTGGCCTTGAACTCATACAGAGCCTTATACAGAACTCCTGTATACTTCTGCCTCCTAAGTACTGGGATTAAAGTGTGTACCCCTACTTCTGGCTCTCCTAAATACTTTTGACTCAACTCTGTCATCTTTAGCCTTGGCTTTTCAAATTTTGGGCCTGGATCTTAGGTTCTCAGATGAGTAGTAAAGTCCAGAGAAGCGAATATGTGATGTAATTTTGCACATGCCAACTCCCTATTTTTCTCACTATTCGGGTAGAAAATAAGCATTTGTCTGCCTCTAGTACACTGTAAACTATTAGTGTATAAGTAGCATAGTAATATAAGACTATGTTCAAATGTGGGTATTTTCATGTCGCCCTAATCTGTCTAAAGCCTCCATAAGTTACTCTGTATTTATAATTTTATTCAGTTTTAAAAAACTCAGTGGCAAGAATTGAAATTTGAAACTATAGTAAAGCCTATAAAGAAACATACTATTTAAAAATATGTTAATAGGGCTGGAGAGATCGCTCAGAGGTTAGGAACACTGACTGCTCTTTCAAAGGTCCTGAGTTCAATTCCCAGCAACCACATGGTGGCTCACAACCATCTATAATGAGATCTGGTACCCTCTTCTGACCTTCAAGCCGAATACTATATACATAATAAATAAATAAATCTTTAAAAAATATGTTAGTAGCACCGGGCAGTGGCGCATGCCTTTAATCCTAACATTCAGGAGGCAGGTGGATCCCTGTGAGTTCAAGGCCATCCTGGTCTACAATACGAGTCCAGGACAGTCAACAGCCAAGGTTACATAAGTTAGTAGCTGGGGATGAGGTGGTGGTGGTGGTGTACACCCTTAATCCCAGCACTCCAAAGGCAGAGGCAGGCAGATCTCTGTGAGTTCAAGGCCAGCCTGGCCTATAGAGCAAGTTCCAGGACAGCCGAGACTACACAGAAAAACCCTGTCTCTAGCTGGGTGTGGTGGTGCACATCTTTAATCCCAGCACTCGGGAGGCAGAGGCAGGCGGATCTCTCTGAGTTCAAAGCCAGCCTGGTCTACAGAGTGAATCCAGCACAGCCAAGGCTACACAGAGAAACCCTATCTCAAAAAACCAAAAACCAAAACAAAACAAGAAAAACCCTGTCTCAAGAAACAAACTAACAAAAAGTTAATGGCTTCATGTTGATTAAAACACCAGCAGAAACTGATGTCCTGTAGGTAAAACTAGCCTGAACTCTGCATAAAGATGTGTGTGCGGCATGCTTTCTTTTGGATTGTAAGCAATAGACTCACAATCAGCTTACATTTTGTGCTGAGGGTTTATTGTATGGATTCTCGTGGAAATAGGGACCCTGGTACCCCTTATTATCTTGGAGAAGTGGAATGCATTCTGAGTTTCCTAGTTATGGCTCGTCTTTCTTGCTGTGTCTGTCAGTGCTACTGTGACGTCTCTTGGACGACTGTCTCGTGGCTGTGCTTACAAATCGCCCATACCATCCATTCTGTGGCTTCTCCATTCAAGCCTCCTAGGAGAGAACATGACTGGGTAGCTGTTCTAGTTGTTTCTCTGTTGCTGTGATGACCAAAAGCAACGTGGGGGAGGGAAAGGTTTATTTTTGGCTCACCACTTTAAGGTCACATTCCATCATTGAAAGAAGTCAGGGTGAGAACGCAAGGTAAGAATCTGAAGGCAGGAACTGACACAGAGGTCATAGAGGTCATAGAGGAACACTGTTTATTGGCTGTTCCTCATGACTTGCTCAGCCTGCTTTATCGTACTTTGCAGGATGATGTGCCCAGTGATGGTACTGCCCCCAGTAAGCTGGGCCTACCTATGTCAATCACCAGTCAAGAAAGTGCACTACAGACTTGACTACAGGCAAATCTTATGGAGGCATTTTCTTTCTTCTCTTTCCCTTTCTTTCTTTCTTTCTTTCTTTCTTTCTTTCTTTCTTTCTTTCTTCTTTTCTTTCATTCGAAACAGGGTTTCTCCATGTAGCCTTGGCTGTCCTGGACTCACTTTGTAGACCAGGCTGGCCTTAAACTCACAGAGATCCACCTGCCGCTGCCTCCCGAGAGCTGGGGTTAAAGGCGTGCGCCACCACCACCGCCCGGCTTGGAGGCATTTTCTTAATGGAGAATCCCTCTTCCCAAATGTTCTAGCTTGTGTCAAGCTGACATAAAACTAGTCAACATAGTAGGTTAGGGTTAGGGTGAGGCAACATGGGCTGTCCTGGATCCACGGTGCCTATGTAAGTCATGCCATAGGAGGTGGCCGCTGGCCTCGCTCGTGTCTGGCTGGTAGGTGATTATCTTTGGCCTGGTTTCGGGCCTCTTGTCTAATCAGTTGCTGGTAGAGTCTCAGGTTTCAGCTCTTGGAAATGTATGAGAAATTTCCTCTGGCCAAATTGACAGGGAAGGGACTTCAGATACGGCAGCCCCGGAAGTATCTATTGTAGAGCTATTCTTCAGTGATATGTTCCTGTCTTTACTTCAGGCCAGGAAGATTTACACCAGAGTGTGAAGGAGGAGAGGTAGCTGTGTGATTTCTCAGGTATTTTGTTCCTAAGAATAGACTAAGCTTACCATGGGCCTTAAAGAGAGACATTCAACTAAATAAAATACTTAGTGCACTCAGGACTGTTTGTAAAAAAGAAAAAAAAATTATAACAAAGGATGGTGATTGCTAGTCATTGGTTTTCAGTAGCAGCATGTGCACAGTAAGTTCTGAGGAGCAGGCCGCCCAGTTCCCTTCCCTGAAGTCTGCTCTGAAACACGCTGTTTAGCTTTGCCTAAACTTAGGTTCTGTTTGCTTTTAGGAGTTCCATATAAGCATTTGACAGTTGGAGTCCCCAAGGAGATTTTCCAGAATGAGAAGCGAGTGGCGCTGTCTCCTGCTGGTGTCCAGGCCCTGGTCAAGCAGGGCTTTAACGTCGTCGTGGAAGCAGGTGCAGGCGAGGCTTCCAAATTCCCAGACGATCTCTACAGAGCAGCAGGGGCCCAGATCCAAGGGACCAAGGAAGTTCTGGCTTCGGATCTGGTGGTCAAAGTAATTTCTCCTTTCTCTCTTTCATTTGTAGTTTGTTTTCTACCTTTCTTCCTCCCTCCTTTCCTTCCTTTTTTTCTCTTTTTGAAACAGGGTCTCACTGTGTAGCTCTGGCTGGCCTGGAACCCACAGAGACCCAGCTACCTTTGCCTCTCCAGTGCTGGGATCCAAGCCACCGTAGCCAACCCATCCAATTTTCTTAGTGTTCTTCTTTTTGCTTTTTAACTGACACACATAATAACTGTCCATATTCATGCAGTGTGATATGTATATACAATGTACAGTGATCAGATTGAAGCAGTTTGCATCTGTCACCTTAAACATTACCCACTTCAGCCCTAACTATCTTAAAAGTCGTACTCTCCTTTTCTCAATGAAATGACTATATGTTGTGACTATACATTGTGACTATTTTTCATGTCCCAGGAAATGTGACCTGTTTTTAACAGTGGAAGGGACATGGAGATCTTTTTTTTTTTTTTTTTTCTGGGTAGAAGTCTCTTTTAATTGACTAGGGAAACTTTTCGCTACATGGCCCATTTATATACAGACTTACTGATGATGGGGACGCACTGCTAGCTGTGGAAAGAAGTTTGAGCCCAGCCCAGGATGCTGTGTGTAGTGTCTGATGGCCGAAGGCAGTTATCTACGCTGACATGATGCAGTTCTAGAAACAGCATGGCCATCCTGGAGAAGGAAGCACTGGGCTGAGGGACCACTAGGCTAGCTGGCTTTAAGAGGTCTTTAGGTACCATACAGCAGAGATGTGTATGTTAAGGGACATTATAACTAAATATGATGTAAAAAATCATAAAAGGCTGTACCAAGAGTTTAGCATAGATAATAGCTAGAATAGAGCATTAAATTTAAATCATTAAATATTTTGCAACTAATGCAAGCAGAGAGATAGGGATGAAAAAAGTGTGGTTACTAGACTAAAGCAAACTTGGTTTCTTTATAGAAAAATAAGCCTTTTTTCTTTATTAATTCACAAGAAGAGCCATTCACATAGTTGTATTCCTTCCCTCCACACAACTCTACTGAATAACATTCTGGTATTATTTTTCCCGAGGCTGGGATTGAACCCACATCCTCAAGCTCTAAGTGACATCCCCAGTCCCAAGCAGCATCATACATAGATGGCAATTTTTGAGAAGATACAAAATCAGTTTTTGCTATAGAAATGTACTTGCAAAACTTATGATATAAATATGAACCACAATTCAGCTAAAGCTTTTAAAAAATTTTAGGTTTACATATACTTGGTGATAGACCTTGATATGTAGGAAAATTACAAAAAAATAAGTACAACCCATGCAGACTATATTTTAGGGCGTACGTGGCGTGTGTGCCAGGTAAGTACTCTACCTCCGAACTGCACCTCCTGTCCAAAGAGTTAGAAGTTCTCAGCCTTGGTTCATACGAGTGACCAGCTCAACACCTGGCAAAGGTGCTTTGGTAAATTAAGAAAAAAATGTCATGAGCCAGGCTTGGTTATGCAGGCCTATAATCCCAGCACTCGGGAGGCAGAGGCAGGTGGATCACTGGTGAGTTTGAGGCCAGCCTAGTCTCTAACTTAAATAGTGCCATGCCTTACATAAATCGTCGTGTGTGTGTGTATGTGTGTGCGCGCGTGCGCTGTGGTTACTTACAAAGCACAACGACACTATTGATAGCGTTAATCTGTGATTTGACTTTATTTCAGGTGAGAGCCCCCATGGTGAATCCGACGTTAGGCGCTCACGAAGCTGACTTTTTAAAGCCGTCAGGAACTCTCATCAGCTTCATTTACCCAGCCCAAAACCCAGACTTGCTAAATAAACTTTCTGAGAGGAAAACTACAGTTCTGGCAATGGACCAGGTTCCAAGAGTCACAATTGCTCAGGGGTACGATGCACTCAGCTCCATGGCCAACATTTCTGGGTAGGTATACTCTTTCCAATTTCAGTTGAACAAAAACACACAGGGAGGCGTCACAGGCGTCACATTGCAGGTCTTCACCTTGTCATTATTGCAGGGGATGGAGCTTTTTACGCTCTAGTTAGTCTTTGTGATTCAATTTAATTTATTTTTTCCACAGTAGTCACAGTAATAAATGTTACGTATCTTATCTTTATAGTTAAAAGCAGTATTTACATCTACTGAAGGAAATAGCTGTCTGAGCGTTTGCACAAGCAAGCGGTATAATTTATGTTGTGTATGCACCCACTAGATTTTTATCATAGGTCATAAATAGCTGGGACACTGGCAGTTCCATGTGTTTTAATGTGATACAGGTTGAGAACCCCTGAAAATTTGGGATCAGAAGTGTTTTAAGACTTCAGGCTTTTTCAGATTTTGGAAAATTCATATCATGAGGTGCTTTGGACATGAGAGCCAAGTGTACACATGGAATTTATTTATGTTTCATACGCTTCATACACATAGCCTGAAGGTAGTTTCATAAGTATGTTTTGGTAGTTTTGTTTATGAAGTGGTGCATTTCAGAAGGTCTCTCTTTCTCTCTGGGATGTTTTTGGTACTGGGCTGGGCTTCTGCACTTGCATTGTGACCCTTGGATGTTTCCTGTGAGCCCAGGAACAGGACTGTCTGCTTGCAGTGATGTCAGTGCGCACTGTGGAACAGTTTTGACTTTGGATCTCTACATTAAGAGTGCTTAGCATGCTATATTATTAATGGATTGATTAATTGATTTTTTAATAGTCTTAACTGTGTAGTCCAGGCTGGCCTATAACTCGCTATGTAGTTCAGGCCTCAATGTTGTGACCCCCCTGCCCCGGCCTTCCGCGGGCTGAGGTTATACGCACATAGCGTTGTGCTTATGTTCATCATCTTGCTTAGGGTTTCCTTATCGAATCACGAAGACTTCATATTAGAGGGGGATTTTGTCTTGTGTCAAGGTCTGTATTTCATACTAGAGCTTGACCTCTTTCTTCTGAGGCCACAATGATAATGGATTTCTTTCTTTTTTTTTTTTTAATAATTTATTTATTTTTATTTTATGTGCATTAGTGTTTTGCCTGCATGTATGTCTGTGTGAGGGCGTCAGATATTGGAGTTACAGACAGTTGTGTGCTGTCATGTGGGTGCTGGGAATTGAACTCGGGTCCTCTGGAAGAGCAGCCAGTGCTCTTAACCACTGAGCCGTCTCTCCAGCCCGAGAAAGGATTTCATTTGCCTGTCAGCACTGCTACCTTCCTGTTTCTCTCTCTATTTTAGAACTCTATTTTAATTTTTTAAAATATAGTATATTAAAAAAATTCTTTGAGACTTTCATACATGAAAATAGTGTATTCTGCTTTTTAAAAAATAATACCCTGAGTTCTTTCTGTGCTGAGTGTATTCTCCTGGGTGCAGGGTCTTCTCCTGGGGCATGGTTGACCTACCAGGAGCCACACTACTAAAGAAAAAACCCTGAGTCTACCTCCTCCAGAAGGTACACTCTCCCTCTCCCACAGGTCAGGGTTGGAGAACCCCTTATCCACCATGCTGGGGTGTTGGTTGCCTTGGTCATGTGCAGGCGACCACAGCTGCTGTGAGTCCCTGAGTTCAGTGGTCCTTTTTTCTTCAGAAGACACTGGTTTGCTCTGGCCCTCCCTGCGACCTTGCAGGGAGGAGGTGTGTAGAGGTGTCCTTGTTTGTGGCTGACGGACTCTCGCTCTTTGCACTGTGACCAGAAGAAACTTTGCATTAACTCCTGTCCGCTGTACTTCCCTGATGTGGACTAAGGGCTGACATGAATTTAGAGGGCAGTTTGACACTCTGTCCATTTAGTAAAATAAAAGCAGTAGGTCCACCCCTGGGCCTTGTGAGCTCCCCAATCATGGGTTCTTGGCCAGATTTAAAGTACCCAGGTTAAAAAAACAAAACAAAACAAAACAAAACAAAAAAAACCAAAACAGTTGTTACCACCATAACATTTGTACCACTATCATATTTTTAGCCTAAGACTGAACTTTTTTTCTTTTGTTTCAACTCACGGCTTCTGGGAGGAGCATTATCCTCGTGTGCAGAATAACTTCAGTTAAACTCCTGTGTATGCGAGTAGCATAGTGTTTCCGTATGGCTTTCCCAAACACCCTTAACAATGAAAACATTGTTGGAAGCATCACCATTCTTGATTTTTAAATTAGACTACAGATCCAAAGTAAAACAGCATGGTATTGGCACAAAAATAGACATATTGATCAATAGACTAGAGTCAAGAGCCCAGAGTCTATATCCCACAGTCAACTGGTTTTTCACAAAGATGAGAAAATACACATTGGAGAAACCATAGCACCTTTAACAAGTGCTGCTGGGAAAACTGGGTATCCACTTGTAGAAGAAACTTGATCTTTCCTTTGCACCCTCAATTCCAGCCAATTCCAAGTAGACCAAAGGCCTCAGTGTGAGAGATCTGAATCCCTAAGTCTTCTAGAAGAAAGATTAGGGAGTACACGCAGGGTCCAGGCTCAGTAAGGACTTCCTGAGTGGGACCTCAGGGTTGTCACTCAGGAAACAGGGCCAACAACCGACACGTCGTGGGACTTCATGACACGGGAAAGCCCCTGTATTGTGAAGGAAATTGTTTATCAAAGGAAGAGGCAGCTTACAAAATCAGAAAGAGTCCAGTGTTACATAGAAAAGCTTCCTAAGACCTTCTCTGCTTGCAGGAGTATGGCTGTAGTTATGCCTGCCTTGTCATGAGGGACAGGGATGACCACTGACTGCCTGAGAGGGTGGGAACGATCTGGAGATAGAGTGATGCTTATGAAGGTAGCTTCTCAAAGAAAACTAATTGAATTAAACTTTAGGCTAATGTGAGTGACACACCAATAAGTATCAAAAGGGAAAATAGTACACGGAGGAAAAAGCAATATGAATATAGCCTTCACAGAATCTTGCACGAACTGGAAGGCTCTAGGTCTTTATTTTTTTAAGTCTATCATTGTCTGTGTGTATGCGTGAGTATGGACAAGCACATATGGTGATCAGATGACAGCTTTCAGGAACAGGTTCTTCTGTCTTATTGGGAAGGGTCTCTCTTTTGTACTCAGCGATGTATTTCACGCCAGCCGTCTTCCATCATTTTCCAGGTGATTCTCCTGTCTTCACGCCCGTCCCCTCTCTGCCAGAGCAGTGCTAGGATCACAGATTGGTGCTACCATTCAGTTTTTAAAATATGGGTTCCTGAGATCAAACTCAGCCTGTCAGGCTTGCATGACAAACACTTTTACCTACGGAGTCATTTTACCGGCCCAAGTTTTATGTCTGAGATGTAACATTTAAAACATGCCATGGATCAAATAGGCCACAGAGTCTACTTTGTGTTTCTGCTGTTCATCCCATTCATATTGGTTGCCATGTATTGAAATTCAATCAAATTAGCACATTTTGGGGGCTGCAGTGATAATTCAATCAATAAAGTTGCTTGATGCACAAGCTTAATGACCAAGTTCGGTCCCTGACGCCCATGTAAAAGCCCAGATGAGGTGGCACAAGTGTGCAGTCTTAGTGCTGGCCAGATGCATCCCTGGGACACCCACCTAGTCTAAGTAGTAAGATCAAGGTCCCAGTGAGAGACCCTGTCTTTAAAAAACAACAACAACAACAGAAACAACAACAACAAAAAAGGTTCGAGGCTCCCGAGAAACAACACCTAGGTTGGCTTCTGATCACCACAGCTCTGTCCCCTGACATGTGTGCTCTTCCACAAACACATACTAGCACCCATACAAGTAATAAAGTAACACAAATACAATTTGTTGTTCCTAACATAAGGTAGCAAATGATTTACTAAAAACATTGTTTGTGGTACAGAAGCTATGCCAGAGGCCAAAAGAAATTGTTGCCATATTTAGTGGTTGGAGGAGTGACTGTTATGCAATGTGGGGCTTAAAATGACCATTCAGAGTTTTAAGGGTGCTGTTGGTTCTGCCAAGTAAGATGCTTGTAGGTGGGAGGATATCAAAATCTGGTCTGGAACAGTTGTTTTTAGCCACAGAATCTTTAGAGCAAACAAAATGTTATGAGACATTATATAGGGGCCCAATTAGCACCACAGACTGCAGGTTGCATTTGGATGAAGCAGGGTGTTAAGAGACACTTATTTTTGGGCTGGAGAGATGGTTCATAGGTTAAGAGCACTGTCTGCTCTTCTAGAGGTCCTGAGTTCAATTCCCAGAAACCACATGGTGGCTCACACCCATCTATAATGTGACCTGATACTCTCTTCTGGCCTGAGGGTGTACATGCAGACCCAGCACTGTATTCATTATAATAAATAAATCTTAAAAAAAAAAAGAAACAGTTGTTTTCTCTCTTGAAAATATTTGCCCCCACTCTACTATAAATCAGTGATGACAACATGTTTTTGTAGTAATTGTTTTATCAAGTATTACAAACTATGAGGGAGAGGTTTTGCTGCCAGTCAGGATGTGAGTCTTAGTATTAATTAGTTGTGTTTAATTAAGTAAAGACAATATGAAAACAAGATTAGTATTGTGTGCCCCAGACATCCTACTAAAGAAAAGATTTGTGGCTCACTGTCAGTTTTTACTGGATAACTTGTTTCTGCAGTTAAATCATATTACTGAGAGCCCCTGTCACGTGACAAGAACCATACAGAATGTTTCACCTGCATAACTTCTTTAGTCCTCTCGACAGGTCTCAGAGATCAGTGCACTTCTTGACTCTGTTTTATAGATGAGGAAACCTAAGGTTTAACTAACTCAGGGTCCTGGATTTGACCAGTTGGTCTGTCTCAGGTGCCCAGGCTTTCACCTGCTAGATATCAAAGGGAGTGCTTTCCCTACTCTGACACTGAAATGTTATTATGTACAGGCGTCTCAGCTAATCTAGGCGTCCCCTTTGTGTTACGTAAGTACTACATAGCCATCAAAGAAAACTTGAACAACAGGGTGAAATTAAAAAGGGGGGCTTGACCATGGGGCGCCTTGACACCTGAAGAAAAGTGCTATTGGCATTTTTGTATCTTACCTTTTCTAGTCTGCTGTAATCTTAGCAAGTGTGTTGGTGGCTCCTTGGGTGAGAGTCTACCTCCACAGACATGCTGCCCAGGTCAGGTTCTCCTCCTCCTCCCCCTCGCCCTCCTCCTCCTCAGCTCTGCCACCCAGCTTGGTGCCCTGGGGCAAGTGCTTTCACCTTGCGTCTGTGTTTATAATGCAAATGTAGTAATTGTACCTCTTTAGAGGCTGATTGTGAAAGTCTGAGGGGTAAGTGTGTCAACAATGCTCAGAGGGGGAAGTGTAAGTGTGTCAACAATGCTCAGAGGGGTAAGTGTGTCAACAGTGCTCAGAGGGGTAAGTGTGTCAACAGTACTCAGAAGGGTAAGTGTGTCAACAGTACTCAGAGGGATAAGTGTGTCAACAATGCTCAGAGGGGTAAGTGTGTCAACAGTGCTCAGAGGGGTAAGTGTGTCAAGAATGCTCAGAAAGAATCTCGCCGTGGCCAAGTGATAGTAATGTATGGGCCTCCCACATTTACTTTATGGAGCTGTCTGTTTATTTTTTCAGATATAAGGCTGTTGTTTTAGCAGCGAATCATTTCGGAAGGTTTTTTACTGGTCAGATCACAGCTGCTGGAAAAGTGCCCCCAGCTAAGGTATGTACAACTCCCAGTGTTTATTAAGGAGACAAATTGAAGGTGTTATTAAAATACAAGTTATTTGGGCTGGAGAGATGGCTCAGAGGTTAAGAGCACTGGCTGCTCTCCCAGAAGTTCTAAGTTTAATTCTCAGCAACCACATGGTTGCTCACAACCATCTATAATGAAATCTGATACCCTCTTCTGGCCTGCAGGCATACATGCAGGCAGAACATTGAATACATAATAAATAAATAAATCTTTAAAAAATACAGTTATTTTTAAAAGTGTTTTTATTTTATTTTTTTGGGTTAGCCTCACAGATACTATTGTACTTAGATATTTAAAGTAAAGCTTTAGTGTTGAACATTTAATATTGCTTGAAAAAAAGAATTTTTGCATTTTGTTTGTTTGTTTTGAAAGTTCTAGTCTTTTTTCTTTTGATTTTTCAGTTTTTGACTTATTTGAAGTCTGTCCTGGAACTCACTCTGTAGACCAAGCTGGCCTCAAATTTAGAGATCCACCTGTCATTGCCTCCAGAGCACAGGGATTAAAGGCATGCAACTACCACTGCCTGGCAGACTTTTTTGAGTTCCTAAATGGATTTTGGCTGGGTCGATCTGTGTGCCAATTAATTATTACTTAAAAAAAAAAAAAACCTTCAGATACTATTAAGTAGATCTGCATTTCCTAATTACTGCAATATTGTAGTTTGCAGAAAACACTTCTTTGATTTCTTCACTCTTGTCATTTGGGGTGGGGAGGGGCGTCCAGAGGACAGGAAATAATAATGGGAGGTGGGGTAATCCAGGCTCAGGGGAAGGGTGCTGCTTCTTGACTCTGGACTGGGAGCAGAGAGAAGGAAAGCAGCCAATGACAAGCAGTGAGGATGGGAGGGTGCAAGCAAGGGAGATTACGCTGTGACCCTTCAATGCAGAGTCCACTAAATATAAACCCTGAGTCGAGGCATAGGAAACAGGGCATATAAATGTTGTGTCTGTTTGCCTGCTTTCTGTTCTTAAATACTTATTTTACAAACTCAGAATTGTCCTACCAATAAATCTACCAGGGAGGGGCGGGGGGATAAAAAAAGCAGCCTTGAGAAGAAAAAAAAAAAAAACTATGGTAAGGAAAGCGAGTCCTTTAAACAAAGGGCAGGATGTCCATAAGAATATACACGTGGAAGCCAGGTGTGGTGGTGCAAGCTTGCAGTCCCAGCATTCGGGAGGCAGAGGCAGGCCAGTCTCTGTGAGCTCAAGGCCAGCCTGGTCTACAAAGTGAGTTCAAGACAGCCAAGGCTACACAGAGAAACCTTGTCTTGAAAAACTGAAAAAAAAAAAAAGTATGTGTGAATGTCATAAATATATGGTACACAGACACTAAACTTCCTCTATCTGAAATGTGAAACTTATTGCATAAGCCTATGGGGAAATGTCTGGCATTCGACTGGCCAGAAACTTGGTGATGTTCTTAAGCTGAATGCATTGATATGAGAGCCAACAACTTAGTTTTGATTAGGACCTTTTTAGAAAGGTGTGGAAAATTAGGGGAGCTGGAGGGGTCAAGGACACCAGAAGAAGACCTGCTGAGTAAACTAACCTGGGCCCATGGGGGCTCACAGAGACCGAACCACCAAGCAAAGAGCTTACATTGGCTGCATCTAAGTCCCCTACACATATGTAGCTGATGTGCAGCTTGGCCAATATGTGGGTCCCCCTAACAATGCGGCCTCAGTTGGGGAGGATGTGCTTAGCCCTGCTGCTTCTTGGGGGTGCCAGGGTGGGTTGGTACCCGCTGTGGGCCTGAGAAGAATGAGGGGGAACAGGGCGTGAGGGTGGGCCTGGGAGGAGAGGAGGGGGGGTGGGATCAGGTTGTAAAGTGATTATATAAATAAATAAATAAACAAATGGGGGAAAACCTTAAATTTAAAGAGCAGAAAAAAAAAAAAAAAAAAAGAAAGGAAATCAAGAAAGATGTGCAAGTTGAGAGGAGACTTGTAATATGCAATTAAAGAGGGAAAGAAAACCCAAGAGGCTTAGCAGGAGAGCTAAGTGAGTTACTAAAATGTGGAAAGGTGACAGTGTCCACTAGTGTGTAAATTCAGTGGCCAAGGGAATAAACGCTTGTGCCTTCAAACCTGATGACCCGAGTTCAATCCCTGGGACTCATTGGTAGAAGGAAAAAAACAGCTCCTATGAGTTGTCCTCTGACCTGCACATGTATGCCGTGCTGTGTTTTCCCCTCCCCGACGCCTTGAGCACAAAGAAAGGAAATGTCGTTAATGGCACACGCCTTTAATCCCAGCACTCGGGAGGCAGCTATCTGTGAATTCGAGGCCAGCCTGGTCTGCAAAGGGAGTCTAGGACAGCTACGGCTACACAGAGAAACCTTGTCTCAAAAGGAATAAATAAATAAATAAATAAATAAATTCAGCTTAAGTAACTTTGGCTTGATGTAAGAAGTAATTTTCTGAAATGGAAGAATTAGATACAGTTGGGCTTATCATGTATCATATTTTAAATTTATTTTTAAACAGAATTAAAAAGAATCTAAAATGAACTCAAAGCGGTTTAATGCAAAAAAAAAAAAAAAAAAAAAAAAAAAAAAGTATTGGGTACCCAGGAGCGAGGGAGAAGCTTGGACAAGATAAACACCATCCCTGCTGCATAAGAATTACATTTCCGTGCGGGTCACCACGAGGATGGAAAAACCCAGATAATCCTGTGATAGAAGTCTAGCTATAAGAAAAGAACCAGACAGATGATAGGACGATGAGTAATGAGGCAGTGCTAGGGGAAGGACGGGCTCCCCTGGCTGCTGAGCAGAGATACGAAGGGTGGAAAAAGAAACCCGGGGCTTAGGATGTTAGCAAAAGGGAGCAGGGCGCACAAGACACCGACATGAAAACCGTTAGTGTGTCCTAGGCAAAGAAGGCTACTGGCCCTGAAGTGTGATGATGAGCAAGGTGGTCCAAGCTGACGTGGGAAACAAAGGTCTGGCTGGATGACGCAGGGCCACCCCTACAGGTTATGTCAATGCAACTCAGACTAAGAAAGATGTGCCGTCCTGTGCCTGTTTTTTTTTTTTTTTTTAAGTACTTAAAAAAAAAAGATTTATTTATTAAGTATACAGTGTTTTGCCTGCATGTACATCTACACGCCAGAAGAGGGCACCAAATCACATTATAGATGGTTGTGAGCCCACCATGTGGCTGCTGGGAATTGAACTCAGGACCTTTGGAAGAGCAGGCAGTGCCCTTAACCTCTGAGCCATCTCTCGAGCCCCTGTGCCTGTTTTTTTTTTTTTTTTTAAACAGGGGTTTTGGGGATCTGAACTCAGGTCCTTGTGTTTGTACAGCAAGCAGTTTACTCACTGGGCTGTCTCTCTAGCCTATCAGTTATCTTGCTCTGTCTATTGGGTGTTGTTTCTCCTAACTGTAACCATGTGTCCTTTTCAGTCTTTTTCTTTTTTTCTTTTGTGGCATTGTCTTGCTCTGTAGCTCAGGTTGGCATTCAACACCTTATTCTCCTTGCTTCGGAATATTAGAGTGATTTCATGCATCTGTGCTAGTTCTTGGCAGGATGATTAGCCTGGTTCTGTATGTTGTTTCCCCCCCCTCCCCCTCCCCCTCTTCCTCTCCCCCTCCCCTCCTCTCCCCGCTCACCCCCTCCCCCAACTCCTCCTCCTCCTCTTCCTCCTCCTCTTCCTCTTCCTCTTTTTAGAGTTATTGGAACTTCTGTGTAGAACAAGGTTTTGCTGAGGTCCCTTTCTGACCCAATTTCTGTGGACTTTCTCCCCTCCTGAACCACCACCATCAACATCTGTTGCCATGGTTTCTTAGGCACTCCCTAGGGGTCACTGGAGCACACAGTTTTGACAGCCTAGTCTCCTTAAAAATGCAGAAGGAGTGAGGGCTTGATGGGTGGGTGAGAATTTACAAACTTCCTTGTTTCTGTGGGTGACATTTGTTTGTTCCTGCAAGAACAAGGAGCTGTCTTCATCTGGCCATTTATGGGATGCACAACACGCCTTGTTTCCTCAGGAAGGCTGTCTTGAGGCTAGGAGCAACACTGTTTCCAGTGTGTTCCTGTTCCGGCCTGGGAGGCTGGAGTTTCTGTGGGACCCCTGGGCTCTCTTGGGTCTGATCCTTCTGTGGTTAAGCGGACTCACTTCCATTGCATCCGACTTCAGATACGGATCATTCAAGATGGTTTTCAGTTCTGTACTTGGTCACCAGATCTTCAGAAGCATTTGAGCTCAAAACAGCAGTTGGCTTGGATGTTTTGTCAAAGCTGTGCCCATCTTTGCCATGTCTCTCCCCCCGCTCCCCAACCCGTGTTCTATGAACCCAAGAAAGCCTTGGCTTTGGAGAAGGAGGGCTAGTTGAAGTACCATTTGGTGGTAGTTTCTGTACAGTGGGGAGGACTGGGTTAATCTTTAACATGTGTGGTATTGATGGTGCTTGCATGGCCTCTGCTCTGAGCTGCTGACTGCCAGGGTAGTATTTTTAGGGAAAGCTTGCGGCCCCTGGAAGAGGCTGTTTCTTTGATCAATTTTTAAAAATACTGTTGGTTCAGCTGAAGGACAGAGCCTTTGCTGCACTCACGTGTCTGATCTGTACCACCATTCGTACCACTGACTGAGTGCTATGTTCCAGGCACTGGAAGTTGCCAGTGTCAAACTTTAAAACATCCCTTTTTTGTTTTGTTTTTCCCCTCAGATCCTGATAGTTGGCGGTGGCGTTGCTGGGCTCGCTTCTGCAGGTGCAGCGAAGTCGATGGGTGCAATTGTCCGAGGGTTTGATACAAGGTGAGTACTTAACTAGGGATTAATATTTAACTAGACACACTTGTTTCAAATGGGGCCAATTATATTAGAGACTAGGCTAGCTCTCTGAAGCTTTTCTCTATGCATTTTCCAATAAAAATGCTTTTTTTCCCTGCTGTTTAAAGGTTGGCCCAATAAAAATTTTATTATTTACTGGGGGAAAAAAAAGCAGAAATAATAAAGTAATTGGAAATTGATAGGCCGCAGTTCTTTGTGTCCATTGGCAACACGGCCAGAGTTGTCTGTGGTGGGCTTGTAGCATGTTGCTTTACTGTGTTCTTTTAATCTTTAGAATGCTTTGGGCAGTAGGGAGGGCATGAGCAAAGCTAAGAGATACATTGGGAGGAGACTATGCCTGTCATTGAGTGGATGGAAGCAGATAGAACTGATGGGACAGTCTGCAAATACTGATTACTTGGCGAGACTGGGGATAACACCCAGTCCTCGTGCACGCTACGCAAGTGCTCCGTCACCAACCTATAGACGCAGACTGGTTTTCAAGACAGGGATTCTCATGTAGCCTTGGCTGTCCTGGACTCAGTGCATAGACCAGGTTGGCCTCAAACTCACAGAGGTCCGTCTGCCTCTGCCTGCCTCTGCCTCCCTGAGTGCTGGGACTACAGGTGTGCACCACCACTCCTGGTTTTCAAATCACTTTTTACCTGGGAATAGCAACACATGAACTGTAATTGTAGTATTTTTTGCAAGGCATCTATATACCTTGCATATAAGGAGAGAGCTGACTATTTTTCTCTGAAGATTACAGAACACGTAGAAGAAACTGCTTTCTGTGTACGTTGTATTTCTTTAAGCCAGTCATGAAACATTTTCGTAGGTTGTTTGCAAAGAGACGTTTGATTAAATTTTTTTCCTCATGGCTGGAGATGCCAGCATTTATTAAGTCCAGTGATTAGTTTGTTCTTCTGTTTCTTTTTTGGGTTCATAACACATACATTGTTTATTATAAGTGAGGGCACTAGAGTAATAACACTGCTGCCAATCTTATTTATTTTTCAGTGCTGGGGATTGAATCTAGGGCCTTGTGTATGCTCAGCACATGCTTTGCCAACTGAATGGTCTCCTTGCACTGCCAATCATGTATAGACATTAAAAAAAAAAATCAAAGATGGAAAGAGTGTGGCTTCTCAGAATAAATGGTCACAGAACATGATCAGCAGTTCTTCCTGCCTGCCTGCTGCCACGCTTCCGCCATGGTGGTCCTGAACTGTAACCCTCTGCAACTGTAGCTCCAAATTAAATGCTTTCTTTTATAAGTTGCCTTGGTCATGGTATCTTATCACAGCAACTGAAAAGTAACTAAGATTCTACTTTTATTTGCAGTTTATCTACTTAATATAAAAACCACCACAATGTAACAAATTACATTGTCACGGGTGGGGGTGGTGGTGGAAATCACGCAGTTAGATTAATGTAGCCACTCAAGCAAACACTTGCCCAGTCCTGAACTCCTTCCACCTCTTTGAATTTCTATACAGCTAGAATGGCCATTCTGAAGCTATTTTATTACCAATTACATTTTTGTGTGCGCGCGCGTGCGCGCGCACACACACACAACACACACACACACACACACACACAAGAAACCATAGCTGGGCATGGTGGCACATGCCTATAATCCCAGCACGTGGGAGGCAGAGGCAAGCGGATCTCTGTGTGTTTGAGGCCAGCCTGGTCTACAAAAGGAGTCCAGGACAGCCCAGGCTACACAGAGAAACCCTGTCTCAAAAAACAAAACAAAACAAAACAGCAAACCATGACAGAGTTAAGACTAGAAAATTACATTTATATCCTTGTTTATGACCCATCCTTCATCATCACCTAATAGTTCTCCTCCTTGTTCTCCTTTCTAAATGCTATTCGATACCCATATGTACATTTGTTTGCATATATTCATATGCATGTATACATTATAGGCTAGGGTATGAATGTGAGGGAGAACATACGCTTTTATTTTCCTTCTGTGATTGGATGATGACCTTAATATTGTACATCGCAAGTCCCATCAATTTTCCTGTAGGTTTTATTTTTTAATTGAAAGTAATTTTTTCTCATACAATACCTTCTGATTACTGTTACCCTCTCTCATCTCTCCTGGGACCCTCTTCACCTCTCCACCCTTCCAAATCCTTGCCTTGTTACCCTCTCCCAGGAAAACAAACAGGCAAATAAAAATGACAAATAAGCGAGAACAAAACAAAATGAGCAAATGCACACACATGCCTAAAGAAAGAAAATTAAGAAAGGGAACAGAGAAACAGCATGAAAAATGCATACACACTCTCACATGCACAGGTGCACATATGCATAAGCACACAGGCACACGCATACGCGCACACGCACAGGCGCACACACAGGCGCACACACAAGCAACGACTAGTAAGGTAGAAAATGGCCAAACAAAGCAATGTGAGCCAAAACATCTCAAAAATACCTTTGAGCTCATTTTATTTTGGCCGTCTACTGCTGGGCATGGGTCTGCCCTTAAGCGTGGTCTGTAAACCCACTAAGACTCCATTGGAGGGGCCAATTTTTCCTTTGTGAGAGTTTGTAAATTAGAGTTAGCTTCTTGGTTGAGCGTAAGAGCTCCTGTGTACTTCTCCATCTTTGCTGGGACCCTGGTCTGGTTTGGACCTGATGTGGGCCTTGGCCATGCCGCCACGGTCTCTGTGAGCTCAATGTGCCTCAGCCATGTTCTGTGTGCAAATCACTAGTTCTGACGTGTTGGCTACTGTAGTGGCAGAGAAATCTCCACTGGCTCTCATTTTCTAACCACAGTATAGTGATTGGGCGGCATTTATTTATTTTAAATGGGATATGTTTTGCATAATCTAAATATGTTGGCTCGTCACAGTTTACCATTTATTCACTGCAATATTCTTTTGGGACACCATCTCATGTGAACTAGACTTTCTCTGAGACACTAAATCTCCTCTGGGGTCCACCTTCTGCATTCTGGGGTCCAGGCACGTGCTGCTGCTACATCCGTTTGCTCTTTAAAATCAGCTTATGAGTTTGTGAGGACTGAAGCCCCGCCTCCTAAATCACTTTATTTAAATTTTAAAGCATTTCTACTAAAAGTCACTTGTATGGGGACGTCTCACAATGAGAATTCACTGAGGACAATTGTAAATGAAAAGCCTCAACTTGTGTGAGGTGCGTGATAGCAAATCCTAATGAAAATGTCTATCAGATATTATTGTCAATATTGGGATCTAAAGGAACCATAACCAGGACTGGAAATAGTGACATTCTTTCAGTTTAAATGGAAGTTGGGATTCTTCTTTTTTTTCCCCCCTAAGAGGGGGGGTGGGAACATGTGAGAATTGCCTATGTCTAAAAAGTCATTGAAACAGTCAGCCAGAGACAGCAAAGTAAATTCTTGATTTTGGACTACATATGGTTTACTTAAAGCAACAGTTCTCAACCTGTGGGCCATGACCTTTTTGGCAAACCTCTATCTCCAAAAATATATTATGATTCACAACGGTGGCAAAATTACAGTATGAAGTAGCAGTGAAAATAATTTTATGGTTGGAGGGGGGATCACCACCAAATGTGGTAACTGTATTTAAAGGGGTCGCAGCATCAGGAAGGGCTGAGAATGGTTGATTTAAAGTGTATGCGTAAAATGGGGCTTTTGAGGTGTGTGTCCTGATTATTTAAATAACTACTGCTTCCCTTTCAACAACTCCAGAGCGGCAGCTTTGGAGCAGTTCAAATCTCTAGGTGCTGAACCCTTGGAGGTGGACCTGAAAGAGTCTGGTGAGGGTCAGGGAGGATATGCGAAGGAGATGTCCAAAGAGTTCATTGAAGCCGAAATGAAGCTCTTTGCTCAGCAATGCAAGGAGGTGGACATCCTTATCAGCACAGCGCTGATCCCAGGTAGGTCACTTGTTCATCTTTTTTCTTTTTCTTTTCTTTTCTTTTTTTTGAGGCAGGGTTTCTCTGTGTAGCCTTGGCTGTCCTGGCCTCACTTTGTAGACGAGGCTGGCCTCGAACTCACAGAGATCCTCCTGCCTCTGCCTCCGGAGCGCTGGGATTAAAGGCGTGCACCACCACTGCTCAGCAGTAAATGGTTCTCTTTAAGGCATGAGTGATATCTTGAAATTTTAATGAGGGTTGCTTTACTTAGGGTTTCTATTGCTCAGAAAAAATGCCATTACCCAAAGCGACTTGAGGAAGAAAGGGTTTCCTTCAGCTTAGAACTCTCAGGTGAGGCTCACTGATGGAATTCGGGGCAGGAGCTCAATCAAAGACGGAACCCGGAGGCAGGAACCGCAGCCAAGGCCATGGAGGAGTGCTGCTTCCTGGCTTGCTGCTCACGATTGCTCAGCTGGCTTCATTATGCAACACGGGACCACCTGCCCCGGGGGTGGGACCACCCACAATCAGCTGGGCCCTCCCACACCAATCACTACTTAAAAAATGTTCCAGGTCAGAAAACCACCAGCTCAATGGGGTCTGTGCCACCGGCAACCACCACAGCCGAGCCTTCCGTTCTCCACCAAGGTCACCACTAAAACAGCACCACATTGCTTGAGTGTTTGGGCTGCTACAGTGACAAAAAGGCAGTTATGTCACACTGCCACTCAGGGTTAAAAAGCTCCATTTTACTCTACAGTGATTTCAGGTGAAGAATTTCACACATCATTGCACATGTTTGAATTTCTTTTAAGTGAATGTTTTTGTTTTTTGTGGTAGAAGTATTAGAAAAATGAAAAACTACACAATAACAACAACAACAACAACAACAACAACAACAACAACAAAAATCACTGTAGTCCCTGGCTACAGAAGTCATTAATAATATCAGATGAGTTCTTTCATGTAACTATATTTACATTAATGTTTATATTACAGGTTATTTTTTATGTACAACATTCTGTTTATAAGTGGTGGTGTTACTAGGTTTTTGATAAAGTGCTAATTTGTTTCTTTAAGACACTATGTTTTCATTGTAGAAGAGTACTGAAAAAAAATCTAAAGAATTAAAATAAGTCAGAAATTCCATCAGAGCCCACGACTACTGTTTTTGTGATGGTGTTTCCATATGAAAAGGTGTTTATGTGTATGTGTATGTATTTCTGGGATTTCCAGGGAATGCTTTTATTTAAGAACATGGCACTTTTTTGTTTTGACATTGTGGGAAAGATTTATTTTATGTTTAATTACATGTATATAAATTAAATGCGTGTGCCTGTGTGTGTGTATCCCATGTGAATACAGTGCCATGCAAGCCAGAGGAAGCTGTTAAACTCCCTGGAGCTGGAGTCAGGGGCTGTTGTGCTGGTCCTCTGCCAAGAACAGTAAACACTGTTAACTGCTGAGCCGTTTCCCCAGCCGTGGTGGGTTCGTCTTGTTCAACCAGATCACAAGGTCTAAGACTGCAGGGATATTTTTAAATCTTAGTATTTTATACAATGTTTGTGCTGAATGCATAACATCAAACCAATAAGCATTTATTGATCAGTAAAGAGTGGTTTGGCTAGGATAGATTATAGAGTGAAGACATTTTCCCATCATGTATTACCTCTTCCCTCATCCTTTGCTTATCCTGTTGAACAATGAATACCGTGTTGCCTTTAATTTTTTTCTGCTTCCTGAGAGAAACTGAGTGAAACAGTGAGAACTGAAAGGACCCACAGTTGCTAACGCTTGACTGTACTCAGGGAGCCTCCTCGGCCCTATATTAGAACTTATAATTTTCTCCTCATGACTACTTTGCCTGAGAAATTTTTATGTGAACCCAGGTTTATAGCTGTACAAATTGAACATTTACTGGTAATAGATCAGAAAGAAATATATTTTAAAGCAATTTTTAGTATATGTGTAATTTGAGCATTTATTTTTTGAGCATATATTAAGATGAAAGAAAGCAAGTTTAAATACTAATGAAATGGATATGTTTTCCACACACAAAAAAGGATATTTGGACTGAATATTAGATACTACAGAATGCAGAACATTTTCTTTTTTTTTTAAACAGCCTTTTGGAGATACTCTCTCACAGGCCTTTATTGTCAATTTTCACAAATACCCAACAGTACAAAATCAGTTCTAATAACAGCTTTGACAGAATTTAATAAGGCACAAGAAAACGTGTAAATTGCACAGGCTAATTTACACATAAGTACAGCTGAGAAGTGAATTTGGGGGATGCTACTTCCATCTGTAGCACTCAGAGAAAAATGGGGAAAATCAGTTACTAGCCATCAATAAACAATTCTAAACAGATTTTTCACATTCTCATCTTAAAATAAGCTTGCAATGCCCCAAATATATTTTACGAGTTTGCAGAACATTTTCAATAGGTTTCAGAGTTGGTTGATATTTTCATTTTATAGTCACCAATTCTGAGAATACTGCTTTGCATACATAGTACGTTGTAGAAAATGACAAAAGTTTGTTCAGGGTCATTCAGAAATTCATGTGAGTTCTGTCCTTTTTCCAAGCCAAGATTCTTTTAGTTGTCTGTTTTGTTTGTTTGTTTGTTTGTTTGTTTGTTATGACTTCTGGAGTGGGCAGTGCTAGGAGCCGCCATGTAACAAGTGGCCAGTAGAGGGTGCTAAAACATCTACTACTCATGTGAGTGACAAAGCCTGGAAACTTTAACCAACTCAAGACTCCTAATAAAGAAACAACCAACTCAAGACTCCTAATAAAGAAATGGTAGTCATTTTGAAACAGCGCATAGCTTTGTTATTGGTTATAAATCTACGAGTGATACAACTCCAGACCTCGTAGGTAAGAAGACTGACCTTTTGGGCCTACTCAAATAGCTTGTTCTGAGAGCGGGTCTTGTGTAGTCCGGTGGGGGGGGGGGGCTTGAACTTGTGACCCTCCTGCTTCAGCCTCCTAAGTGTTGGGATTACCTGATTTCAAATCGCCTTTATTAATTAATTAATAATCAATCAATCAATTAATTAATTTCTCCTCAATGTATTTTAGTAGAAGGTCAGTTGTGTGATCATCCTGAAGACTAGCTAGAGAGGTTTTGCTAATCTGTTCCACTGTACTTCCTGTCTTCTGAAGCCATGGCCTTCACGTTACACTTGCAGTTAGCCTGTGGTCAGTACATCGTCGTTCCTGCAAGTTAAAAAAGGGGAGGAGGGGGGTGAAAACGTAATTAGTGTAGACAGTGCGTGGACTGAAATAGTCGTGGAAGGAGGTGATTGCTGTGCTCCCTCTCCTGCCTGGGGTGAGGAGTTAAAGGTGAGACTTTGCTTAACCCAAGTAGCTTCGGGATAGGATACTTATGGTCTTACTTGTGGTGAATGCAGAGGAGAAAGCGACCGAGCGTGCTGTCCCGTCTCCGTGAGATTTGCTGTGGCAGAGCGACCGAGCATGCTGTCCCGTCCCTGTGAGATTTGCTGTGGCAGAAACTACCCTTTTTACGTTGAAAATCTTTCTCGATAGTAACCCAACTAGAAATTGATGACCAGGGCTGGGGAGAATGCTTAGTGGGTAGAATGTCTGCTATGCAGCCTGAGTTTGGATTCCTGGCACTGGTGTGGTGACATTCTGGCACTGGAGGGGAAGGTCAGAGATATGTGTATCCCAGAGGGTTGCTGGCAAATCAGTCTAGCCAAATGGCAGGATTAGTGAGAGACCATGTCTCAGAAAAAAAAAAAAAAAAAAAAAAAAAAGTGGATGTATCCACAGGCACATATGAGCAGATACTTTTATATAACACATATGTATATGCACATGCATATACTCCACACACAAAATAAAAAAAATAACAATTCATGAAGACTGTGATTATATAGCTTTCCTGATCTCCATTTCCTGTTTTAGGTCTTGCTCTTTTCAATGTAATGGTCCATAGTTCCTGAAAGGCCTCCCTTTCTCTCTCTC